>NC_142030.1:85908353-86252103 GCF_982192425.1 Myodes glareolus | reverse complement strand
CACCCCAGCCACTCTCTGCCTGAAAACCCATTAGTCATGCCAGCCAGGGAAAAGGTAGATAATCCTTACTGTCCTTCCTGTTTTCCAGTTCCAATTTCCCAGGCTCATCCCCAGCCTTGCATCAGACCTCCTTCAGGGGTTGATCTTCCCTCTATTCCCCCATTCCTTGTGGACTCCACAGATCCTCTTGGAGAACACATTCCCCACTTTCCTGTCCCTCTGAACTCCCTGACCCTTGTAGTCCTTCCTCAATGCTCCTTGTCAACTTCAAACATCTAGAAACAAGTTTTTTCAGGGACTCCTCCTCTCAGTGGTTATACCTGTTGGCTAAGGGACTGAGAAGCACTTCCTTAACCAACCCACAGCACTTCTATGATCAAGAAAGGGCAATATAAACAAAGAAATGGAAAACATACTCAACAAAGACAAGGTCAGAGATCAACACCTGGAATTACAATCATCCACAAATCAGGTATCAGAAGTCAGTGTTAAAACACAGTCAATAACAGTCAGAGCAGTATGTCTCCACTACAGTCCAGAAAACCCTGCTTTAGTAGGCTCTGAGAAATGTATTATAGACTTCAAAATATCTGTAATGAATATGCTCAAGGATAGGAATGAAACCATTAAGTATATTCAGTACAACACTTAATAATCAAATTTTAAATGTACAGAACAAAGAAAGAATATTAAAAGCTGCAAGGGAAAAAGTGCAAGCAACATAAAAGAAGATCTATAAGAATAACCCTTGACATTTCAATGGAAGCTCTAACTGCCAGAGGGCATGGACGGATGTTCTTCAAACTCTAAGAGACCATAGAAAGTAGCTTAGACTAGTATACACACCTTAAAATGATATGAATAAAACCATTAAAGGAATCTATGAAATACAATGAAGCAGTGGAACTGGTTGGTCTGGTCTCAGAGTCTTTTTTGCCCCTTTGTTTGTTTAAAAGTCATCTTTGCAGCTCAGCCCGAAGAGACTCTCAGCTTTTACTGCTTATACTGTGGGGAGAGGCCTAGTGAATCTGGTCAGTTTCAGGAACTTCCTGAAGCTATTTGGAGTTGTTTAACTTTCTATTTAAGGGGTTTCTCGCAGGATGGGATGTTTCAATAGGGAACTATTATCAACAATTGTATGGATGCTTTAGAACTTGTCCATTCGCTTGCTGTAGGACAGAGGTATTTCCAATCTGAAGATGTTATGGTTATTATTAGTCTGTGAAGACTGCTCACAAACTGTTATCAAGACATTGTGTGTGGGGTCTCCCCTCTGTATGCTTTTAATATGTTTTATTACCATTAGTTAATAAAGAAGCTGCTTTCGACCAATGGCTTAACAGAGTAAAGCCAGATGGAAAATCTGAACAGAGGTGTAGAGAGAGGGTAGACGGAGTCAAAGAGACACTGTGTAGTCTCTGAAGGAGAAAGACGCTAGTGGGAGTCTGGTGAAATCTTGTCGGTTGGCCATGACTTCATAGTGATGCACAGATTAATAGAGATGGGTTGATTTAAGATACCAGATCTAGTTAGCAGTAAGCCTAAGTGATTGGCCAAGCAGTGTTTTAATTAACACAGTTCTATGTGATTATTTCAGATCTGGGTGGATTGGCAGGGAATGAACAAGCAGCCTCTGCCTACAGCATCATATCTGCTCTGGCTTGTGGCAAATGCTCAGTACTGGAATTATTTTACCAGTACAAAAAAGAGAATTGGTATACCCTCTAGTTTGGGGAAAGGTCTTTGGAAATTTACATACACAGTTTTATTGGCTGTTGTATCTTATTCCCCTTTCTTAAATATACTACAGCAAAAAAAGCTAACACTGTTGATATTTTAACTTATAAGCAATGACCAGAATGGTTCCAAATTGCCATGCAAAATTATTCTTTTTGCCGTTCTTGTTGGTGTTTGGCATTTTAGGCACTGTATTCCCTAATTTACTTTTGTTCTTCTTTTGGAATGCAATGGTCATGTATTTGCCAATCTAAATGTATTCCAATTCTCCTTGTCAACTATTTTGGCCAATACTTTATCTATTAATTTAGTGTTTAATATCAAAATATGGTAGTCAGAGACTGTATTTTGTGTTATTTCAAAAAATTTTCAGTCATTTGTATTTGCTTGATGTCTCCGACTGTGCTCCATATTGTTGTTTTCCACAGGCAGTTGAAAAAAGGCTTGCTATGCTTCCCTTGAGTATTCTAATGCCAGTTAGATGCAGCAGGGCTAGCGTTGTGGCTTCTCTTCTACTTGTATTTATCACTCAGAACACAGGAAAGATAAAAATTGTGGAGTTGGTTTTTTCTCTTTCAGTGTTTTACTTTTTACTCTTTCTTTATGTGTTGGTATATATATATATATATATATATATAATATATATATTTATATATTATATATATATAGGTGAATATACCTTTCCACCGTGTGAGTATATGTTGCTGTGATTGGTTTAAGAAAGAAGCTGACTGGCCAATAGCTGGACAGGATAAGGTTAGGCGGGAGAACCAGACTAAGGGCACTGGGAAGAAGCAAGGCAGAGTCAGAGAGGTTGCCAGGCAGAGGGAAAGGAAGCAAGACATAATCTGTTAAAAGTCACAAGTGTCAGGGAAACACAAAGATTAATAGAAATGGGTTAATTTAGGTTGTAAGGGCTAGTTATACAAGACCAAGCTGTTGGCCAAGCATTTATAAGTAATAGTAAGTCTTTGCGTGGTTATTTGGGAAATAACTTCTAGGGCACAGAAACACTCTGTCTACAACATATTTAGGGCTGCTACATATTACTGTGAAGAAAAAGGATTTTTAGTCGATATGTAATATTTCTGTGTAACAGGAAGGCTGCTCATTTGTTCCCAGCAGCTTAGTCCCAAAATAACAACATAGAAACTATATTAATTAAAACACTGCTTGGCCCATTAGCTCTAACTTCTTATTGGCTAACTCTTACATCTTAGTTTAACCCATTTCTAATAATCTGTATATTTCCATGTGACAGTGGCTTACTGGCAAAGATTCAACATGTCTTACTCTGGTGATGTAAAGGTATATTCACCAATATGTATATGCCAACACATAAAGAAAGAAAGAAAGCTCTCCTAACTCTGCTTTCTTCCTCCCAGAATTCAGTTCTGTCTTCACTGCCTACCTAAGTTCTGCCCTATCAATAGGCCAAGGCAGTTTCTTTATTAATTTATGGTAATCACAGCACACAGAGGGGACTCCAACATCATTCCTGTTTTCATTAATCGTGTGTTTTGTTCCGAAATTTACTTTCATAGATATTACAATGGGGATTACACCTTTGATTAGAATAGTATTATGTTTGCATGTCATTGTATATTTGTTTTCAATGTATCTGAAATATTATTTTAAACTACATCTATTTAGACTTTTAAAAAATCCACTGCGGAAAGCTGCCTTTATTTTAACAATGGGTCTCCAGTGACCCTGGCTGCCCTGGAGCTCACGATGCAGCCAAGGATGACATAACCTTGAACTAGCCTTCCTGCCTCCCCTTGAAACTGATAGTGTTCTAGGTGTGTACAACACCTGACAGACACTTTAATTCTATTTAAGTAGAAGTGAATGTCTCTGGGATCTGCACTGTTCAGCTTTAACTCATACAGGCTGCATGGTGATGTTACTTCAGGTCATGTCCGAGACTCTTATGATGGAGGTTTTCCATTCCTTTTTTTCCTTCCTTCCCATTTTACTCTGTTACCATTGTTTTATTACTTTGCATCCTATCAACTCCTCAGTACCATATTACTAATTTCACTTATTTAACAGGTCAGTTATTATATGAGGTTACTAGAAAAGATCGAAAGAAATGGCTGCTATACTTACCTGCATTTTATATGTGAGTGCTTATGATTAAAGAAATCTGTATCTCAAATCACTGTATTTCCTCTTTTCACACGATTCGATTTATTATTGACTGTAATTTTAATTTACTAGAAATGAAATCCATTAGGTTATGATCAAACATAAAAATGTCTTCTGGGTCTTTAGTTCTATAAGCCTTTTGCTGGAATTAAAATTCTGACTTGGAACAAATGAAGGATCGTGAAGGACAAGATGTTCAGAGGAGACAGCAGATAACTAACTTGGTGGAATAGTAGAGGAGGTGAGCAAAGAGAGCAGGACTCAGCACTTCAAGCATTCCCTGTGCATCTTAGGACAAGGCCTGTGTCATTTTCAGAACAAAAGAGCACATAGATCTACTTATATGAATATACGTATATGCATATGAGTGCACACTTTTTGAATATTCCAAGAATATCAGAGTAAAATTATAACATATATCATAAGTGGAACTGATTATATTGGTTTTAATTAGTTTGTTTTCAAAAAATAAAATTGTTAATTGTAGGGAAGAAGAGGAATGAATCCATGCACAGAGCCATGGAGTTTCACTGCACATCCCCATAGAAGCAGGAGAAATAACGGAGCATGTCATTTCTAAATAATGAGGGAAACTTTATTTTCCACAGGACTAAAAGTCCTAGGAGTGAGAGAATGCTGCTAGCATTCTGTCTACTGTCTAGTACAGAAAGACTTGAATCAGAGAAAATGGACATCAGAAGTCAGAAATAGTGCCTTAGTTACCTTTTTAATTTTATGATAAAATACCATGACCAGAGCAACTTGTAGAAGAAAGAATTTATTGGGGGATTGACAGTTTAGAATTTATGTTCATTATTGCAGAGATCATGGTAACATGCAGAGAGGCATTGTCCTGAGCAGTACCTGAAAGTTTTCATCTTGGTCCAAAAGCATGAGTTAGAGAGAATTAATTTCGAATGCCCTAGGTTTTTGAAATCTCAAAGCCCAGTTCCAGATACACAGTTCCTTCAAAATGTTCCACCAACTGCTCCCTAAATAGCTAAATATATAATCTGGGGGCCATTCTCATTCAGGTCTCTTGTATAGAAAATTACTACATATGAAGGATAAGAAACTCACACTGTGCAAGAAAAGAAAGTAAGAAATTAAAATACATGGAAAATTACCAATCAAACTTAAAAAATATAGGATTAAAATGGACATTTTTAAGAATGATGAAATGAAATAAGCAATCAACACAATTTAGTAGGATTCCTACCTTTCTGCAGATCAGTTAGGAAATTGAATGAGCAAGGCTGTGAACAAGTTACAAATCAACAATAATGAAAAGTCAGGCAATGACTGACCCTTTGCTCTTAAAGTAATGACAGTGAATAGCTTAGTGTGTGTTTTAGGGTGATAGGAAATTTAAGAAAAGAAAGATGAGCTCTCCTGGACAGGAAATAGGAAATTCTAAAGCTATGGAAGTCCCAAGAGTCTTAAGAATAATAAGATTTAAGTCTTGGTGTTAGGAGAAAACCTAGAAGGCTGATTTTGAATTAACATCGAAGATCAAGACTTAAGAATACGTTTCTTCCCATTTGAGATGCAAGTTGACTGTTGATAAGTGCAATTTCATGATGAAGCACGACCAACATGTGGCTGGAATGAAGAACGTTAAAATCTGTTGAATATGGGCTATTGAAAATAAAAGATAGCTTTGTTTTTTTACATGTTTAAATTGTGTTTGTTTTAATCGTTAGGAAGTATATACATATATATGTTTATATAAGCATGTATATACATTTTGATGAAACAAATTTCTAGAAATTGGACAAAACTCACTCATCTTCTCATTTATACCTATGGCATAGTTTTTGTTATGTCAATATTTGCATAACTATGGGTGTGGAGATGTTATTTTAACCTACCTTGCATATTAAGAGTATTTTTCCATTTTAATATTTTTTACCCTCTTCAGTTAAAAATTAGCCAATTTGTGGATACTTATTTTTTCCACATATTTAATGCTAATTCAAATTTCTTTATCAGTTGTCAAAATTTTCTATAATGTACAACATTTCAAGGGTAAAATTGATTTTTTTTTCTGAGACAGGGTTTCTCTGTAGCTTTGGAGTCTGTATTGTAACTAGCTCTTGTAGACCAGGCTGACCTCGAACTCACAGAGTTCTACCTGCTTTTGCCTCGAAGTGCTGGGATTAAAGGTGTGTGCCAACACCGCCTGGCTAATAGTGATTTTTTAAAAAAGATATCTTTTCTGAGGACTTCTGACCTACTCCACTCTGGATTAATTTCCCTTTGTGCCTGGCACACTGTCTGTAATTTCTGTTTCCCCGTGAACCCATAGATGTTCTTCAAATTTCCTCTGTGTTCTCTGCTTGCCATGTAGCAGTCTGTGTTGATTCAGGCTTTTGTTTTAATGGAGCTCTCTTTAGAGCAGCTTCTTGTGCAGAGTCCATAGTAGCATATTTAGGAGACACTGAATGTCTCTACTGTTATCCCTGATTTATGGTTTATCTGGATATCAAGCTCTATGTTTGAAATAATATCCCTGCAACCTTATGAACAATGCTCCATTGTCTCCATTCTCCATTCTGATCTTACACAGCCTCAAGCCTTTCTAGCTCCAGAGATTTTCCCCTTCTGTGTATATAGCTTGTAAAATTTCATCTTTGATTTCAATGTTCTAAATTTTCATGTTGATATATTTTTAAGTAGATCCATTTTTAAATATCGTTTCCTGATCACACAGGATGGTTCTTGCCTTTTATAGTGACCCATGTCCTCCAATTATGACAAAAATGGTGGATTAAATAATTTGGGATCCTAGTCAGTTTGGATGCTCACCTTCCTAGACCTGGAGGGAGGGGGGAGGAACTTGAACTTCCCACAGGGCAGGAAACATTGACTGCTCTTAGGGCTGGAGAGGGAGGAGGAGAGGGAGTAGGGGGAATGGGAGGGTATTGGGAGAAGGGGCAGAAGTGGAAACTTTTATAAATTAATTTAAAAAATACAAAATGTTACTAATAAAAAATAGATATTAAACATGTGTGTAAATCTAGTAAACCAAAAGGGCATTGGTTTACACACCTCATCAACGAATCATGGATCTGAAATAAAAGACGTCAAATTTCTGCAGTTCAACACATCTCAAACCAATTCTTTGCAAGATTTTAGTAGACTCCATTGCCTCATAAAGGCAGTGTACTAAGTGTAAAAGCATGGACTGAGATAGACACTGTTAGTTCTTATGTTTACACGCTAAATGAGCAACAAATATTTTATGTTATGTCGCCTTAACTAGTCTGGAACACTTTATGTAGAACAGGCTAGCTTTGACCTCAAAAATTGTCTCCTGGCTTCTCAGTCAGCCTTAGTTTTGATGCTCTTGCATGGAACTGACTTTGTGGGAGCCTGGTTTGTTTGGATGCTCACCTTTATAGAACTGGACGGAACAGGGAGGACCTTGGACTTCCCACAGGGCAGGGAACCTTGACTGCTCTTAGGACTAGAGAGGGAGGGGGAGGGGAAGAGAGGGAGGGAAAAAGGAGGTGGGGAGGAGGTGGAAATTTTTAATAAATAAATTAATTAATTAATTTAAAAATAAATAAATAAATAGTCTTTCCTTTGGGTTTTATTATTTTGTCTCTTTATCTGCTTAGTTTCTTGACTATCATACTTCTTACAATAGCCCTAATTTTGTTATAGTTTTTCTTCTTAATTTGTCATCTATTTTTAGTTTCCTTATTTCACATTTATATGCTTTCTGGAAACTTCTCTTAGCTTTGTCTTTCAAAATTCCTACAAACTTAAAAAAAAAACCAACCCTTAAAATGTATTGAATATCTGAGACAATGTGCTTTGACCGCATCCACCCCTTCCCCAAGTTCTCCAAATCCACCTTACTTCCCCACCCACCCCACTTTGTGCTCTTTTCTCTTTCTTCCTCTTGTATTAGCCCATAAAGTTCAGTGTGTGCTGCCTACACACCATTAGACGTGTGGCCTTCTCTGGAGCAAGTGTTGCTCAATTCTGTAGTAGGGCCTTGTTCTTTCTCATAAAAATATATACCTAAAACAACTCATATGAATTTATGAGTACTTATAAGAATAAATATACTTTGTATGCACAGTTTCCCTTCTAAAGATCCATGGCATTTGCTTTCCTGTTTTGAACTCTGTCTCTTAACATGGAGGCTCCTTGCAAATGATGATTCGTCCCAGGTAGTTCCAGATACATCAGTGTAGGACCTCTAACATTGACTTGATGATCAAACTTCTAGCAGCTTATAACTGAGATTTTCACTACCAGTGATGATGTCATTTCTTACCAAACTTAGAAATATTTTACATTTTTTTCTGCTTGGTGAGAAGATTTCTCCACATAGGTTTTTCCGTACCCTCCTTTCCTATGAGACTCAAGGAGAAGGAAGCAGGATATTACACTTGTGTGGTGTATTCATTCATCAGATCTTATGTTTAAAAGAACACTAACTCGCAACTATCTCTGACTGTAGAGATAGTCTTTGGCTGGTGGAAAATAAAGCTAATTTCTTGGAAATATGTCATGATGAATATGTTCTGAGGTCTGAGTTGTTTACGTCCCTTTTTAACTTGTCAGCTTTATTAGAAATAAGAGGTGTGTAGCAAGTAGTATAGATTGTACAAGACAAAGCATTTTGATAATCAAAATGACCCATGACTATATCTTCACAGCAAAAATACACACTGTAGCTGTCAGACTAGGTCCTCTGTCCCTTTACAGTCATCTCTCCTTTCCGAGGGTCGCACACACCTCCCATTTACCTTTTGTCTTGCTCCTTTCAGCATAATGATTTTAAGACTCCTCTACGTTTTTGCAGTCTCATTGTCTTTTTCTTTCATCTCTAAGTGCTATTGCATTTCCTTAGTGTGCCTCTAACATTATATCCATTGACTCACAAACACAGTATTTCTTGTTTAGAGGCATTATGAATAAAGCTTTTGTGAATTTTCCTATACAAGTCATGCACATTCAAGCATGGGCATGTACTTCAATCTTTCTTCTACAAATACCTTGGTGTATGCTTTCATTTCTAAAAAACCACCAGCTTGTTAAAGTGATTGTATCATTTTACAGGGCATACCTCTTCCTCTTCAACACTTACTGCTCTGTGTATTAGCAATCTTAATCACTCTAAGGCATATGTAGTTTTAATTGTTGCTCAAAATATTCAACCAATATTTGCCGTTGCTTCTAGAAAACAATGAGAATAAAGGCACTGTAAATTCACATTTTTTTTCATTTTTGTCCTTATTTATTTATTTAAAGAATTTCTACTTCCTCCCCTCCTCCCAATACCTTCTCACTCCCCCCACTCCCTCTCCTCCTCCCTCACCATTCCCAAGAGCAGTCAAGGTTTCCTGCCCTGTGGGAAATCCAAGTTCCTCCCCTCTCCCTCTAGGTCCAGGAAGGTGAGCATCCAAACAGACCAGAATCCAAAAAGCCAGTCCATGCAGACGAAACAAGTCCCAGTGCCATTGTCAATAGCTTCTCAGTCAGCCCCCATGTCATCCACATTCAGAGAATCCGGTTTGATCACATGCTCGTTCAGTCCCAGTCCAGCTGACCTTGGTGAGCTCTCATTCGATCAGTCCCCTTCTAACAGTGGGTGAATGCAGCCTTCGCGGTCCTGACTTACTTTTTCATGTTCTCCTTCCTTCTACTCTTCATTTGGACCTTGGGGGCTCAGTCCAGTGCTCCAATGTGGGTCTCCGTCTCTATCTCCATCCATCTTCGGATGAAGGTTCCCTCTGGTTCTGCTTTCCTGCTCACGATCTCCCTCCCTCTGCTTCTCATTTGGACCTAGGGAGTTAAGTTCTGTGTTCCAATGTGGGTCTCTGTCTCTATCTCCATCCTTCGCCATATGAAGGTTCTGTGGTGACCTGCAAAATATTCATCAGTATGGTTATGGGCCAAGGCCAGTTCAGGCACCCTCTCCTCTGCTGCCCAGGGAATAATCTGGGGACCTATCCTTGGGCCTTGGAACCCCTCCAGAATCAAGTCTCTTGCAAACCCTAAAATAGCTCCCTTAGTTGAGATATAAACTTCCCTGCTCCCATAACCATCCTTCCTCCCCCCCACCCCGCTCCCATTCCCCCAAGCCATCCCCAATCCTTCCCCTCTACCCTCTCTCTAACCATCTCCCCTTACATCCACCCCCTCACCCCACCGTGCACCCAAGTTTGCCTGGCAATCTTGTCTACTTCTGATATCCAGGAGGATAACTATATGATTTTCTTCAGGTTCACCTTCTTATTTAGCTTCTCTAGGATCACGAATTATAGACTCAAAGACCTTTAACTATGGCTAGAATACACTTATGAGTGAGTACATACCATATTCCTCTTTTTGGGTCTGGGTTACCTCACTCAGTAAAGCGTTTTCTATTTCCATCCATTTGCATGCAAAATTCAAGATGTCATTGTTTTTTACCGCTGAGTAAAACTCTAATGTATATATGTTCCACACCTTTTTTAACCATTCTTCTATTGAGGGGCACCTAGGTTGTTTCCAGGTTCTAGCTATTACATATAGTGCTGCTATGAACATAGTTGAACAAATTCTTTTGTAGTATGGTAGGGCATCTCTTGGGTATATTCCCAAGAGTGGAATTGCTGGGTGCTGAGGGAGGTTGACTCCCAGTTTCCTGAGAAACCGCCACACTGATTTCCACAGTGGCTGCACAAGTTTGCATTCCCACCAACAATGGATGAGTGTTCCCCTCACTACACATTCTTTCTAGCATAGGCTATCATTGGTGTTTTTGAGTTTAGCTATTCTGACAGGTGTAAGATGGTATCTCAAAGTTGTTTTGATTTGCATTTTCCTGATTTCTAAGGAGGTTGAGTTGACCTTAAGTGTCTTTTGGCCATTCGAAGTTCATCTGTTGTGAATTCTCTGTTCAGTTCAGTACCCCATTTTTTAACTGGGTTAATTAGAGTTTTAGTGTCTAGTTTCTTGAGTTCTTTGTATATTTTGGAGATCAGACCTTTGTCTGATGAGGGGTTGGTGAAGATCTTCTCCCAGTCCGAAGGTAGCCTTTTTGTCTTACTGACAGTGTCCTTTGCTTTACAGAAGCTTCTCAGTTTCAGTAGGTTCCATTTATTCATTGATTCTCTTATTGTCTGTGATACTGGGGTTCTACTTAGGAAGTGGTCTCCTGTGCCTATATCTTGTAGACTACTTCCCACTTTCTCTTTTATCAGGTTCAAAATGGACAGATTAATGTTGATGTCTTTAATCCATTGGGACTTGAGTTTTGTGCATGGTGATAGATATGGATCTACTTTTATTCTTCTACATGTTGACATCCAGTTATGCCAGCACCATTTGTTAAAGATGCTTTCCATCTTCCATTGTATACCTTTATCTCCCTTGTCGAAAAATAGGTGTTCATAGGTTTGTGGGTTAATATCCGGGTGTTCTATTCGATTCCATAGGTCGACTTCTCTGTTCTTATGCCAATACCAAGCTGTTTTCAATACTGTTGCTCTGTAATAGAGTTTGAAATCAGGGATGGTAAAGCCTCCAGAAGTTCCTTTATTGTATAAGATTGTTTTGGCTATCCTGGGTTTTTTGTTTTGCCATATAAACTTGATTATTGTTCTCTCAAGGTCTGTGAAGAAGTTTGATGGGATTTTGATGGGGATTGCATTGAATCTGTAGATTGCTTTTGGTAGAATTGCCATTTTTACTATGTTGATTCTCCAAATCCAAGAGCAGGGGAGGTCTTTCCATTTTTTGGTATCCTCCTCAATTTCTTTCTTCAAAGACTTAAAGTTCTTGTCAAATAAGTCTTTCACTTTCTTGGTTAGAGTAACCCCTAGATATTTTATGCTATTTGTGGCTATCATGAAAGGTGATGTTTCTCTGATTTCCCTCTCTGTTTGTTTATACTTTGTGTATAGGAGGGCAATAGATTTTTTGGAGTTGATCTTGTATCCTGCCACATTACTAAAGGTGTTTATCAGCTGAAGGAGTTCTTTGGTAGAGTTTTTGGGGTCGCTTATGTACACTATCATATCATCTGCAAATAACGAAAGTTTAACTACATCCTTTCTAATTCGAATCCCCTTGATCCCCTTATGTTGTCTCATTGCTATTGCTAGAACTTCAAGCACTATATGGAGAGAGTGAACAGCCTTGTCGTGTTCCTGATTTTTGTGGAAAGGCTTTGGGTTTCTCTCCATTCAATTTGATGTTAGTTGTCGGCATGCTGTATATTGCTTTTATTATATTTAGGTGTGATCCTTGTATCCCCAGTCTCTCCAACACTTTTATCATAAATGAGTGTTGAATTTTGTCAAATGCTTTTTCATTCATCCAATGAGATGATCATATGGTTTTTTCTTTCAGTTTATTTATATGATGGATTACATTGATAGATTTGCGTATGTTGAACCAGCCCTGCATCTCTGGGATGAATCCTACTTGATCATAATGGATAATTTTTCTAATGTGTTCTTGGATTCAGTTTGCCAGTATTTTATTGAGAATTTTTGCGTCGATGTTCATGAGTGAGACTGGCCTGTAATTCTCTTTCTTGGTTGTGTCTTTGTGTGGTTTTGGTATCAGAGTAACTGTAGTTTCATAAAAGGAGTTTGGCAATGACTCTTCTGTTTCTATATTGTGGAATACATTAAGGAGTATAGGTATTAGCTCATCCTGGAAGTTCTGGTAGAATTCTGCATTGAAACCATCTGGTCCTGGGCTTTTTTTGTAGGGAGATTTTTGATAACAGCTTCTAATTCTTCGTGACTGACAGGCCTATTTAGATTGTTCACCTGTTCTTGGTTCAAGTTTGGTATATGATACTTATCTAAAAAAATGTCCATTTCTTTTACGTTTTCCAACTTTGTGGCATATAAACTTTCGTAGTAAGATCTAATGATTCTTTAAATTTCCTCTGTGTCTGTGGTTATGTGCCCTTTTTCATTTCTGATCTTATTAATTTGCATGTTCTCTCTCTGCCGTTTGATTAGTTTGGATAGGGGTTTGTCTGTCTTGTTGAATTTCTCCAAGAACCAGCTTTTTGTTTCATTGATTTTTTGGATTGTTTTCTGTGTTTCTATTTTGCTGATTTCAGCCCTCAGTTTGATTATTTCCAGTCTTCTCCTCCTCCTGGGTGAATCAGCTTCTTTTTTTTCTAAAGCTTTCAAGTGTGCTGTTAAGTCTCCAATGTGTGCTTTCTCCGTTTTCTTTAATTGGGTACTTAGTTCTATGAACTTTCCTCTTAGCATTGCTTTCATAGTGTCCCATAGGTTTGAGTATGTTGTGTCTTTATTTTCATTAAATTCAAGGAAGACTTTAATTTCTTTCTTTATTTCTTCCTTGACCCAGGGGTGATTTAGTAGTTGACTGTTCAACTTCCATGAGTTTGTTGACTTCCTGGGGGTAGCATTTTTGTTGAATTCTAACTTTAATCCATGGTGATCAGACAAGACACAGGTGGTTACTAATATTTTTTTGTATCTGCGGGAGTTTGCTTTGTTACCGAGTATGTGGTCAATTTTTGAGAAGGTTCCATGAGCTGCAGAGAAGAAGGTATATTCTTTCCTATTTGGGTGGAGTGTTCTACAGATGTCTGTTAAGTCCATTTGATTCAATACCTCCAATAATTCTCTTATTCCTCTGTTAGGTTTCTGTCTGATTGACCTGTCCATTGGTGAGAGAGGTGTGTCGAAGTCTCCTACTATTAGTGTGTAGGATGATGACTGCCTTGAGTTCTAGAAGTGTTTCTTTTACATATGTGGGTGCCTTTATATTAGGGGCATAGATATTCAGGATTGAGACTTCTTCCTGATGAATTGTTCCTGTTATGAGTATGAAATGTCCATCTCCATCTCTTCTGATTGATTTTACTTTGAAGTCGATTTTGTTAGATATTAGGATGGCCACACCCACTTGTTTCTTAGGTTCATTTGCTTGGAAAACCTTTTCCCAACCCTTTATTCTGAGTAGGTGTCTGTCTTTGTGGTTGAGGTGTGTTTCTTGTAAACAGCAGAATGTTGGATCCTGTTTTCGTATCCAGTCTCTAAGTCTGTGCCTTTTTATAGGTGAATTGAGTCCATTGATATTAAGTGATATTAATGATCAGTGGTTGTTGACTTCAGTCATTTTTTGGGGGTTAGTAGAGTGTATGTGTTTCCCTTCTTTGAGTTTTGCTTGTGAAGGGTCGCTAGATGTCTGAGTTATTGTAGGCTGTGTTGGGAATGTTGGATTCCTTGGGTTGTGATTTTCCTTCTAATATTCTCTGTAAGGCTGGATTTGTAGCTACGTATTGTTTAAATTTGTTTTTATCCTGGAATATTTTGTTTTCTCCATTGATAGTGAACAATAGCTTTGCTGGGTATAGTAGTCTGGGCTTGCATCCATGGTCTCTTAGTTTCTGCAGTGCCTCTATCCAGGACCTTCTGGCTTTCATGGTTTCCATAGAGAAGTCTGGTGTAAGTCTGATAGGTTTACCTTTATAAGTTACTTGACCTTTTTCCTTTGCAGCTCTTAATATCCTTTCTTTAATCTGAATGCTTTGTGTTTTGATTATTATATGGAGAGGGGAATTTTTTTCTGATACACTCTATTCGGTGTTCTGTATGCTTCTTGAACCTTCATAGGAATATCGTTCTTTAGGTTGGGTAAATTTTCTTCTATAATTTTGTTGACTATATTTTCTGGACCTTTGATCTGCAATTCTTCTCCTTCTTCTACCCCTATTATTCTTAGATTTGGTTTTTATATTATGTCTCAGATTTCCTGAATGTTTTATGATGAGAATTTGTTGGATTTGCTGTTTTCTTTGGTCAGAGCGTTTATTTTCTCTATGGTGTCTTCATAATCTGAGATTCGTTCTTCTATCTCTTGTATTCTATTGGTTATGCTTGTTCCTGAAGTCTCTGTTTGTTTACCTAGATTTTCCATATTCAGCCGGCCCTCAGTTTGTGTTTTCTTCATTGCCTCCATTTCAGTTTTCAGTTCTTGAACTGATTCCATTACCTGTTTGATTGTTTTTCCTTGGTTTCCCAGGGTATCATTTACGAATTTACTCATTTCTTCAAACTTTTTGTTATATTTCTCTTCAATTTCTTTACTCATTTCTTCAATCTTTTTGTTATATTTCTCTTCTATTTCTTTAAGTGAGTTATTCATACCCTGTTTAAGAGACTCTATTGCTTTCATAATGACACTGTTTTCCACTTCTTCCGGAATAGGGTGTTCAAGTCCTTCTGTCATAAGATTGCTGGGTTCTGGTGTTTTCATGTTGTTTTTCAGATTGTTGGAGGAATTCTTGCCTTGGCGCCTGCCCATCTCTTCCTTCAGATGCTCTCCAATGGCTCTTCCCTCTGCTGGGTCTTCTGCTACAGGATTAGTGCCCCTTGCTGGCCAGGAATCACTTTGCCTGCAGTCCTACCTTGCTGCAGGCAGGTTATTAAAACAAAGGAACTCCCTCCCGTTTACACTCACTGCCCTGTCCTGGCGGCGCCCACACAGGCTGAGTTGGAGGATTTTATGCCCCAAAAAAGGGAGAGAGGAAGGGAAGGGGTTCCTGACTGAAAGTGGGGATGGGGTAGCTAAATTCACAGTTTTGAAGGTATGTTCCCTGGGAGTCATTAGCTTGTGTCATGATTGTACTCTTACAGATTTAATATCTCAAATTGTTAAATTATGCATTATCTATCAATATGTCTTTCATCTTCCATGATATATTCATGGTTGTGTCTATTTTTTTCTACCTTGTTTCTATAAAATTCTTCATTTAAAACTTTATTCTTTTCATTTCAGCAATATTTTAGAAGGCAATGTAAGTAAAGTATTATATTTACTTCATCAATGTTATTCCCCTGTTAAGTACTATATTTAACATATAAAGTCATTATCAGAGCTCAGACGAGAGAGATAGAGGTTTAAACAATTAATTAGATATTAAAGTTCATTATGCTAATGGAGAAATTATAGAATAATTTGTCAAACTGTGGACTCAGAAAGCCATACGTTTTTGTCCATGATATATACAAATAATATATACAAATTGTAAAAAGTGTATTATTCAATATTGATGCACGCACTTAATGCATTTCTATCTATTCCATCCTCTATTCCCTTCTCCTCAATTCCTTTTCCTTCCCCTACACCACTTTCCCCTCCTAACTTCATGCAATTTCCTTATTTTTGTTTTAATAGTCACTGGATCCATTTAGTGTTGCCTGTATTGCATGGGTATAACTGTGTCTCTTTTACACGTTGTTATTTTATTGGAAAGATAGTTTGAAAAGACTATAATAATGTCTTTTCATTAATGAAAAGGAATAATGAACTAGTATAATCTTTTTTCAAGACATCAGAAAAAGTAGTAAGAAAAAGAAAATATAGCAAGTAAGTTCCTAAGCAAACTAGGACTGATTGCATGGCGCATTTTTTACACAGTAAAATAACAGCTCAGGAGGCTATATTTGAGAGGAAACATGCTTGCTTCTATTTACTGATGTTTTATTTCAATTTAAATGAGGCCTAGAAATAAACCTTAAGTGATCTGGATGATTTTGTTTGCTATTTCATGATTTCTGTGCTGCCCCCTCCATGACATGGAGGATCACACACACTCATTGTCTCAGAGTCATCTGGTGTCATTATTTGTGAGTGTCTTGCCAAGATGAGTTTTAATTCAGGAATCATATTTTTACATTAGGGATACTAATGAAAAGTTCAGTTACCCAAAAAGATTATTCAGCTACAGATAGTAATACTCCACAGGCACAGGAATCCAACAAAAGATGATTTGTATTCTTTATAAACAACCACATCTACCTTAGCTTTCTCTCTTACGTCAACTTTCTGATAAGAACATTTGGATTAATCAATTGTTGCTATAGTGGCTTCTATACATTTTGTTTATGAGAGAGCAGCACCGGCTTTTCCAGCACTGGAGATGTAGTTCAGAGGCAGAGTGTCTTATTCTCATGTCAGCTTACCGAGTTCAATTCATATCACTTTGAAAGAAAATAAGTAAGTAAATGAACAAGACTTGAATTCCTCAAAATGTCCATTTTCTACAATTTTTAATCTTTCTTCTCATACTTCTCTTGATAAATGGAAATCACTGTTATGGCTTCAAGATTCTTTAGAGATGGTTATACTTCAGATAAATATATTACTTGTCAGATTCGTGTGTACTTATAGTTAACACTGATAATTATAAATATTTTATTTTTTCTGATAACTTTAAAATTTAGGATTAGAAAATCATGGTACTTTATATATGATAAATGGAAAAGCCTATCACAATTAGGAAACACAACTACAGATATAATGTTAAATTGTATAGTCCTATTTGTGATAGACTAATTGTTAACCCATATTTCTGAAAATAAAGGTGGGATATATATATATATATATATATATATATATATATATATATGTATGTATTTCACACTCAATTATACCGTAATGCAAACTACAGAGACTCGTGTTCATTGGCAGTCACATCAGCTAATTGTCTATAAAGAAAATGTGCTGTAGAGAAAACAAGCCAAGGTAAGAAAACATGTATCTGAGTTTTTAAAAGAGACTATCATTAAATTTGATCTTCTTTATCAAAGTTGAGTTTCTGCTTTCAATAAATATCAATATGCATAAAGAAATATGGTGGAACATGTTAACACCTCTATTTAAAAATCACTTTACTAAAGATAAAAAAAGGGAGGGTAAAATTTATGTGTCTAGCTAAAGAGATTTTGCTTGTATAGTTAATGGTTTTAGACATACTTTACAGTATCTACCATATAACTATGTAATTGAAATAATTATAGTTATGTTATATATATGTGTGTGTGTGTGTATTGTGTTACATTATGTTTGATATTATATGGATCATATATATGTATATACATATATATGGATCAGATCAATACCGTAAACCTAAACTGTGGAAGAGTTGGGTAGGAAGCAATGTCTTCATTGAGTGAAATATTAAGTGTGGCATTTCAGTAATGTGGCTTTACCTAGATAAAGGTCAAAATGAATATAATTTCCTTCACTTGTAGAACATCAATAGACCAATATTATAATTTCCCTTTTGTCCTTCAAAGTGTGTACTGTTAAAATGCATCTGGAGTACAATATGTTTTATTATTGCCTTATTCTTTTACCCACTGAAATTATTACATATTTTTCCAGCTATTCGTAGAGTTATCTGACAATTTTCATCATCTGGACTCCCCAGGCTAAGATCAAAGGTATGCAGTGACAGACTCACTGCCAATCCGAACAGTCCTTCACTTTTCAGAACTTCAGTTTTCCCATGACATAGGAGATTAAACAGCTGACTTGTGCCTGTTTCCCATTATAGCATAGGCTAAGATTCACTGTCTATAGAACAGTTTCTATAAACAGTAAAACAGTAGACGTTTCTGGGAGGGAGGAAAAGCTGAATGTGAGGACATTAGTGCAAGCCAGGGCTGTTGAGAAGATGGACTGGAAATAAACCTGGAAAGAAAAGCCACGCCTGGAGGCTAGTTTGAAAATCCAAACACAAACTACAAACAGAAGCCCAAAGACTAGTACAACAGAATAATCGATTGTTTACCGAAAAAGTCAGCTAACTCTCTAGCTTTATAAATAAATAATTTGACATTCAAAGCAGAACGGATTATGTTCTCAAAAGTTTCTGCAAATATTACATAAGTCATGAACATCTGTTGCATAATATTTTACTTTAAATTTGCTAATGCAATGAACTAATTCACATTAAATTATGTGAGATTGCGAGGTTTATAACTTTTCAAGACATCATACGTTACATGGTGCAATATAGGACCTTTTATGAAGCAATAAAGCACCCAAATTTGGTACATTCTGAAGCAGTACTCTTGATTGCAGGTTGGGAACCAAGAGAAGGAGAAGGGAAAGGAGGACTCTACCATGGACATGATGCATCTGTGATGCTAGGGTTCAGAAAGAGACATGTTGACACTATAGTTCTAGAAAATATTCTTTTTATTGATTTTTTTGAGCTATACATTTTTCTCTGTTCCCCTCTCTGCCTCTCCCCTCCCTTTTAACCCTCTCCCATGGTCCCCATTCTCCCAATTTACTCAGGAGACCTTATCTTTTACTACTTTTCATATAGATTAGATTTATGTATGTCTCTCTTAGGTCCTCATTGTTATCTAGGTTCTATGGGATTATTATTTGTAGACTGGTTTTCTTTGCTTTTTATGATTAAAAATCACTTATGAGTGAGTACATATAAAACAATCCTGTTCAATAAAAGAACTTCTGGAGGCACCACAATCCCTGACAGACAGGAGGACCAATGGAACCGAATAGAAGAACCAGATATTAATCCACATGCCTACGAACAGCTGATTTTTGATAAAGAAGAAAAAATATAAAATGGAAAAAAGAAACATATTTAACAAGTGGTGCTGGCATAACTGGATATCAATATGTAGAAGAATGAAAACAGATCCATATCTATCACCATGCACAAAATGCAAGTTCAAATGAATCAAAGACCTCAACATAAAGCCAGCCACACTGAACACATTGGCAGAGGAGACCACCTCCTAGAAAATATTCTTAAGGGACACTCCAGAACAGAAATGCAGCAAAAAAAAATTAAGAAGCAAATATCATCACAGGATCTATAGACTCAGGGCTAAAGATTATTGTAACTGTACTAACGAATTTATCCCATTTTGTTGACGTGTTTCAAATCAGCCATTGAGGAAGTTTCTTCCCCATTTTTGAGTTTATCATCAACAACACAAAATCATCAAAACTTGAACAGGCTCATTGGACTAGTATAAAACTAGTCCATGCCAAGTTTCACTTGAAAATAATTTGATTCTTTTTCATGTGGAGTGCTCATCACATGCACATCATGATACTAACTGGAAGGTGTACAGCGTAAAATTTGCGAAAACATCTGTCCACAGTGGTAGTGCACATCTGACTCCCATTCAGTTCACATCCACGAATCCCAACTTCCATCACCCTGAAACCAGGAGAGGCAAAATGATGCTATAACTTTTTATTGATAGACTACTGAATCTGGCTTAGGGAAAAGTGACTCGGGTACCATCCAGAAGAAACCTCCTCATTATTCTGGATTCTACAAACTCTCTTTGTTAGACCGTTCTGCTCTGTTATAATTTTGAATATTTTCTCTAAAGAGAAAAAAAACTCTTTGAAGAAGCCCCCACTTTTAATCATTTTCCTCCCTGGCTCCATTTCCCAAGCATACCCACTGGACGAGAACACAGGATGGAAACTCACACGTATCCTTAAAGTTGTTTTCCCTGAGGCAGCAAGATGAGGATCCAGAGAAACCACTTAACCAAGAAGGACAATTTACCATTGTGTTTTGAGTTGTTCTCTCTGAAGAGAAAATTACACTGGGCAAAATGCCTCTGGAACTGTATATTTTATAGGTTCGGACAGGAGCTTAGACTATTTTGCACAAAAATGCTAGTGAGTTCTTCAAAACAAGAGAAATGTCATCATGGGACATTTCTCCACTTTCAGCTTTTACATAGACAGGTGACTCCCTGTGCAGTGTTTTCACATTGGCGCTATGATATTTACATAGAAGGCAAATCAAATGTCTCTCAAGCACCTACTTGTTCTCTGAAGAGAAGTTAAATACCATCTCAATGAGAGGGTAGGATATATAGTGCAGGCTAGATATTTTATTTATAGTCTTTTCCAAAGTACTGTAAATACATCAATCTCTACAAATAATGTACTTACTCATGTAAAATATGCTGAGGATTCATCTTTATCTCATTTTAATTTCAAGTTCCAATTAGCTATGTTAATATTTATGGCTATTTTTTGTCAGGTTTTAGCTGTTTCCATATAACAGTTGACTCTACTTTAAAAAGTTGTGTTACCAAAAGTATAAGAAAATGATCCCTCTGGCATTTGATGAATTTTCTTGAATTTCAGTGTGTGCTTTCGTTCCCTGTTCTGAACTCTTCTCTGTATACGAATCTTTATATCCTTGGGAAGTGGAGAAAGAGTATTTTTCTTAAATTTTCCCTTTATTTAACTCTTGGAACTACTTAAAAATTTCCCTGTTTCCACTTGCTATAGTCATTAGCAACCAGCATCTTGCCCCCTATATACATACTACGCTCCATCTTTGACTCCTCAGAATAGATTTGGTCAAGGCGAAGCCATCTCCTCTGTGAGACCTCCTTTCTTTGGGATCCTGAGATACCAGCCTGTTCTGTTCCTTCCTGCGTCCCAGGTTCCTCATTGGCCGATCTCTTTCCATTTGTTCTATGTTTTCAAAGCTCTGCAGCAGCCTCCCTTTTTCTTTGCTATTCAATCCCTTTTCTGCCATATTCTACATGGTCTTTTTTTTTTGCTCCAGATTGATCAGTGAATCAATTTCCATTGCATCTGAATCCTGTTTAGGCACTAAATGCCTATGAAATACGTTAAATTGCCATATGAAACATTTTATAATATTATTTTCTTTATTGTTTTTCAAATAAAACTTACAAATAATGTAAGTTGTGTACAGACATTATGATGGAAATGTCAAAACAGCAATATAACTCAAAAGGAGAAGAAAAATAAAAGAATTCAATTAGTAATTAAATAGCATAACTTGACAGGTAAGGGCTTAGGAATATTTTGAATATACAAATTATGAAGTTATCACATGCACCTATTTATCATAAATACTTTTTGGATTTGAAGGTGACTTAAAAAATCAGAAGCTATTTCACATAAGAAACAAAAATCAGAAAGGCAGCCATCAGAATGGGAACGAAAACTTAGAGTAAGAATGTTTAACAACACAACTCATTTGTACATGACAAGAAAAAGAGGCAAATAACTAGAGTGGAAACTCACCAAGAGAAACTTGAAAAGGTTGTAGGGGAAATAATCAGAATGCTGTTCTATAAAGGGATGGAGGCTTTTTTCTAAGTATAGAATCAAAATCTATGCTGTTGCCTGGTGTGAGGGGGTGATAAAGTATCTCAGAATCTTAAGTGCATTTCCTGCCTTAAAATTCAACCACAAATGGAGACGTACAGGCTCTAGCACTTAAAACCACTCTGTTCTCTTTGGGGGAATCCCTTGCCCAGCCTAGAGATAGGGGGTGGGGGTGGGGTTTGGTCCTGCTTCAAACTGATATACTAGACTCCCCATAGGAAGCCTTATCCCCTCTGAGGAGTGGATGGGGTGGGGTTGGGTGGGGGCGAGGTGGAGGGAGTGAGAATAGGGGATGGGGTTGGAACTGGTTCTGGTACTGGTACTTAAAATGACAAAAGATTGTTTCTTTAAGAAAAATAAACGTAAAACAAATAAAATAATACTCTGTTCTCTACTTCAGTTGGCGACAGAAACTAGAGAATATGTTTGAAAGAAGCAGTAACTTAGGAAGATGTGGGAAGCTGGGGTGTTAGACCCTTGGGTGACAGAATTAGACAAAGCTAGGAAGCAATGAGGACCCCACTACTGCATTTCTACGCCAGTTTTCACCAGAGTAGATTTCTTATTTTGGCAATGATGTATCTTTTGTGAAGTTTTATTAGGGAAATTCTTCACTCAGCTCTCAGTCAATTGCTAGAAATTCTTCATCTCACATTAATACAATCATTATTATTTTCTAAATATTGCAGGGCAGAAGCCCTCAGAAGCTACCTAGTTCTCTGGACACTGGGGAATTAAGAAGTTGAACTCTCTGTATCCACTAACTAGGATGTCAAATAAGCTCATGCCACAGCAACTCAGCAAGGCTGTACAGTTCCAACATTGCGACGTTTGCTTGTATTTGTTTGTTTGCTTGTTTGTAGGAGGAGGCTACTTGTCTGTCCCGGCTGCCCAGAACAGAAATAATCACACAGAAACTTTATTAATTAGATCACTGCTTGACCCATTAGCTCTAGCTTCTTATTGGCTATCTCTTTCATCTCAATTTAACCCATTTCTATTAATCTGTGTATCGCCACATGGCTGTGGCTTACTGGCTAAAGTTCCATCCAGCTCAGGCGGGGCCTACATGGCTTCTCCCTAACTCTGCCTCCTTTCTTCCAGTATTCAGTTTAGTTTTCCCTACTTGGCTCTGTTCCCCTATAGCTCTGCTATAAGCCAAAAGCAGTTTCTTTAATTCATTGAGCAATAAAGGCAACATGTAGACAGAAGGACCTCCAATACTACTTGTTTATTTGTTTGCTTGTTTGTTTACTGTGTGCATGCCTGTGTGTGGTTTCATATATAGATATACATTGCTTTCTGTATGTATGTGCATGTACAGGCAAGGGGGTCTTCCTCAATCACTCTCCAACTTAATCTTTAGGACAAGTCTCACTGCACACGGAGCTCACTGGTTCTAGTAGGCTGCCTGGCCAGCAAGCTTCAAGGATCCACTTGATTCAGCTTCCCCAGCACTAGAACTATAGACATGACTGTTGTGAAGATCCACACTCAGCCCACCATTCTTACATGAAAAGACCTTTCCCTACTGAGTCCAAGAGAAAATTCCTTGTTTTACAAGTTAACAGAAGTATATTCTACTCTTGTATAAATGAATAACTAGTTGAACAACTTAAAAATCCCACAATGATTAACTCTCATGTTTCCAATGGTTTTCAAGGCTTTTGATCACTTGATTATATCCTTTGTGCCCAACTACAGCAAGAATGCTTTACTGTGAGAATATATGATCAATAATAGAAGAACACACGGAGTTTACAAATGAACACAGTAAATAAACTTATTCCCTGATTTTTAAGATAATATATTTGATTGTTTTCTCCCACTTTCAATTATTTGTCTTTTTATGTAATTTCATTAAGAAGTAAAACTATTAAAGTTAGTATGTTCATCTTTATAGAGTGTTGGACTGACGGAAACACTGAAAAGTTGAGCAGGTCTTGAGATGCTGGTTTATTTTTCCAAGCTGCCATTCATGTGCGATGCAGATCATGCAGCTTGCCCAGCCACTGGCTCTACATGTCAGCAACAGTGCACTGTCACTGGGAGATCAAGCGCAAGCTTAGACAACAGTTCCTAGACTATCAGATGGCCACCCGATGTTGGCTGTGCACCACAGACCAGTATGATAACAACCTTGTGCCTGAGCCAGACTCTCACACTCAGCTGCCCACTGGACCAGTGCCTGTGTGTTAGGAGGAGGTTAGTACCTCCCTCCACAATCCCATGCAGCTATTCTGTGACCAAACATATTTACTTCACTTCCAGGAAACATTTAACACATTTTCAATTTCTTCTATTTTTTTTAATTTTTGCCATATACAGTCCAAGTGTGATTAGTTTTCCTCTGCACACGTGTGGTTCTTACTGATTGTTTTCTAGTATCTAACCTTGCCATCATTTTATTCACAACTGTCAGGAGGAACCTTTAGAGGTATGAATCATTTCATTCCTCTCCCGTGCTTCAGACCCTGCGACAAATTCCCTGTGCTCTGATTACATCTCAAGTTTCCAGTGGTTTGCAAAGCTAAGGATGGCCTGTCTGCCTCCTATGTGCCCAGCCATCACAGTAATTCATTTCTTGCTCAATCACTTTCTGGCGTCATGTTTTCTTGATTTTCATGCGAACTATTTTTTCTTTTTTTGGTACCAGGATGCTGTTATCTAAGTTTTGAAGCATGTCCTTTGCCACAGTTTCCTTTCTGTGTTCATTTTTAATATGAAGGTCTTCTTTTAAATGTTGCTTCCTCTGTCAAGTCTTCCCTAATCATACCCATGGGGGATAAATCAATCTATGATTTAATTTATTTTCTGAATGCATTTCCTATTGTTATTTTGTTCAAATCTGGCTTCCTTGCTTAGTGTACTTTTTTTCTTACTAGAATGCATGTGTTGAAAATGTAGAGGGTCCCTTTGTCTTGCTCTGCCCCACATCTCCAGCTGTTAGTTCAGTATAGAGGACCAGAAAATATTTGTTGAATTAAAAGAAAACTTAAAATTCATTCTGTATTAAGAAGCATTCTTAATTCACTGAAATACATCACTTTTTGTATTTGTACAACTAAAACATTAGATTCAACCACTTTTCATTGTTCCTAATTTACAATGGGATAAAAAGTCATCTTGCATACATTTTCTGCCATCGAGGAAAAGAAAAAGAGAGAAAATGATAATTAAGTTGGCATTATGATCTTTGAATAACACAGAGACCAGGTTGAAAATGTGTCACACACAAGCTAGGGGTCATGTTCTTACACTGTCTCTTGCTAATACAATCATTTCATTTTTCTTAACAAGGATTGTAGTTGTTTGAGAGACAGATCCATAATTTAAATTAACATGCAGAGTTTTCAGGCAACTTCTTGAAGTGCAGAAAGAATGTCAGAATTGTTTCCTTATCAAATCCAGTACCTCAACCTGCTTGGACTACCTCACAGGACTTCTCTAAAGCAATGCTACATGTAACATGAGGTCAAGGAGAAAGGAGGGCTGTGAGTTTTGGAACACAAAGGGGTGGGAAACCAGGAGGGAAAGGCAGTGACATACTTGCCTGAATTCATGTATGAAGTAGATGTGAAGAAAAAGACTTAAATTTACTTGCAAATTAAAACACCACCAAATCACCTAAGGCATTTGATACAATTATATTTCTCTGTTCCTTTTACTGTGAAGATCATCATCATTAGTGTTTATGTGAGCATTTGTAGGGGTGGGGGCTCTATGGTGTGCATGTGGAGGTCAGAGGGCATTGGGAGCAATTTATTTCCTTCTACTCTGGTTCCAGTGATGAAACTCAGGTTGCCAAGCTTAAGGCAAATACTTTGACACACTGAAACCTCTCACAAGGTCACTTACTAAAACATTTTAATGTTGCCTAGCGGTATTGGCACATGCCTTTAATCCCAGCACTAAGGAGGCAGAGGCAGGCAGATTTCTATGAGTTCGAGGCCAGCCTGGTCTACAAGAGCTAATTCCAGGACAGACTCCAAAGTTACAGAGAAACCCTATCTTGAAAAACCAAAAACCAAACGAAACTAAACAAGACCTTTAATGTCATTTATTTTAATTTTAAAGTTGTTTTCATTTGTTTAAAAAAAAAGTTTTGGATACAACAAATTGAGCCAGTTTTACTATACCTCTACTCCATGACCTCCAAGGTATGTGTGTGTGTGGGGGGGGGGAGTTTGTGTGTTTGAAGTAGAAGAAGGATAATGATGGGGAAGATGTAGATCTTAAGGAAACTTGAAAATGCAGAGGGTGTTGGAATACTTATGATAATGGGGGAATACTTATGATGGGGGAGCTGAGGGAAGGAAGGGGGCCAGACAGTAGGGAAGGAGGATAAGAGAGAGCAGAGTGAGAAAGCTGAGGAAGAGCACAGAGTAATCAAACATGTTTATAAAGATGTCATGGTGAAACCTGTAACATCTCATGCTACTCTAAAAATTAATAAAAAAAAATTGTAGTACCAAGCTGTCTTCTCCAGGGCTGTTCCAGTTTGCATTTCCTGCAGGGAGCAATTGTGCCTGTTGCTTCCCATCCTCCCCAGCTTTTGCTGTGCCCACGGATGAGATCCCACATTCCCATCCTAATGGGCTGCACTGTGTATGGCATCTCGCTAACATTTCGATTTGCAGTTTCCTGAGAACATATGAGACGTATGAGGCTGAGTGCTGTCCCCCCGCCCTTTATTTGTCTCCTATAGCATTTGCTAATTCTTGTTTATATTTTTTGTTTTATTAATTTATTCTGTATGTATAGTGCTTGAGCACACTGCGTGTGTGCATATACCGGTCAGCAGACAAGCTACTGGGGTCAGTTCTTTCCTTCCACCATATGTATTGAGAGATTAAACAAAAGTCCTTGGGCTTCATGGAAAGTGTCTTTTCCTGCTGAGATATCTCCTCCGTCTTTGTGATTGCTAATTATTTTTAACTTGGATATTAATTTTTCTGTTGAGTTTTGAGACTGTGAGTATTTTGAATATCAGTTCTTTATCAGGAATAAGGGGTCAATATATTGCTTAGTTTATATTTTATTTTTGCACTATTTCCTCATTCTTTGACTTGTCTTTCTATTCTCTTGACAGTAATTTCGGGAGAGCAAAAATAAAAATTTTTATTGCTGTCCAACTTGTCAACTCCTTCCTGCATAGTTTGTGTTCATCTATGTTTATCTAAACATTTATAGTCCCAAATTTTACATTGAGAGCTATAATTTACAATGAGAGTTATTTTTATGAATATTTATTTATGATTTTTTTAAAAATATGGGTATCCAATTGTCTAAGCACCATTATTTAAAACCGCACTTCTTCATTGTGTTAAAGATTACTTGAGTATGTTTAAACAGGCCAAGCTCTGGACTCTGCAGTCCATTGATCTTCTTGCCCCTCTTTAACTGAGACTGTCTTTAGAATAAGTCTCCAAGTAAATACTGAAGTCCTCTATTCTGAGGCTGAATCCTCTCTATGAAAACTTTAGAAACCAGTACTATTTTTAACTTTTAAAAATAATTTAAGGAAGGTGGGAAGAAACTGGAAGGAATAGATGAAGGGAAAACTATAATCAGGATATATTATATGAGAAAAAATCTAATTTCAATGAAAGGAAATATTTTGTGTATATTTTATGTGCATGAGCGTGCTATCTGTCTGTGTCTGTGCACATGTGTGTGCACTGCCTGTGGAGGGTATCAGATGACTAAAACTTGAGCTACATATGGTGGTGAGACATTGTGTGTTGAGTCCCTTGGAAGAGCAGCAGTGCTCTTAACTGCTGAGCCTCTTTAACAATAGTATAACTGTAAAAATAGCAGCAGCAGTAAACATTAAGGTAGAATTATCATTGTCACCAGCATCAAAAGTATCAAAGTTTTCCATAGAGGGATAACTCCTGGCTTAGTACCTCACCCAATGCCGTGGCTAGTGGGTATAAAAAAGACACAGCTTGGGGCTGTGCATTTCAAGCTTGATGAGAACACCTGATGGAGCTATCCCCTAGTTTATCACTTAATACAATACGTGGTTTTACAATACCACGTAGGACTCATTAGTTAGTTATCTTTGCAAATAACTTGAATTCAGCTCCTAACAGTGCTGTCATTTAGCCTTCTCTTTTCTCAAGTGCACCACATCTAGTCAGTAGACAAATGGAAAACGAAGTCTAAACAATAGCATCAATCTGGGGCATCATTACATGATAAGTTATAGATATTTGGGGGTTTTCACAGGAGCATTGGCATGAAGAATGGGAGAAAGGAATGCAGATATTTGTTTCAGAATTTTTAGTGAGGAGACGTTTCCTCGTTGTTATGGGACTGTACATTGTGTGAGGAGGTTCTCTGAGTGCAGCTACATAGTGTCTTCTGGGTATGTTATAGCTGCTGATAAAGAATAAATCTAAATGATAGAAAATAAAAAAATGAGCTGTGTTACATTATAATTATCAGCATGCCATTTTCTAAATTATAACTATAATATTTGCAATATACGTATCAATAAATATTTGGTTATTAAGTGTGACACATCCATAATCGCCTTTAATAGTCAAGTTTAACATTATATAGACAGCAGAGTGATTCAGTCAACAAGAAATACAAAGTGACAAAGGGGTTGGTATTGAAAATTATAATAACTAATCTACACAAATTTTAAAGTGAATAAACTGTAAGTTTATTTTCATTAGATTGTAGAATATGTATATGGGTATCACTTTCTATGTTGTTGTTTACAATATGCCAAATGTTCCTATATTGCACTAAATTTATAGTCATAGAATTTTCGAGCAGCAGGGTGATAAAGCCATAAAACTAAGAGAGATGTTTGGGCTTAGTAGCTAGTCTAGCATTGATATGTTCTCTTGGCTTCATCTCTACGAAAATACTTGCACAAATGAAAATTTACTAGTCACGTTTGTTTCTTTTGACTTGAATCATGCTTAAATTACACCCTTCAATTTGGCACATGAGGGAAAACAGAACAAATGCATGTCAATTTAAAGGTTTATTTAAGCTGTATAGGACGTTAAGGCTCCTGATCATTTTCACAGACCAGTTTGTAGTATACGTAAGTTTGAGAAGTCTGCTAGGAAAGTTATAAACATGAACTCACGAGTAGATGGCACACTTGGTGAAGTGAATCATCCCCCTTCAGAAGAACCCGCTCCATTTGTTAGGTAGCTCAGCAGAGGAAGGTATGTACAGCGGATGGCCGTTGAGTTGATTTACTTGCAGATACCATTCTCCCTAAGTCTATCTTGCTGTCCAGATGTCTGGGAAACTTTCAATGCTACCAGGTCTTTTGAAGCCCCTACTGACACCACGGCCTCAGTAAAGCAAAGATGAGACGTGAACCCTAAACCACAAAACATCTTTATTGCCTCTGCTTGCCTTTGAGATTCCAACCACCCACGAGTCCTGTTGAGAACTTCTGGCTGTTATTTTAACCCTGCGAGAATGCCTTCAGGGGACACAGTTTTTCTTCCACAGACAAAAAGGAAGAAAGAACTCGAGGAGAAATATTAGACTTGGGGGCGCCAGAGTGGAATGGAATAAAGAACTGGTTCTGAGTGGGAGGTGAAGTTCATTCCAATGCCGGTTTCTCATCTGGAGAACATTGCTGGGCTTTTCTCAAGATAAGATGTATGCAATACTTGGGAAGATACATAGACTCACACAGTTGCTCATATACATGATTAGTTATGAACGCATTTATAAAACACTTTTCATCGTTCCATAGCCGTCAACCTATACGGAATATCCCTCCAGGATTCTTTCTCCACCTTTTCTTAACGACTTAGGAAAGAGGTCAATTTTGTCATGAAAGAGAACAACAGCTATTCTCTGCCACTGGTCCGACTGTTCATTTCTTCTCTTTACTCTCCAAGTTTCCTTTCTAGGCTTTGAAGTGACACAAAAATATTAACAGAACTGCTAAGCAGTGTGAGGCTTGGGTAGTCTTACCAAAGCACAGTTTTATCTGGCAATATTGCTGGTTGGGAACTAGAAATATACCAGCATTCTTTTTTCTTTCCTGGGCACACTAACAGACTCATTCCCAGAGCCTTATCCCGAGCACTTAGGACTTTGGGCCTATGGAGTGTGAAAAACCCTGCGTACCTATTTCCAGACCTGAACTCTTAATGCCTGTATGCTCTGCTGAGCATTTTCCTATTACTTTACAAACCAGATGCTTAGGATACCACTAAGAACATGGAGGAAAGAGATTAGGACATCTGGGTCCTTGAGGACATACTACCACAGTGACCTGTGGTGAACTCTAAGAAAAGCAAGAAATAAATAGCTTCTGTTAGGTCAATGTCCCTTAACTAGTCCAGTACTTCATCAAGCACCAATGCTTGCTAAGAACCCTGAAGTTTGAGCTCCTGAGAAAAGTCCAGGCAAAGAAAATTCACAAAAATAAAAAGCCCAAACTTGTACATATATTACAGCCTTTCTCTCTACACTGTTCAGATGTTGACTATGAAAGACTTGTACAGCTCTGCCTGAGAGCGTCTACATCCTAGACATTTATTACCGGACATGGAACAGCATGGCTTTCTAAATCCAAAAACTAGGATACCTAATTAGATAATTAATCAAAAGACCATATCAGTTTGTTTTCATACAGTAATTTTCTGTGTCTTCATGTATTCATTTATCATATTTCAAGTAGGCTTTGTGTCTTACTATCTGGCTGAATATCCTAGTAAGAGGTAGAAAATGCTATGAGCTACAGCCCCCAACATATGGGATTCCATAAACAGTAGGGACACCACAAATAGCATATAACATGTCACAAATGCTATAGAGATAAATGAGGAGATGGAGTACGTGAAGAGAACAGGGAAGTGCTCAATGACCCTTTCACAGGGATCGCATATGAGATAGCCCCCATATCAGATACTTACATTATGATTTATAACATTAGCAAATTTTCAGGTCTGAAGTAGAAACGAAATAATTTTATGGTCGGGGTTCACCACAACATGATGAACCATATTGCTGAGCCGCAGCAAATGTGAGAACCAGTGCTCTAGACACAAAAGCCCCATCCTGGAAGAAGAAATGCCGGAAAAGTTCCCATAGCCAGTACGCTGATCATAATTAATCTGTTCCAATCTATGTGTACTTCCCCAGAATGAGACATTTTGTGAGATTGAGTGGCCTTGAAATTAAACAGTCTAGTAGCATACAGCTGGCTGTAGCTTCTGTCTCTGATTAACATTAGTGATTACTTGACATTCATGTGCTTATGTGCACATTTACTCACACATATGATTAACTGCAAAGCAATTATTTCAGGTTCTCTGGAACAGTTTGCATCCTGATATTAACGGCACAGCCAACTTCTCTGTTTTGCTTATTCTCTCCTTAAAAAAATATTTACAGAACAGTTTAAAATGATAAATATGGCAGATTCTAATCTCCAATTTTATTATAAAATGTTTTACTACAAGTCATACGAGATTAAACTTTCCTTTCAGTGTTTTTTGTTTTTAATGAAAAGATATGTAAACAATAATTGATTACATTTGAATGACAAAGAGGAAGCCAGTAAGAAACTGGTGACAAGAGTAGAGTTTATTCCAATCAAAATGCACAAGTAACAAGGTACTTTTTTAAACGGGAAATTTTATTTCCCTGTTTTATCTCTTGAAAAAAATTGAATAATTACTTGTGTAAATATTTTGCACACTGTAACATCAACATTCTTAAAAAGTCTGGAGGAATCTCTATCTAAGAGGTACAGGAATTAGGCAACACTTTCCATTGGTTTATGTGTATTTATTGTAGTAAAAATCCCAAAAGAGGGGCCATATAAACTTCAAATGTAGAGTAATATTAAGCCTAGCTCATAGTTTTGTTTATCTACTAGCAAAATAATTAGACATAATTGACACTTGATATTAATCATACATAATATATCATAACTTTTTAATCTACGATTAGGAATAATCATGACAAATACTGACGTAAGTCAAAGTAGACACAAGCCAATTTTGCACATGATTTTATCATGGCACAGGCTCACTGGACTCTGACCTGTCTCAAAGTCACTGCCATAGCAGCCTTTGTGTGCTTCAGAGTGACTTTTGGTTGTATCTTTAGGGAGACTTTGCCAAAAGTTGTGCCATTGGTAATGGGAAATTAAAAGTGATCATCTTCAGGAAGCATTTAGATGTGTGTGGTCTTTCTGGAGAAGCTCTGTTGGAAATCTGGCTGGAAAAGAAGGACAGTTTACCAGACACTGAATTGAGGAATTATGTGTGGCAAGCCCAATCTCCCTTTCTATAACACGTTGATTAAAATACCATTAAAAATAATGAGTGGGTAAAGACAAGTGTTCCTCCAGTTATTTCGATGTCTAGTATCTTAAAAGGGCAAATCATTTTCATAATGTTGACATCATGAAAGACTCAGTGCCTCTTGTTTACTATTCTGCCTGTGCCTGCTGTGATGACTCAAGGCATCCTCACCGCAATCCAGGGGCACCTGGAGACATGGTTAATGAATCAGCAGCAAGCCACATGAGGAACCAGGGCAGAACCATCTCTCACACACTTCTCTGGTAAGTCCAAATCGTATTCCCAGTATGATATGAACTAATTATTGTCAAGTTAACTTGAGTGCTCAGAAAATAATTTGGTATTCTAAAAATCAAGGTTCAATCCTTGTGTGATTTATCTTTAAAAACTTTGACAGGATAACCTTTAATTCTTCTATTTCATCAACTTCTAAACTAAAAACACACAATTGTCTTAAATAAAGAATTTCTGTGCTTCCTTCTGTCCAGAACTTTGTCAGTATTCACCTCAGCCATATAGATGGCCCAGATCTACCATTTTATAGAGATGCATATTCAATGGCGATCTTTATAAGAAGCCCCTAAGTTTGGAATTCTCTCAGTTCCATACTCTCTTGTGTTATTAAAAAAACTAATGTTGAACCCTTTTGACTAAGAAGTTCATTATGGACATATCTTTAAAGTTATTTCATCAACTATTTCTCGGCCCTGTATTTAACCAACTTTGATATTGACGTAACATAATCATTATTGCCACCATAAAAAGAAATAGTGGCATCACAACCTCGGTCTACAAGAAAATGCACAGGTTCCACATATTTTCTAATGGACTATATCGGCTAGTAACTTGATAGAGATCTATTCACGTGTGTTCCATTCCACAATCTGGCATTTAACACATGACATATCTATCAGTTGTTATGATCTTGAGGCTTATGGTTGATTTACTCTAAAAAGCACCTTCAAGTTTCCTGTCTCCTCTAGTGATAGACAAAAGATCCATTCACACCTTGATGGAAACAAAAAGATATTCTATAGTAAGTGGAAACATGAACAAATATAGCCCACCCTTTAAAACAGAAAATGTCTCTTTTAAAACGCTCTATTAATAGCACATATTTACAAATATTAAAATTTTATAGAAATATTATTTCTAAATCATTCTAAGCCTAACTCCACTTATGGAGTACTATGAAAATTTTAATTAAATATAAAAATAACAGATTTGGGACTTAAAACAACCTCTTTTTCTTAAGACAGGTTTTTTGTTTCTTTTCTGTGTTGATATGAGAAAATATCCCCAGGGGAACTTAGAGGAGAAATTACGTTGCTTTGTTTGTTGGTGGGTTTTTTAGTTGTTGTTGTTGTTTTCTGCCTTGTTATTATCTTATAATCCAGGTTATAGGAATAAATCCTGGTCTCACTGCCAGTGGGCCCACAGACTGCCCAAGCCATAGAATTATCACTCACATTCAGAAGGCCTAGTTCTCACCTACTAGAGAAAGATTTGTCCAATCTTACACAGTTCAGTAACCCCCGCCTAGGGAATGACGCCTCCTTCCAAGACCAATTAACTTAATTAAGATAGTCCCCTTAGACATGCCCATAGGCCAACCCAATGTAGAGAAACCCCCTTTGAGACGGTCTTCCCAGATGATTCCAAATTATGATAAATTGAAAATTAAGGCCAACCATCACATTCTATCTTTTGTCAACTTGACACACACACACACACACACACACACACACACACACACACACACACACACACACATATCTTTTTATGTCCATGATTTTAAATTCCTTGCTCTAGAAATTTCATCTTTTCTTTTTATATCTAAAACACAGCTCAACTTTAAAAGTCCAAAGTCTTTTTGAAAGTCCAAAGTCTCTTAACTGTGGGCTCCTAAAAAATTTTAAAAAAACATATATACCACCAACATATAGTGTAATAGATTAAATAGTTATAGTACCAACAATCAGAATAAAACAAAATAAAACCCAGCAGGGCAAATATCAAATCCCCCTAGAAAAATATCCATCACCTGGGGCTCTTTTTCTGGGCTCCAAAGACCTCATGCAGACCTACCTCTCCAGGTCTGTCACCTAGAGAACACGCAGCCTCTCTCTTGGACTTAGACAAGCTCCACTGTATACCTGAAATGAATTAGTAGAAGTCAATGTTCATGGCATCTCTACTCTCCTAGGGTCTCCATTACAATAGAGACTTCACCTTCATAGCTCCACACCATGGCTTCTCACGGTCTTTTTATGGCAATTCCCACCATGCCACCCTGTGCCAAGACTCTGCTGCTCTTTGTGACGCTATCATTCATACCTTCAAAAGCAGTAGCACGTAGATGACACTTGCATTGCCAACTGCTGCTACCTGGGCGCCTTGGACCACAGCTGTATCAGCTTCTGTGTCCTGAACTAAATGAAATGTTTTCTCAGTTCAGAGGTGCTTATCTCCCAAACAATCAGAGATGCTTTGCAGCCTCAGTCTGGTTAGCGCAGATTGTTAGCCAAAATATCCCATGACCAGAAAACACTTTCCTTTTGGTCTTTCTTCCCCTCCAAACCCACATCAGCCTCAACTGTCCACATTTCTCTCAGCATTTCTATTCTCCAAATTCCTATTAAGCACCCATTTAGGCTTTACTGCTAACATTCAATGGCTTATCCAGATGAAAACATTCAATGTTTCTTCTCAGAAAAACAGCCCAAGACACAAAAGCCACAAGGGCATGTCTGTCACAGCTTCTGTACCAATTTCTATTCTAGATAGTGATAAAATACCCTGAAAAGGGGAAATTGGGGAGAAAATGGGTTTATTTCAGATTGCAATCCCAGGTTGCAATCCACTGTTGTTGATAAGCAAGCTTTGCAAGAACTTCAAACAGCTGGTCTCATCACATTCACCGTCAAGATCACAGAAAACACAATGCATACACAGCCCTCTTTCTCTTTGTTTGGACTTAGCTAGACACAGTTCAGAATGCCATGCCTGGGGAAGAGTACTACCCACAGTGGACTGCATCTTTTCATATCAATTAGCTTAATTAATACAAACTCATGTACTGGCTAGTCTTGTGTCAACTTGACACAAGCTAGCAGTGGTTCTCAACCTTTGGGTCGCATGGGGCCAGATGTTTCTTTCACATGGGTCAGCTAAGACCATCAGAAAACACAGATATTTATATTACAATTCATAATAGCAGCAAAATTACAGTTTTGAAGTAGCAACAAAAATAATTGAATGGTTGGGGTCACCACCACATTAGTAACTGTAATTAAAGGGTTGCGACATTAGGAAGGGGTTGAGAATCACTGAACTAGAGTTATTCGAAAGGGGAGAGCCTCAGTTGAGAATGAGCTATTAGCAGATCCAGCTGAAAGGCATTTTTTCAATTAGTGATTGATTAGGGAAGAACAGCCCATTGTGGGTGGTGCCATTCTTGGGCTGGTGGTCCTGGATTCTATAAGAAAGCATGCTAAACAAGATAGGAAACAATACCCTTCCATAACCTCTTTGTGAGTTTCCACCTGCAGGTTTTAGGCCCGTTGTTAGTTCTTGTCTCAACTTCCTTCAATGACAAACAGTGATGTGGAAGTGTAAAACAAATAAACACTTTCCTCCCCAACTTGATTTTTGAACATGGTGTTTCATTGCACCAATAGAAACCCTAACTAAAACACCCTATAACCAAACCCACAGGCCGACCCAATATAAACAGTCCTTTTGTGATGGCATTTCACTTGTATTTTAATAAATAAAGCTTGCCTGAAAAACAGAAAAGTAAAACAGCCAAACTGGCCAGCCTTATAGACTAAGCAGCAATAACTCAAACCTTTAATCACAGAACTAGAAAGGATTATAAAACAGGAGGAAACAGCTCTTAGACACAATCTCTTTCTGAGAATCTTGGAGGCAGGATCACCATTTCAGACTGCGCTTGAGGTAAGAGCCAATGGCTGGCTGTTTTGCTTTTTGTATTGTCTGATTGAACCCCAATTTCAGTCTCCAAACTTTTATCAATCATGCTACAATCCTGCATAGAGATTCTCTCCCTAGATGACCCAATGCTGTCTTAAATTGGCATTTGAAGCTAACTGTCACAGATAATTTTAACAAAATTTTGAAATGCCAAGAAAAAAAAATTTAACAAATGTGTGTAATATATGTATATACAATGATTAAATTTTTTTAGGATTTCTTATATCTCTAATTTTATTGTGTTTTCAAATATATTTTATATTACTTGATTTCGTTTTTTCTTTTTATTTATTCTTCTCTTAAACAATGCATGCCGACTGCAGCCTTCCCCCCTGCACTCCTCTGAGTTCCCCCCCAGCACTTCTCTCACCCAGATTCACTGCTCCACCATTTCCCTTCAGAAAAGAGTGGGCCTCCTAGCAATACCGACCAAACAAGGCATAATGAAATGTAATAAGACAAGGTACAAGCCCTCAAGCTGGGTTATTATACCTTCCCTTTCAGAAATGATCTTGTTCACAAACTGCCCTAAATCTGGAGATATGCATAACAAAATTTAGAATCTTGCTATAATCTTAAGATAGGCAAAGTTAACCAACTAAAATAATGGAAGTTTCACATAGCATTATTTGCTTTTCACATTTGAGGACGACTTTTCTCTTAAGGACTTTCAAAGAAGACAAACTCGTGAGGAGCACAGCCTAAGAACTTCCTTTAATGTGATCAAATCAGATTGCGCTTTTTTATAGGTAAGAGACTCAGTGCATCTGTGAAATGTTATTTTAAATTGTATCATAATAAGTGAAACTCAAAAATCAAAATCCAACCATGACACATCTTATACTTTTTGTATCAGTAGGGAGAGTAGCAAAACCTAGTTGGTCCTAGATTTTTTTTTTAATCCTTGTTTTCAAGTGTCTCCTCCTGGTCACTGTTTTTCATTTAGATGATGAGAAGGCAAGCAACTGGGTAGTCAAAGAATTTCTGTAATTTTCACATCAACACTAAATACTTAAAATGCTTTTCTTTTTGAAGAGATTATGTTGCACAGAATGCCCCAAATTATAATGTTCAATGTAATTAGAGATATCCCTTTTAATATATATTCTGCACAGTTCTTCACTCATAATGTGTATTTAAGCCTACCAGTCATTACACAGCAGAGCAGTCCTGAACATGAAAGGATGTGTCTAAACATTAGCTATACTACACAGCAGCAGAAGCAATGAATGACCTGAGCTGTAACCCAATACACATTGATAGAAGAAATACTAAGAATATTGAAGAGATATTAATTACTTTGATTCATGCAAAAGTACCAGATTCAGGTTTGAGGAAAATACATGAATAGTGAACAGTTTGAGTCCTTTCACTTCAAGCACTGAAAGTTCATTTGATCTTCTCTCTCTCTCTCTCTCTCTCTCTCTCTCTCACACACACACACACACACACACACACACATGTGGTTATCTATACAAATAAAGATATTTTAATTAATGCTAGCAAAAAAGTCAATCTGCTTAACTTCCTTTTTCCATTCTTGTATTTGGACTAACAGGTTTTCATATCTTTAAGTTTGCATTCCCCCCCATACTGTCCCATTTAGTCTTTCCCCAGTTTATTCTTCTATTTTCCAAAACACTAAAATTCCAAATCTTCATTTTTATAAAACTGAATAAAAATCTCTGTCTTCTACTATTATGGTCTATTCTGCATTCAAAAATTTCCCATTTCTATAACATTTAAGGCTCTATGGTGTCGTTAGTCTCATTTACAAAGTTTAAAAAGTTAATAAGCAATATCAATTCAAAACACATATCTCCAACACAAGTGAGCTTTAAGGATGCACAGTTAGACTGTGTAGTACAGGACTGCACATATAGATGAGAGGTAGAAGACCTGTCCAGCATGTGTGAGGCCATGGGTTTGATATTTAACACCACAAAATACAAGGTTAATGCAAATGGTTTTGTTTGTGTATATTAGTAAATTCAGAATAAAATCCACCTGTAAACATATTTCTGTCCTTGTTTTATGATTTCAATTTTTAGTAATAAGAAATGAGTTATTATAGATGAGACAAGAGTAGTTCTCTGCTCCAAGGTAAATAAATAAGAGAAACAATCTTCAAAAATCCAGCTATAGATGGCGCAGAGATAGATAGAGAGAGAGAGAGAGAGAGAGCATGGAAATACAAATAGCTAAACTAACTTGCTTTCCAAACATCTCAGCCCAACCTGCATGTATTTTAAAGAAAGATAAAGAAAACTGCAGGGCACATGGAGAGAAGGCCACAACACTGCAAACAATTGCCCATTTAAAACAAGTTAAGGACTTCAGTTGAAGGAATTTAAGCTCCAGAGGAAGAGGGATATGTTGAAAATAATTTGAAATACACAGCTTCTTTTCAAGCTGTTCTATAGCTATCCTTAAAAGAACCACTTTTAAAATATAGTATGAGAAATATTTCTGATAAAGGGAATTGTTCTATAGCATTACAACAAGCAAGCAGTGGCTTGTCAAAGTTATTGAGAATGTATATTCATTCAGAGTCATGCATTCCTGCTGTCTCCTCTGACTTCAGCATATTCGGTTTTCATGATTTTTGTGTAGGGCACTAACAAAAGATTTCTGTCAGGATCCAACAAATTAAAAGAGGGCAGCCATCTCCAAACATCCTTAAAATCATGACCCTTCACAATTCAAAATGGGCCAACCTGCTAGCCAGGTGGGCATCTAAATATTGCATCCAAAACTTACCCAACACCACTTAATATCAATACTCTTTTCTATAAAATAAGAATATTTGGAACCATTAAGATGACTTAGTGGGCAAATAAACAGCATTAACCCTGAAAATCTACTACAGTATTAGCATCTTAAAGAGTAGTAAGAAAGGAGCTGAGAACCATGCAGATATGGACTGGCAGAAAAGTTTAGAGACACTGCAAGTATTTACAGGAGAACATGTTCTGTGTCTCTGAGGTTATTTCTAAGTCACTCTTGTTTAGTGAAGTCCCAGCCCTAAAAAGTCAAAAAGCTGGGAGCGTTTTATATTTCCTTGTGGAAGCATTATTTGCTAATGAGTGTTTGCCTACTTCATCCTGCCTTCTTTGGTCCATCTTTACATCATAATGTAATATATAGTTGTAGGCAGGAGGCATAAACTCTGGGTTTCCAGTGTCAGAAGATACCAAAGTTTATCATATGACTGAATTTTTTAAATAAATAAATGTGAAAGTAGATATAACAAAGTCAATGGTTTCTTTGGGGAGTATTTCAGCTTTGTTTATGCTTTTTATTTTGATTTTTCTAGTTTTTCTTTTTCTTTGGCAAATTATTTAAATGATTGTGAGAATTTAGTGGTTCTTTCACTGCCCATTTTATTTTCTTTGTTATTTATTTAGAAATTATTGAATTTATTCATTTTGGACTTGAAAAATAAAAATCACTACTGATCCAAAACTCAGGGATGTGAACAGTCTTATTTGTTATCAAAGCATATGACAAAATAGGTTAAATTAAAAACAATCAGTCACTCACACTTATTAGAAGGATGAAGAGGTTGATTTTCTTATGTTCAAGAAATAATTGGGACAGTGACAGAACCTCAAAGAGATCTCAGAGGTGAAGGGGAGCAAGTTTAGTGAACATGAAAACTGAACCGACGAACTAGGCAGGGCTAGAGATGGACACTCACGCTCCTGAAGGACTTGGACCAGTGAGAAGGAGAAAGGGGTGTGAAAAGATTCACTTACATTTTTGATTCAAACTGAAATGTCCACTTGGCTAAGTTTCTGCTAGACTATGGCGCAAGAAAAGCGTCCTCAAAGTGCAGACCAAAGGGAAAGAACACATCTGCCAGCAGCTGCTGTTTGTGCTCAAGCTCTCAGATTGGGAGCCGACAGATCCAGATGCGTGAGATTTACCCCAGGAGTAGCACCTGTGTGGCTAGGAACTGCCACCACACTAAATATAAATGTATTAGGGGCATAGAAAACAATGATTGACAAATATATCATGTTGCTAACGATTTTCCTTTAATATTTTAGCTATTTTTCTACTTCACTGTTCTTTTTCTTCCCCCACATACACTTCAAAGCAAAAAGCAAACGATTTTACGTGTGGGTAAAATTTTGAGATGCAGCCACAGTTTGATTGTTGAAGTATATTTAGTTCCAGTGTTCATCATAAACAGACTCTAAGGAGATGTCAGAATACTATAAAATAATATTAATAACAATGAGAGCAGAAAAAGTGTAGTGAGAAAAACCATGCCCATGGGAGAGGGCATTTATGTAGAATAAGGTATGTGGAGGATGTCTATGAAACACTAGAAGAAGAAAGGAAAAACAGAAACGGGGATGGGGAGGGGGTGCTGCAGAGATGTCTCAGCCATTAGCATCTAGGTTCAAAACCCAAATAAAACACACACACAACACACACACAAAACACACACACACACACATCAAACAAACCAACCAGATATGAGAGCTAAACAAACAAACAAATAAACAAACAAGAAATAAATTTAAAATCCAACTCCAAACGTTGTGACAAGAGGAACAGGACTGTTTAGCTAGTACATCTTCAGGGGTCATCACATCTGTGTCCAAAGCTGACCCCTGTGAACAGAATTCTTGAGATCATAGACGTCTCCCAACAATTTGCAATCACAGAAGTGTTTCAGTTCACTGCAAAGGAAAGTGTGGCCGCTGTGCCATTGTTATTCTTGTAACGTTCTACTGTATGCATTTATGTTCGGTGCTGGTGCACAGTTAACATCAACACAAACATTTCCATTCTAAGGCTTCCAGTAAATGCTGCATTCAATTTTAAAATATGGTTTTGGTTGAAACAAGTCTTTCCGTTTCTGTTGAGATTCACCCGATTTTATATATGAAGGAAACTGTCTTTTTTAAAAAAGCACTTCTCCCAGAGAGATGAGGAAACGGGTGATCCTCAAAATACAGCGCTAAGAGATTTTACACGCTAAAGCCACTTCACAGTCGCTCCTGCAGCCCCCTCCCCCATTTCGCCAGTTCTGGTCACTAATTTAGTACATGTTTTGGCTTTAACATGCTATCTAGCTAAGTTCTTCTTCCACAGCTGGACACTTTCAAGAGTTTTTGCTTCCTGTGTGGTGAAGCAGCTTTCCCCTAACGACTATTTCCCATCAGTGCCCGCAAAACTACCTTCTTAACCACTGTTTCAACGGCTTCTTACCACTTCCACCTCTCCATAGACGCCGCCTTTAGGACCTGCCTCCCTGGGCTGTGCAGACTGATAACGTCTCACAGGACTTCACCTTTGATGAACAATTTTCATCTAATTCTAAAAGCACAACTGTCAAACACTCGCAGATAATACCCCAAATGAAAACAAACCCTTTTCTGCTTCAAGTTCACGGTCAGGTAGTTATTGGTGCCGCTGCTCCGGAAAATGGATTTCTTTGCGTTTTTCTAAAATCAAACTGAAAATGATTTATTACTTATCGGCTTTCTTAACCTACACCAAGTTTTAACACCAGAGTGCAAATTATACATTTTCTTGGTAAAGATATTATTTAGTAGGAACTATTGCCTTAAAAAGACAAAATTAAATTAGTCTGATAAATGTGAAGATATAAATTTAAAATTTATCATAAGAAATGAGAGGTTTCTGGTTTGTATTCTAGAAAAATAACTAACATGAAACCATTATTCACATGTTGAAATCTTTTTATTTAAAATAAAAATATTCCATGTTAATTATTACCCAAGAAACAAATTATTGCTATTATACCCATACCCCTTAAAAAGAAAGTATTTTAATACAGTCTTTAGAAGGCATTGTTTTAAGAACTCATTTTAGAACACGAAATTAACTTGAATTATTTTTCACAAAACCAAGTAATTACTAAAGTTCAATGTCAATTTATATGCCGTGTCCTGCCTCTGGCATTACTGGTCTTGCTTTCAATGTTTGGCCTTTCTGGTATCCATTTCTAGGATGTTTCCGAATAACTTCCACTCAATCGTGTTCGAATAGAAATGTTTCTAGGTCACAATATATCCTGCTTTGAAAACTAACTGTGAAGAATGTGATCCTCTCTGTCCGACCTCTACCTGCTGCCAGTGGTGGGTGCCGCAGGAAAAGGTTGGAGAGGCATGGCTGTCGCAGCATTAGGTGGAAAGCTGAGCTGGTGTTTCCCACCACCATAGCCATCAGAGCGTGGCTTCACCACAGAGCGCTAGTTCTTCTTACCAACAGAGTGAGTCTTCGCACACTGCTGCCAACATGTCAGCTTCTGTTTGCTCCACATTTGGGGTTTCTTCTGATGGAGTCAAACAGATCTCTTCGTCCCAAGTCTTCTCTTAGACTCGGAACTGATCCGCTGCGAACCCCTTGATGCCCCTCAGATGCTATGATGAGCTCATACTGTGCAAAGTGAGTCTCCAATGAGCGCCAGGTCGGATGGTTTGTATGGAGTGATCTAACCACTGAACCCTCTGTTTCTCAGTGTTCTCCACCCCCTCTCGAGCACGCCTCAATCTCACGTTGGCCACTTCTAGTTTCTCTTCCTGTTCTGGTCTATAAAATTCACGATCTTCTTTCCAGTTCTGCCTTGGCAAAGACAGCATTTCTCTGAATGTTTGGCATTGCTACTTACGAAGAACAAAAGGTTTTACAGGGTGATTATATGAGGAGGGCATCTGTAATTCAACCCTAACTTTCTTTTTCTGAATCATGTCATTTCATTGCCCATCGCTGACCTTTAATAGCATTATCTCTTCTATCTGGAGTATACTAGACCAATTTGTTCCTTCTAAACTCCAATATACTCTTTGGTTCTAAGCGAAATGGAGACTTGTTTTTGGATTGCAGTACTTAGATCTTTTTAACAAGAACGAATGGCCCTCTCACCCAGACGTCCATAGAGGCTCTTCACAAATGTTTTGAAGTATATATTGCATTAGTGTCCAGTTGCCTCAGCTCATAAACAAAGTACAAAATGTTTTAGGGTAAGGTATATACTATTATTGGGTTTCTGCTAGAATGTTCATAGATTAGGCAAAGGTTAACTGCATGGAAAATGGGTGCACGTGTGTTCATCTGGAAAGAGTGGTTACTATGATGGTCAGTACTGATCATATTAACACATAAAGAATTGCTGATTTCTGGGAAGAATGACAAGTTATATACTGTATTTAGTAAAACAAAGTATTTTATCTTCTTCTAATTAAATACATCAAATTTTAGAGCTTATATTTTTAAAATATTGTATGTCTGCCAACTTTGTGCAATGGAATTAACAAGCCTATTTCAAAGGATTAGTTCTGATCCTTAATCTAAGTAAGATAACAATAAAAGTGAGTTAATGATATGGAATCTGGATCCGGTAAAATCGTTCAGGGCTACAAGTTACATCTAGTTAAACTCGATTGTTTCTGTTCTTGTGTATTACCCTGATATCATTAGCAGGTAGAAGGTCAATATATGTTTAACACATGTGGTTACATGATTGGAAGAGAGGTAGGAAGATAGATAGGGACAGATAGACCGATTTGATGTCCCTCCTGCTAATTTTTATGCAGATTAGTTAAAGATCTGGAATGATACTTACAACCTTGTAACCTTCACAGGGTCATTATATGCCCTAATTTTTTCGTGGCTATGGGTAGCAGGCTGGCCATTGGTCCTGGGGTAGAAAATTTAGGTTGAGAATATGACTTCCTTTGAGTTTTTCACTGCAGAGAGAAGTTTCAATCAAAGAAGAAAATAGCTTGTCAAACTTTTGATCAGAATTCAATAATAGTAAATGGCAGCCTGTGGGAAATCAAAGGATAATTGATTTCATTTAACTAATGAGATAGGTCATTTTTACTGTTAATCCTTTCTATAGCTCTGTTCAGACAGACAGTTTCTTTTTTGACTATTACTGACTGTCAAATTGTTACCTTGTGGAAAGAATATGGCTGAGGTGGACTTGTGACTAAAATTTATGATAGCTAAACATGCATTTGTATCATCTGACCAAGAAAGAAAAGAAGACACATTACCTCACTACCAGGTGTAGCCTGGACAGAGACCAGAAGATGGCATTTAGAGACAATTATGTCATCTAACGTGTGTGCTTTATAAGATAAACAGAATGAAAGAGAATAAGGATAAAATAAGAATGTAAATTCAGGGAACATATTGTTCTAAAAATTTTTAAAAAAAGGGCACTAACTTCAAAATTCAAAAAGACAACTAAGTTGAGGGTAAAAGATAAAAATGAATCTCAGCAAATAGTACTTCATGCAGGTGCTAAGGGCAACTAGATATTAAAAGCTGTAGCTACTGGGAGGAGTTTTCAAGAAACATTTGAGCACACACATCTGACTTCTTATTTGAGTGTTTTGGGTAGATCCGATGAAAAATATTTTTATGTCATGGGACTTGTTCATTGTTATTTAATTATTTCAACAACCCTAAAGTACCTAATCATTTGCTTAAGGATGAGTGCATCACCAACTAAAGATGCCTAGATACGAACATTGTTTAGATATGAGCATTGAATGCCTCTTTTCATGCCTAATTATTTTCTTAATTAATTCCTTAGATATGCTTTCTGAAAATAAAATCTTAGTACTTTTATTTCATTTTCCAAAGGAGTAACTGAAATTACAGTTCTTAATATATCATCTTATAGTCAACATAAGTGTCTTCCAGTCAACAAAATATGTGTTTAAAAATTATCATTAATTTCCTGATAATAGTTTGCTTCTCAGTACATTGCCAAACTTAGAGGGCATAGAACGGTTCACAGGCAAATTTCAAATAAATATTATGAAACGTATTTCCCTAGAACTTACTTTTTTAACTTCTAACTTACTTATATAGTTATTTTATTAGATGGAATGGGTTAAAAGATTATAAAGTCAAATATTTATCATCCCGTAACAGCATAGTCTATTTTTTCATATTTACACAATAGGATTTTAGAAGCTGGTGTACTGATATGCATTTAATACTTTATACCTAGCTAACACCTGTGTATCTGTCAATATATGTATTCAGTACATAAATGACATGCTTGCCTGTTTGAAATAAGAGAAAACAAGGGTCCAAGTAGTATAAATAACTTGGTTATTAACCAGGTTTCCCATTAGACACAGCTCTAGCTCCTGCATGTGTTTGAATGGAAGAAAAGTAGGTGTGCTTCTCAAGTGAAGATGGAAGTTCAGGCCCTTCCTGTCCCCCAACACTGCAGGGGAGGTAACACAAGGCACAGCTGGACCCATTCCGAAAACAGCAGTCAGGACGAGGGCCTGTCACAGGTTAGATATTTGTCAGGGAGCTTAGTCATACGAAGATAACTCACTTGAGGTATCCGACATTTTGAGGCTACTTTTCAAAGAGAGCTTCTCATAGTGTTTGTTGAAGCTTCGGCCTTGTTTTGAGCTGGAGTTTTTACTCATTCACTTCCTTTCAGGCCCACTCTGGAACAAGGACCATTGTCAACCTAATTAAGAGATGAGGCGCCTTCCTTCAGTTAGGCAGCCAGGGCTCATTTGTGGCACACCTGCTGCTTTGTGCCCGCCCTGGGGTTTTATGAGTAAACAAAGTGAGCCCTTCCCATGGAGCTGTGTCCTAGTGACAGACACCTGTTTTTGCCTTCACAGGGGCACCTGGCTTTCTCTCACATGCCAATAAGAACTATAAAGCCTGCGAAGAAATCCACGTTGTGAAGCAGCAGCCAGACTCTTCAGTCTGACACTTCTTACTCTCACACATTCTTTCCACCCAGCCCTTCCTCCAACTCCTTTTCTCCAAAAGAGAAGTGTCAACCAAAGCCAGAGACTCTGAGAAGTACGTTTTGGATTTACCAAATAATGAATGACCCAGGCTTAGGAACAAAGTACTAAAAACACACCAATCATTGCTGCTCTGAGGAGAGATGAGAGGAAAATAAAAGTGAGAAACCACAAAGAAACAAGGGAGCAAACAAACCTAAAGCAGCCGAGAATGCGGAGAAAAGAGAACGGAAGAGAAAATAAACAAGAAAATCAGAGTTGTGTGAGAGTCTCTTGAAATAGCAGAGGCACCATCTCTAGGGAAAGAAGAGCTGGTATCAGGAAGAGCTAAATAATTATAAGAAAAGACCTTGCCATCACCTAGTGGGACTAGTTATATATGGAAGGTTCTGGGAAATCAAAACCTGTAGTACATAATATGGCATAGCAGCTTGCTAGCCCACAGGTAAAACTAGTCTCCTCCCTTGCTCTCCCACTGCACAAGATACTACGGGAAACCTCACCAAATTCTATTGCTGCTCAGTAGCATACGAGACGTATGGAGAAAGACTTTAGATTAGGAACAAAAATGTGGATCTCACAGCAAGTTGACCTCCACTCAGTGGGCATAGGATGTCTGGCTAACACAGAAGACCAGCAAAGAGCACACATACCTTCAGGATGCCCACAGCTGTGGTGACTGAGACCACTGGACTTTGCTTCTCATCTCTCAGGAGTCTCCCTTTGTGCTCGGAAACTTATTTTTGTAATTAAAATGGGTGTCAGGATCATTAGGGGATCTGAATTGCTGCCCTTCAATGTTTATTATCAAGTCTACGCAAGGTGGACAATTGCGGCAACTTTTGATAAAAACTTAATGAGGTCTCCAAGCAGATGTTGGATTGACCTACATAAAAATGAAGAAATTCACACTTTCCACTTCAGCATTTTATTAGGCCTAGTTCAAGTTTAATCCACGGAGCACATTCTCCACAGCTATTGTCATCACTAAAGTTAGGTAGATGGTGAGAAAGGGCGTCCAGAAATGTGAGTTTTTGTTTGCTTTCACGTGAACTCTTGACTACCATCTGTTATATCACTGACAAAGATCAGTATGAATTATTATTTCTGGTGTCAATATAGAACAGTTAGAGGTATTAGCTTCCGGAGCCCTTCGTAACAATATTTTCAATTTCCTCCTTAGAGAAATGCGGATAATGGCTTTTTATCCATACATGCAGCCTTTGACTGCTTTCAGTAATAAAGTATTTTCAAATTTGATTCTTTTAAAGATCTAATATGAATCTTATTGTGGAAAAGACATCAACAGAATAAAAATAAAAAATCATGATGTTTCCAGTTTCTTTTTGAGCTACTATGAACATCATATAGAAAACAATACATGACATGTTAATAAAATAAATTGTGCTTTGAAATTAAATTCTTTCACAGATTTAAAACAAGCCTATGACAATAATGGGATATCTCATAAATCTACAGACATCTAGGCAGGGCTCTCTGAGAGCCTTCAAATGCGTGTAGTTTAACAGCCAAAGGCATACAAATGCTTCTGGGGCTTGTACTGTTTGGCACAGTGGGTAACATATTCAGGTACTAAACAAAGAAGTGAAATATTTTAACTGGGGTTGAAAGGGCACTGGATCCCTTTAAATTAATAAAAGTGATGAGGATTAATGGTGTTTTTAATCAGGGGGAAAGGTCAACATTGTCAGAACGGCTTCACTATAGAGACTCCAGCTATAGCAAATATGCCACCAACCAGCTCATCCTTCCACCTCCTCGTGATTTAGAAACATCATGCTGAATCCACCAAATGGATAGACAAGCACGTAAAAAAAAATTCAGTGAGTTTAAACAAATACGTGGTTTCTGCCATCATCTTTAGATTTTCCCTAACATGGTCCTGTGATGAAGGGTCCTTGGATTGTTTCAAAGTGCTGGCCAATGTTGCATAAGGTAATGCATGAGTGTACACACAACTGTGTGAAAGTGGGGGTGTCAAGATGAGGATTAAGAAAATACAAGAAAAAGTCAGTTTCCTTGATAGTCGGGCATCTACTGATTTAGTCCAAGACTGAATTAGCATCTGAGGAAGTCAAACCATGTTTTGGAGAGTTATGGTTGCAAAAATAACGTGTCCTTTCTACATGTTTGCCTGTGCATTTGGTTCATATGGAAATCCTTCTGCTGGCTTGCTTTACATGAATATGGGAAGGTAGACTCTTCTTGAGGAGAAATGAACAAACATTTACTTACCACATATAGGAAACTGATGGCTGATCAAAGATATATTTTTAACTAAGTACTCAAATGATTTGTGTACACATGTGCAAGCGCACACACACACAGACACACACCCACACACACGTTTTCTTTTGGTTGCTGATGAGACGGTAGACATGTTCCATCAGTGATCTAGTAGAGTCATGAAACATGAAATCCCTGACGTTGTGTGACAGGCAGGAGCTATGACTCTCTTGACCCTAGCAAAGTAGAACCATATTACGGTGACATTGCGCTGCATGGCGGTGCCAGCTGAAATCTCTCTAGAGATCAAAAGAACTTGTGGTCCTCAGCATAGTGCAGCTACTCACAAATGTCATTTCCAGGTGGGCACACTCTTTACCACGCAGCACGTGATCTAAAGTTCCACATGTGTTACTCATGGCTGTGACAGCCACCTGATATGTAGCTTAGTTTTATCTGTACAAGCTGCAGAAATGAGAGAAGGCTGGTGAGAGACACAGCACAATGGCCTGTGTAAGGAAGAGTTGTCACTTCTCATCTGTTTCTAACTGATCTGGAAATCTAACTGGAGGAGGAGTCAGGTCTTCTGAGGAAGACCACTGTACAACCACAGCAAGTTTACAGAGTACCATATTCTGTTCTCCCACAAACAGCCTGTGGACATCTATCTATTGATGCAATTGACCACCTGAATCATGCAATACAAAAAAATATTTAAGATCACTTGGTCTGGGGTCTGACAGATAAGCAAGGGCTGGAAGCAATGTCATGGCCCCTTATTAGAGTCAAGGCAAACAAAGGCTGGGTACTAAATAGAGTCTGGCCCAGACCCCATTCACACTGAGATACTAGGATCAGGAACGGCTCTTCCATTGTCACACTACACATCTGGGAAAAATAATCCCATATGGTATTTGGCCTTTAAAATAGGAACTATTGCAGGAAAAAATATCAAATGCACACCTATAAAATGGTTGCTATCCTCTCTAGTCAAGACAACAAATGCAAACAATACCTCATCTTGGAAAGTAGCCACCACTGGTGCTATTGCTTAGGAACTAAAGAAACATAAGAGGCAATTCCTATGATCTGTTCCTCCACGTAGCAGCCTATAAAAGTCTTAGGAACTTTCAGCTTGAATGCGAGCTACAGGGACTTAAGCAGATGCATGTACCATCATAGAATCTGTGCTATCGTGGCTGGGACAAATTTGCAGCCTTATACACAAGGAATATGTGGTTGTTGATGTGGCAATTCATTATATTTCACTCCTACACTTTGAATTCTCCTGACAACAAAAACAAGCATTTATACTGGGCTAATACTTATGCTTCACTGTCTTAGTTTAATCCAAAGAACAATGTGTTTTCTGCATATTCTTCATGTGTTCTCAGTGGCCCACCACATTGCTGGTACATGTCAATTTGATCACATGGCAGAGCTGATACATATTGAGGAGTAAATATGTAGACGAATTTTCAGGAAACATGGTCTTCAAAAGATGGGGAAAAAAATCCCACAAAATTTCCAAATAAGTGAAGTCCTTAGGATCTCAGTAGTCTGAAAAATATTAAAACACTCCTTCCCAAAATAGAGGAAAATTACTCCAATGAGTATCTTTCTACTTATGTTTAAGAAAGAAGCACCATCCATGCCGTGAAATTCATAGGCCTGTAAGTGATCCCACAGTCTGAGTGCGGCTTAGAGGAGAACAAATATAGTAAGTTGAGTCTCTATTGTAAGTGGTTTTGCTTTTGGTGCCAAAAAAAAAAAATAACTATTTTAGAACTGATGTAAAAGATACTGTAAAGAGCTTTGTGGCAGGTTCCTGGTGAAAATACACAATGTATATTCCAGTGGTTAAGGGGCAAAGCTGTGTCTTAGGTACACACAACAACATGGGAGTTCAAATGGTCACGTGGTCCAGGATGGTCACCATGAATGATGTTCTGACAGACATACATTGTGGTACATCCTACAGTAATGCCTTATAGAGTACAGAACTTGCCTAGATGAACAGAAGTTTGAATAACTTGACTTCATCCACTGGTTATCATGAACCCCCTTGATGCTACTGCACATGAGGCTGTTGAGTGAGTAGCTGTGCCTATAGGAAAAAAGGCTCGACTTCAGCTCAGTGGTACCACTGAGCTCCTTTCTAACAGTGATGACCTAACTGTTTCCATTCCACGCTGACCCTAGAAGCGGCAGAGATGATGACAAGCCCTAGTCAAACATCACTCCTGAAGTCTGTCTTTCATCAGTAACAAGAAGATGCATTATTTTTCTCTGACCTCCAAGGGACAGGACTTAATCTTGACTAGAGCTGGTACATAACCTTGGTTTCAGCAGCCTTTTCTGATCACAGTACAGTAGCTGACACCACTATCTACGGATTTACCGCTGATTTCATCTGTCAAGCGTGAGAGCACCCAACGCTATAGAAATGAGATCTGTCGGGGGGAGCATGCCATCAAACTCACTGACCCTCTGAGGTGCTGCCCTGCCAGAAGCCTCTAGCTTGATGGAGGCTGCAAAACAAACACCACAAACATAGTGCAGGCTGGAGACTAGACAAGTGATTGGTATCGCCAATGTTTTTATTCTTTTTATTCAGGGCTCCTATCAGGTTCATCCGCAGATTTGAAGACCCTTAACGACAAGGATACAGTCTCTCAAGTCATTAAACACAGTTTCTCTATAACTAGCTGCTATCTGTTGAACTGAATATGAAGAACTATTAACTATTTTCTCATATCCATACCCTCAAAATTCTCCAAAATTCTTCCATATTTACCATTTTAAAACTATACAAATTATTTACTTCTACCGACACAGTGACATGAGCTAATATAAAGAAGGAATAAACTATTTTGACTCACTGTTTCACAGGGCTCACTTAATGGCTGCTTCAGCTTAAGCACAATGTCACAGTAGCAAGAGTGTGCGGCAGCAACCATCCCTCACTGTTTTCATGGACATTGGGTAAAGAGCATGAAATTCAGTGAAAGAGCGAGTGTGAGCCAAAGTCCTGGAACAGGCTCCCAGTGCCTTACATCCTTCACTAGGGTCTACCTCCACCTCCCACTTCTCAGTAATGCCACCACAGGGTGAACCCATCACAAGATCAGTCCATTATTTACAGCAGAGCAGGCTTATTGTCTCCCTGACAAACCAAGCTGACAATCACAATGAATTATTACAAACACTGAGACACACTTACCCACTACCGATGGCGTTTTCACTCTGTTTCACCTTTGGTAGAGTATTCATTATGGAATAGCATATTTGAATGAAATTTATTTTAGAGTTCTAAAGCACAATAATATTGTGTCCAAAATGGATAATTATTTTAAAATATTTTGAAAAATCCCTGAGGCAAATTTTGGATCTAAGATCTTGAGCATTCTACGTAGTTCATACACACTGTTAACATCTCAGGTGAAGACTTTCAGAATCGTAGCTCTGAGGCACCTGGGTGAAGTGCTAATAGCAGGATTCATTTCATTACTATGTTGGCTTTCTCCTGGATAACACTGTTTAAGGATTGTGAACTTCGAAATGATCTCTTCTTAGTGATGCATTCTACTCTGGAATTCTTAGGCTTCATTGTAGTCAAAGCAGTAATAATTTCCAATTTCATAACGTAATTTTAACACTTAGAAAATTTGTTAAACTATATTAGTAGATAAATAACAACTGGAATAAAGGAAAAATGGCTGACATGGAGCCCTCTCTTCATTAAATATTATTTGTGACAACTTGATTATGAAACTCCAGAGCATGCTGGATGCCAGGACAACAGGGAGGCAACTAAGAGAGACTTGCCTGAATAAGAAATGAAAGATAGATAGATAGATAGATAGATAGATAGATAGATAGATAGATAGATGATAGATAGATATTGATAGATAGATAGATGATAGATAAATAGATAGATAGATAGATGATAGATAGATAGATAGATAGATAGATGATAGATAGAGAGAGAGATGATAGATAGATAGATAGATAGATAGATAGATAGATAGATAGATAGATAGATAGGTGATAGATAGATAGATGATAGATAGGTAGATAGATAGATAGATAGATGATAGATAGATAGATAGATAGATAGATAGATAGATAGATAGATAGATAGATAATAGAGAGATATTTGAGAGAGAGAGAGAGAGCGATCAAATTGTCTTCTTGATGAGGCAGAAATTTTGACTGCAGAGTCTGATGGGACACAACAGCAATCACAACATTAGTCATATCAGCTTGTTTGTTTATTTTGAAATTATATTACGTTTAATACAAAGACAATGATTATTTGGATGAACTTAGACGAATATAAAAACATTCATAAGATTAAGACAACTAAAATTTGAAAATACAAGATGTACATAAACAGTATTGTGGGTGACGAAATATTCGCTTTCATGTTCACTCTGAAACCAAAGAGAGCAGCAGCATTTGCTCTCAGTGGAGAATTCATTAGAGGAGTCAGGTAGAGCAAGCAGGAAAGCAAGAGAAGAAGAGAGTGCGATTTCCAGAGCACAGAGTAGACCCATGTGAGTAGAAGTCAAATGGAGAGTAGACAAGGCCAAACAGCAATTGTATGCTGCCACTGATTTTTGAACTTAGGAGTTGAACTAGCCTTTCTCACCTTGTCCTTGCCCACTCCTGGGGCAGATGTGACTTAACAACATATCTGGTATGTTAAAACCACTTTCTAATGAGAAATTCAAATCATTTTTGGATCACAAATGTCACCATTCCAACACTGATAGAAGAGTCTAAGTGACAGGAAATGCACTAATTTCTGAGTTAATTTTTAGAAAGCTGATTGTGTAAAAGGAAAGTAAATATTGTTTTATTTATATAAACTTTATTGTTAAAGATGTAAATAAGCAAAAACATCACACATCAAAAAGAATCATCCCCAAAGCCTGTAGTTCAATGAACGTCTATAGAGTCAAAGTAAGGAGTTAGAGCATAAGCTGTGCAGTTTAGCATTAAATTTACATTTTCAGTTTTGGATATATTGTATGTTCTTATCCCACATGAAAACAACAGCAAAAACAACAGAAGTCCACAACAGAATCAGAACAAGAAAAACAATTAGCGCTATATCGTCTTTCATAGTTCGTGCCCATTACCTTCACTCAGTCCTCCATCCCTATAGTTTGCTTTTCTTGTTCTTTTTTCATTATGTTATACTGAAGCCACAAGAACTTTTATTGACATATCTGTATATACCGTCTAGTTTTTTTGCACATGAACCTGTGTTTTTCCTTACTTTCCAAGATTGTATTTCCCTATTTACCGTTATACATTCTAGGCTCAACCAATTCCTTCATTTTTATTGTTCAATGTTGTGTAGTTTTCCCTTTTACGTCCATGCCACATTTTCATTATTAGTCGTCTGTTGACAGACATCACTAGGTTGATGCCAGTTTTTTGGTGTGGTGAGTGAAGCATCAATAATGTATGGGTACAAATACTTCCACACTATGAAAGAAAGTTCTTAGGGTATATGCCCAGAAGTAAAATAGCTAGATTGTTTGGTAGTTTTTTTTTAATTTGTGAAAAATCTCTGTAATGATTTTCATGGTATCTTTATCAATCTGCACTGCTCACCAGGAGTGAATAAGTGTTCCTTTCTCTCACATCCCTGCCGCCATTTGTTGACAGAGTTGTTGATGACAGTCACTATGACAGGGGTGAGGTGGTATCTCAAGGTAGTTTTAGTTGACATTTTCCTAATGAGTAGCAGTATTGCACACTTTTCCCAATAGTTCTTAGCCATTTGTGTTTCATCTTTTCTTTGAAAGCTGTGCATCCTTTAATCTGCTCTTTTGTTGACTAGCAGTTTTATATCCTTAATATTTAATTTCTATAATTCTTTGCAAATTACTGATATTAGTTCCTTGACTGAAGTCTAGGGACTGTTGTTCCCATTCTATGAGGTTTCCCATCTGTGCGCTCTGCTCACAGTTTCCTCTGCTGTACAGTAATGTTTTGCTTTCACCTAGTCCCACGTCTTGATGTTTCAGGTTGCTTCCTGTAGGAATAGTTGGTGGTCTATTCCAAAGGTTCATGCCTACCCCAATATCTTGAAGGGTATCCCCTGTGTTTTCTTCTAATGTTTTTGTTTCTGGCTTTAAATTAAAGTCTTTGTTCCATTTTGAACTTATTTTCGTGTACAGTTAAAGGTAAGAATCTAATTTTATCCTGTGGGTAAAAATTCAAATTTGCCAACACAATTCATTGAATAGATTCTCTTCTTTCTAGTGTATGTTTTTGTCTCCTTTGTCAAAAACTAATTTATCTGGTTCATTTCTGGGCCCTCTATTCTGCACCATTTGTCTACCAGTCAATTTTTATGTCAAAACCAAGGTGTTTTTTTTTAATCACTGTAGCAATATATTGTAATTTGAGGTTGGGTATTGTAACACTTTCAACACTGTTCTCATTCATTATGATTACTTCGACCTTCTGTGGTATTTTGTGGTTTCGTATGAAATCTGGTAATAGGAATTTTGATAGGCATTGTATTAATTCTGTATATAATTTTATTAGTATAGGCACTTCAACAATATTAATTCTGCCTATCTGTGGCCAAGGAATATCTTCTGTGTCTTCTCTTTTTTTAGTATTTGAAATTATTGTTGTTACAGTCTTCCACTTTTTTGGTTAGACATATATATTAATCCTTAATTTGGGGGTGGTACTTTGTAAGGAACTATTTTTCCTAACTTTTCTCAGAGAGTAAGCTGTTAGTATAAATAAAGGGTACTTTAAAAATACTGATTCTGTATCCTAAAATATTACTGTTGAACTTACTGGGTCCATACGTTTTCTAGTGCACTCAACAGGGTGCTTTAATTAAAGAATCGAGCCCTACGAAAATAGGGACAGTTTGACTACTTTCCTTGTCATTGTGACCCCTTTTTTGGTGTTCTCTTGTCTAATTGTTATAGCTAAGACTTCCAGAACCACATGGAATAAGAAATGAGAGTCAGTATCTTGTTTCATTCCTGATTCTATAAATCTGTCTCCATTTGCAATAATTCTGACTACAGGTTTGCTGTACATAAACTTATTATTTCAATACAATTTTCTTCTTTTCTGGAAGTCTCCATATCTTTAATTATATGTAAATAATTAAAGAGAATTGAGATTGTCTTTTGTATCTAAAGCATGGTTTTCCATTTCTGCCTTGGGGATGATCTGAGGAAATCTGGTCTTTCTTCCATTTGATAGATACCCTCTGCCCAGGAATGGCATATCTTTCAAGTATTTCCCATCTGTTTGGATGTGAGTCGTCCTGTACTTGTAGTAAAAGCTTTATGAATTTGCATCTTTAAACATGTTATCCATGCCAAGTAAGTGTTTTCTTCAGCCTTGCAGTCTAACCAGGAGCGAGAGCACTTTGTAGTCTTGTTCACTTAACAGCCAATGACTTTGATGATTTGGTTGGAATCTCTGTCTTTAAATTACTTTCCACCACCACATCCCACTACACAAAAGATTTTGTTTCAACCCCATATGACTTTTGACTTTCCACGTCATTTGTTGGTTCAGGACTGAGAATTATGAACAGATCAGAAGGGGAAATAAAATCATGCATCATTCTATGTGAGATTGCCCTGCAAAATTGCGTGGTAATGGAAAACCATAGTGTCTGAGAATGTCTAATTTCAGGAAACTAGTGACCATAAATTTGATTACAGCAATTCTGTACATATTAATTGCAATGGGATACTAATAATTTAAATATTTTAATTTAAAGTCCAATGTTTCTTAATCAATTGTGGTAGATGAAGACTAGGAATGGAATTCTAGACACAGGTCTATATTTTCAGATCCTCAGGAGGTTGAGGCAGGAGCTTTCAAGCTGAAATCTTTGGGTGTTCAATTCCAGCCTGAGCAAATTAGTAAGTCTTTGTCTCAAAATAAAAATTAAAAATTGGACTGGGAATATAGTTTAGAGATATAACACTCTCTCATCAGTAATAGATATCTAAATCAATTATCAATTTCACAAAATAATGTTTAAATATATCCCATAACATGATCTTATACTTTGAAAGAATGTATAAAACCCAAATAAAGCTGAACAATCCATTTTGCAGTTAAAAAAAAAACTCAGTGGAAATGCACTACTATGCATTGTGTGAATATTATTATTATTATTATTAGTTTTTTTTCGAGACAGGGTTTCTCTGTAGCTTTGGAAGGTGTCTTGGAACTAGCTCCTGTAAACCAGGCTGGCCTCAAGCTCACAGAGATCCACCTGCCTCTGCCTCCCTAGTGCTGGGATTAAAGGTGTGTGCCACCACTGCCAACCACATTGTGTGAAAGTGAATGTGAATCTTTATGTTGAATTGAGTAAAGCATAAGATAAACCTTCCTCACTAGCACAAATGAAGAGCTCTTTGGAAGTTATTGAACTGTTGAATCGTATTCTTATTTTTCTGGACTTAATTTTAAATGTGTTCTCAATATTTAAATATAATCACAGCTTTCCTTGAAGGATCCCAACTTCTTGATCCCAACTTCTTGGTATTCTTCTATCATCTTTCATTTCTGAAGAGAAAGAAAGACAGAGAGAGACATCTGCCATCCCTGTCTTACAGATGGTGTCAAGGCAAAGTCAGTGGCATCGTTTTCTGGTGTCTGATAGGTAGAATAATGTTTCTTGAGACAGTCAACATAGTCTTTAATATTTCACTGTTATAGAAAGCAAATATCACAAACAGAAACTGGGACATATCGGCGAATCAATCCCACACCAGTTATGTTTTAAGGGGTTATTTATTTTGGGGGGTAAAACTTACATACACCATAAACCGTCAGGAAGGGAGCCTAGTCGCAGGAGCCGGGAGCAGGAGCCAGGAGCAAGCACCGGAACCAAGAGCCGGAACCAAGAGAGCCTGATCCGGATATGTTTCTCTTTTTAAAAGAGAAATATACCATGCCCCAGTGGGCTGGTATTTCAGCAGCTATTGGCTGACGGAGCGGAAGTCACTCCCCGCTGCATTGTGGGCTCGTATTTCAGCGACTATTGGTTGAGGCAGCAGAAGTTACTCCCACAACAGGGACAGTAAATATAACTGTTCTTTCTTTCCCAACTGACTTCTCTTTTATACAGTTTGACTCTGTTGTCCCAAGAGATGGTTGAACTGAAAGAATGAACTAAGTGTGTCCTGGTATCATCCAGATTCTCAACAGGAAGTACTATGTCATAGTAAGTTCTTGGAGAAAAAGATTTTTACATGGGAAAAGAATATTGAAGATATAGGTTGAGGATGACTTCAGATTTGGGAAACTTGTGAACCCAATAGCAAGAAGATTGGCATTTTTTATGGTCCAGACCAAATATGTATTTTATTTATTATATTTCTTATCATTGCCATATGTATGTCTTTGGACACCAGAAGAAGATCAACATCATAGTGAGTATACAAGGTTCTTGGCCCCTGGAAGATGAGCACAGAGATGACTAGCTCTTCTCTATCTATAGAGACTGTTGATAGGCTAAGGGCATCAGATAAAGAGGACTCCACCAGGTGATTTCCCATGGAAACGCCCATCCAAAACCCTTATGAGAACTGACATTATTCTTTTCTTAACAATTAGAATTTAATCACTTGGATCATTCCAATGTCTATACATGAGCACCATGAGACAATAAGGGGAAACATCACCGATCTAATAGTTCTCCCAATCAGAGATAAGGGGACCTGGCAGAATAATCAAAGCATATTTGCAATGCACTAAAACATTTATGGGGTTAGATGAAATCTGATATGAAAATAATATTGAGATTGGGACTGTTGCATAGTAAGCGATATATTAGCTGAATTGACAAAAAGGATGGCCACTAGAAATCACAAGAAGTGACCTAAGAGACCAAGCCTAAGCAGAACTCTATATAGCAATGCAGATATATATTGAGATGGCAATTATGCCCGAGTTGATACAGGGGCAGGGGCCTCATTCCAGAGGTATAGCAGAAATGACAGTTTCCAGGAGAAAAACAACAAAAATAAGAGAAATAATAGAATAAGTCATTTTAATAAATTCTCCTGATGGGAGAATGGGACAAGTCTATAGAATGAAGGGGTTCCAGACCTCTAAAGTAGGTTGATGAATAAAGGAATACAAATAATAAACCCTGAAAATTCCTGAAATGAAAGGATTTAATAATATGTATGTATTTTTGGATACTGACTATGTTGCTTATAAGGAGAGGTGGTGTAGGAAGTCCTTCTGTATTTGTGTTGCTTGGTTGAATGAAGAAACTGCCTTGGTCTTTTGATAGGGTAGCCCTTAGGTGAGCGGAGTAGACAGAACAGAATTCTGGGAAGAAGGACAGACAGGCAGACACCATGGTTCTCCTACCCGAGATGGACGCTGGTTAAACTCACGCTGATAAGCCACAGTCAAGTGGCGATACACATTAATGGAAATGGGTTAGATCAGGATGTGAGAGTTGGCCAAGAAGAGGCTAGATATAATGGGACAGGCAGTAATTTAACTAATACAATTTCTATGTGGTTATTTCGGGTGTAAGCTAGCCAGATGCCAGGACAAAACAAAGGGATCTCCTCCGTGAAACAGAGCTGGGTGACTGGGACAAACAAGGGGCCCCTGCTCACTACTACAGAGAGGGGTACTTGTTTGTATCATTCTTACATAGTATGGTGGTTTGAATAAGAATGACCCCCAAAGGTTCATATATTTAAATGCCTCGGCACCAGGGAGTAAAATTCTTTGAAAGGATGTGAAGGATTAGGAGATGTGGCCTTGTTGGAGGAGCTGTGCTCCTACAAGTATACTTTGAGGTTTTGAACCCCCATGCCAGACCCAGTTTCACTCTGTCTGCTGCCTTACGGATCAGCATGTAGCTCCCAGCTACTGTTCCAGTACCACACATGCCTTCCTGTGTGCTGTCATGCTCCTCACCATAACGATAGTGGAATGAGCCTCTAAAACTGTAAGCAGGCCTCCAATTAAATACTTCCTAAAAGCAATAACCTATAATGTAGACCATGCACTGTTTCTGGAGTCTCTTGGTCTCCCCTGATAAACAGTTCAAAAAAGATTTCATGTGCCTGATGCTGGGGTTTTGTTTTGTTAAATAGTCTATGGCTCTTGTGAGTAACATTGTCACTCTAAATAACATCATTTAAACTGTATAGAATATATATATATATATATTATATGTGATTTGGGCTAAATAAAAGTAATATGATCCTTATAATGTCAAAAAAAAGAATTGCTTTGGTCATGGTGTTTCTTCACAGTGTTAGAACAGTGACTAAGACACATAGCTTTTACAAAATTTTATGTTATATATTTTCATTACACACGCTTAAGAATTTTCTAGTCAGCTAAGATGTAACTTATTTTGAAATATGTAAGAATTCTGAAAATTTATCATCTAAATACCTGAAAAATATCTGGAAAAAAATACTTGGAAAAAAAATCCTAAACAAGTAATGGTGAATCCAGACATGATGATGAAAAGGGAGAATGAAGGTAGCAACTCATGTTGATCCTTGATCCATTGAGCTTATGATCTCTTCATGAATCTTATTCTATCTTTATGGGTAAAAGTCTGACTACATTGTTTACTGCTAGACTTCAAACTCTTATATTTGAGATACCATGATGTAAGGAGTGTAAAGACCTAACAAAATTCTTTCAAAGTTTTCATCTTTCTGGTTGTTATTATGATGAAAGGTAGATCTGTCTAAGCAAATTGAATGTTGTCAGGGTTGGACAGTGCATCATCTAATGGTTAGTCTTCCAAAAGCATTGCTAGAGTTGAAGTATCTCACCAGGAGAGCAACAAAAGGAGATAAATATAGAAAGCTGTGGTTGAAACAGCACAAACAAAATGAAACAAATCTAAACAAATCAAAATTAGAATGAAGAGAAGGAAAAATGTGTGGCATATGCTGAACAAGTGGAGAGTGATTTAATAATGGACACTGAGGTCTCCACCAGTGGCATGAACAGAGTAGCTGACATCATGCAGAAGCATTGCACAGTAGGTTCTCTGCACAGGCAGAGCAAATCCCTGTCCTGGAGACTGCAATTCTCAGTTGACTTGATGAACTATTGAAGGCAGAAGAGGAAGTTATTTTTACTGGTGTGCTCAGTGGCTTCATACAGCCATGAAATAGGAATATGTTAGAAAGATTGTATTCATGCATGTCTGATTGAGACATTCTCAAAGAAAATGGGTTATGAAATCCGAAGAAGGAAAACTACTCATTCACACTTACTAGGGTACAGGTTTAGGCAAAAGAGTCCTGGAACCTATATGCATATCTGCATGTGTCTGCAATTACCACCTAAGAGAGCACCCTTAGAGCTGCTTTGAAAGTAACCTTTTTGGCATCTCGCATTCTAGTGACAATGGAGGGAATTGTAGTTTACAGTTCTAGCTGAATCATAGTTTCTGACAGTAGCGTAATCATTACAAATCATCACGCAATGTAACTACCATTGCCTGTGGATCCACACGTAATGCTAAGCTCCTCAAGTTCAAGAAGAGAAGTGATTCACGTCAGGGTTAGAGCTGGCACAGATACGAAAGAACCATCTTCATCCATTCAGCTCTTCCTTTATGTGTGACATGCAAGTCACTTAGTGACAAAATGTCAACCTGGGGAAGAAAACCAAGTTAATTAATGTGGGATATTTAACTGATTTAATGACAAAGATAACAATGAGATGTGTGTGTGTGTGTGTGTGTGTGTGTGTGTGTGTGTGTGTGTGTGTGTAAGAGAGAGAGAGAGAGAGAGAAAAGGTTTCCTTATTATGGCTTACCTGTGAGTGTATATTAGAAGTGAATGCATTCAATTTATACTAGCTAAGAAATAATGCTCCCAAAGGTGTCCTAGACTCCCAAGAAGGAAGGATGTTAACTCATTCATATTCACGAGTGATATAATTATAGAAATGAGACAAGAGAAAGGGAGGAGAGTAGTGAATGGGTATTCTTCCAGACCTCAGAATGTACATAAAACAAAAACCAGAAAGCATACACAGATTATATTACCTGGGCTTTCTTTGTACCTCCTGGTAGCAATATTTCTAGAGAAAATACAGAAAAATAAACAGCAATAACATACACCAAGGGCATGTTCTTTTTTATAAGCTGAAAGGCAAAATCTCCATGGCAAGGGTGTTGCCATGAGGGGCTGAGGATGCCCATTGTATTCCCCACTGCTGCCAGCGTGACAAGCAGCCATGTAAGCAAATTCACCTAACTGGGTCTTAGTTTCTTTAACTGTTAAATGATAGGGTGGCACCAGAGAAAAATCATACTTCCTTTTAATCCTGAAATAATTATAGTCATAATGCCATAGCTAAGTGGAGACATTGTGGCCGCCTTTAATTATTGGTGGTGTCACTCCTGCTAGGTCCATGTGGCACTTGTTTACTTTTGGTCATAACCATAGCAGAACAATGACTTGTGTCAAGGAAAAACTCACTAAACAATTCTCCTAGTTGAAACTGAGGTTCCTTTCCAAAGTAAAGTAACAACCATTGTCAATCACTCTGTTGTTAACAGAAATTTCCTCCTCTCATGACTGGGAGAGGGGTGCTGTACATTGAGAAAGATATCCCTAAATGCAGTATCCCACCCTGAAGCCTTACCTGCAGAGCAGGCTTGTAGAATAGACAGGCATCACTGAAGTTCTACATTCACAGTTTCTGTCTCTTGAGAAGGTCGAATTCTGACAAAGTACTTTGGTTTCGTTTGTTTAAAGTAAAAGCATAAATGCCAGCAAACACTTGATCCTCCTCTCTGATGAAACTCATACAGGGATATTTGGAGTACAAATTCTTTCATTCACCTTTCTTTTCTTCTTACTCAATAAAACCACAATAGAAACAAAACCAGTAACTTCTCTAGGCACACTTACAGGAATAAGGTATTATCTAATTGTGCTGGTTGAGTTTATTTATTTATTCATTCATTTATTTATTTATTGTCAATTTGATACAAGTTGAGTTGTTTATCTGAGAGGAGGCAATCTCAACTGAGAAAATGAGCTCACCAGATTGGTCTGTAGGCAGGCCTGTTGGGGCAAGATCTTGATTGATTGACAGCTAATGTAGACAGGCTCAGGCCATTGTAGGAGATGCCATCACTGGGCAGATGTTTTTGGAGTATGTAAGAAAGCAGACTGAGAAAGTGTTGGGAAGAAGGCCAGTAAGTGAATAGTGTTCCTCCATGGTCTCCGCTTCAGGTTTTGCTTCCAGGTTCTTACCTTGATCTCCTTCCTTGGATTTCCCTGAAGAGGAACTCTAAGCTGTAAAGTGAAATAAAACATTTCCCTACTAAGCTGTTTTTGGTCTTGTGGTTTTATCATATCAATAAAAAACAAAGCAAGACACTAATTATTATCAAGACCCAAGCAATGATAACAACAAGCATTTCCTGAGGTTGATGGATGCTGTATGCCAGAGATCATATATGTATTAATTTGCTCCTCATAGTAACGTAGAAAGTTGATGACATGATAGACCCCAAACCCCTCTGTAGACATGGAAAGTGAAAGTCAGCAAGAGCTCAGAGTTGACCTAACGACAGCAGGAACCCTCCTCCAGATCCTAGAGCACAGGGGAAGGAAGGCAGGGTAGAGAATGGGTATATTTATCTTTAACGGAGTTCCTTTGACTCACACAGATGGTTGCTACTAAATTCTAGACAAATCTCCGGTGATAAGCCTCCTCTATGCCTATGGCAAGAGGGTTTCACATAACACGCATAAGACCGTCTGTAGCAAAGATAAGATTCCCCAGTCCGTGTCTTAGAACCTAGAAAAGTTTCCCATGTGTGGTATGCTCAGTACTCTACATATCTATCCTATAAATTGCTATTTTAACTGCACGGATGGAAGGCAGATTTTAATCCAAAGCCTCCAACGTTAGAACTCTGTTGTGTTCTAGAAACTTCTAGTAGATGTTTTTTAGTTTCTAGCTGTAACCTAAATGCTAGGAGCTGAATTGAGAGTCTTCTGTAAGTGTGGTGAGAAGAAAGAGAATTACTAGGTTATTAACCCAAATTTCAACAAATTCGGTTTGGTTGTCATTTGATCTATTTCTCATTAAAACCTTTCATGTTTCGTTTGAGGGGGAACAGTCCAAAACCAGAAGCCACATGGGTTCCCTTTTCAGCCTAACATGTACTTTTCTAAAATAACAAGAGTAACTAAGAAGTTTGTGTGAGTGGCATAAAAAAAGACTGGTTAATTGGCAGGGAGCGTTTCTTTTTATAGCAGCTGTGTGGATAAATGTTGACTTAGGAGTCCACCAGCCAGACTGAAGAAAGCTGAGTGTGTTGTATTAAAAGTTTCATGACTTTGATTTTCTAAAATATTCCTGAACCACACCCATCTTTTCCTAAGTGTTCAACCTTCTGTTTGGCTTTAGTACAGAATGGTCACTTTTTGACTATATCTTTCTTCCAGCTCAGACTTTATTTCACCCTGATCAAACTTGTCAGGCATAGTCTGAACCTTTCATTGCTTGCATTGGAATCAAATAAATTCATTCATTTCTATAGATCTTCTTCTCTTGACTCCCCAGAGCTTCGTTGTTAATGCCTGTAGATTTTATGATTTACAGTAAAATAGATTGGAGATTTAAAAAATATTATTTCTATAATATTTCAAAACAGAAGGTTCCTGTAGAAGCATAAGATTTACAAATGGGAGGATATTTGTTTTTCTGAAAAAAACAACAGTCTCTAATAATCTAAATATGCACACGTGAGTCATATTTTAAACATTTATAAACATCTATGTTTCATTAGTAATATTTACTCTCTACTACATATTTTTAAAATGTACCAAATTTTGATAATTGAGTAGTAAGTTAGTGCTTGAATTGTATGCTTTGCTAAAATTCATGGAGAACGTGAGATTCCGTCCACAGAAATTAAAAGAGGTGAAAACCCAACAGGATGCTTTTGAGATCTTCCTTCAGACAGTTGCATATTCTCTGATTTATAAATTATTTGGAATACAAAGAGTTAAGGAGAAGACTTCCTGGTGAAATACAATGTTAAATTATTTGAAAACCTAAATATACTCTTTTAGTTTTCATGTATTATTTTAAAGAGCCATTACTCATGAATTGTTGTATAAGATATTCATAAAATGCTAGCTTAAGAAGAGACAGGCTGGCTTGGGCTAAGACCCTCACTGTGTCTGACATGTCCTCCTACGTGGATGAGTAATCTCATAAATGTGTGTAATAAACAAAGGAGAAAGCCAGAGTTTAAAAGTTTAATTTTGAGCCACACTCAGCCCTTTCTTCCTGAGGCACAACTCAGTCTTTCCAAGCTCCTGCCAAGAGCACGCCCATGCTGCTTATGGCTGAGGATCCGTGGCTGGCAAACGCATATGTCGCTAAGGCACAAATGCTGAGAGCTTAGACAGAAACTCAACAGGGTGACAGGATGGGCTTCTATGGCAGCTACCTGTGGTTTGGTGGCCCGCAGTGACTGTTGTGAGGAGGCGATGCTTCAGCTGACATTGCAAACCAAGAGGAAACTGCACATGAAGGTGAAAAGGTGCTGCTTTGTCCTGAGACAGAGGTGCACCTGTGATGATTCAGGCTACGTCAAGACCAGAATATTGACCAGTGCGGCCAAATCTGCCTGAAAGGATGGGCGTTACCAGGAAAAACAAACGGCAGTGCAGCTGAAGGCCAGCTCCCTGAGGCCAGTTATCATAGCGAATTCAGAAAGACGGAAGACGACATGGAGGAAAGATGTTGCCTCTGAAAATGAGAGGTTATGGGTAACTTTTAAGTGGCAGAGCAAGACACCAAAGTATATGATCTAAGGAAGCAGTGGGATCGGAAGTCTGATTTTAGCCAGCCTTGTGCGACCTTGGAAAGGAAACTACCTCACGCGGTGGCTGGGACTCCACCAGGAGGCCCACAGCAAAGGATTGCAAGTCTAAACTCTGTGTGTCTTTTCAGACACTCCCAAGCACCTACAGTAAATTCACCTTTTGACATTGGGAATCCAAAACTTGGATAAGGGATCCAAAGCAGGCTCTAAGGGAGAGGTGGGGGCATATCTTCTTGGTGGCTCTTAGACGACTTCTGAACTGCCGTCCACTGCACCTTGCCAGGCACCTGGCAGGTACCACATGGCATCCATATACTTTACTAGTATTGGAAGGGAAGGGAAGCTAGTTAATGACTCCATCCATTAGTTGGGTGCAGGGAGGTTGTGTTTGTGGAAGACATGAACCATGTACAATGTGAGCTGAGGGGCAGCCGCCACAAAGAATCACATCACAGATACAAAAAGACCTCCACTTGAGCCCTAGAGTGGAGTAGGGATGATCATAGGCAAGGTTAGCTTTGGAGAGTGAAAGTGTTGCTGCTTCCTGAGGTTTGCTGCTGGGAGAAAGGAGAAATTTTTACAGCTTTAAGGATCCATCTAAAGTGGAGCAGAGGTAGACAGATAGGCTGACATGCTAAAGTAACCAGACTCTTTGGGAGCAGTACAAGGACCCAAATGCTGGGAAGAACAGACTCCCTGGGAAGGACAGACTCCCTGTGTAAGCCTCCATTAGGGTTTCACTTTCACCCTAATGAAAAAGTATGGTTTGCACGCTGCTGAAAACCAGTGACTTGGACTTCACAATTTGCATGACTGATTTTATGTTCTTTGCTCGACTTCAGTCATTCAACAAATATTTATGGAGGTCCTATAATATGCCATATGGTATATTTTTCTATTTTGTTAAACATTTTCTGACGAGAAAAATAATATTTACTCTTTGGAAAAACCTATATGAAAGGAAAGTAAAATATTAAATTATTAAGTATTTCCTGAGCATGTTCCACACACCAGGCTCTGTAGTCACAAGGAAAATAGACATTGCTCTATAAAATGTCAGTGTAGTGAAAGAAACTCAAGTTCCCTCATTGACTCGCTCCTAACGCTCCTCTACCAGGTAAAGACTGGGCAGCTTTGTGTAGATTCTGTCAATTCCTTTCCAGCTTTAATAATTAGGGGTAGTTTTACTTTTACCTTTAGTGTTACATTTTTCCTTTTTGGAAGTGCTGGGGATCAGATGCAGGGGAATATGCATGCTAGGCCAGGTCTCCAGGACTGAGTCACATTCTAGCTCTTGATTTTTCCTTTATGTTAAGCAATGATTGAAATACATTCCCTGCCATGCTCAGAAATGAATTCTGAAGTTTTAGACAAGATGCTTGCTCCCCACAAAGAGAATGAGTAGGTGGTTATAATAAATTTTAAATATTCCTCTTGTTATAATATCGCCATAATATTTTTCATTCAGAGTTGTGCAATTGGATAGGTATATTTACCTGAAGTAAAACACATTCACTATTTGTATTTGGGGAAATGAAGATTACCTTTTAAAATAAAAATCACATGCATTCTAAACACTGGCTTACCCACCAAAGCAGATTTCCACTAAAACCTATTTCTTCAGGAGCCCATAGATAATAGCTAGTAATATACATTTTTTGCAAGATCAAAGTGTTCTGTGTTTTAGAAAAGTACATTAAAGCTCCAAAAGGCAAAGGGAAGGAGAAGGGATGGTTTCATCTGTTTGGGAAGGCGCAAAGTGGCTGGCAGATTTCCTGGTTCCCCCTGTTATCATATAGAAATCATGACACACAAGCCCCAGTTAATTGTGTGGGGACACATACATACACACACCTTGGGATACATGAAATTAAAATCCGTATCAGATCTGGAAACATAGTGTCAGGCGAACGCATTGACATTTTCATTATTAAAGTCCTAGAATACTTTATTCTTATTCAGAATTTTGTCTTTTAAACTCCTGCCTGCAGGATCTCATGTCAGGAATGTTGCTTTCAGTGAGTTGGCTTATGCTGTTGCAAGGGAATGTGAGACACGTCTCCAGTATTAGGCGTTATCTTTTGGGATAGAGAATGTCTTAAAGACAGAACTGAGCTCACTCCTGTATTGTGAAGTAGAACGTTAGCTAGGACTGCAGTTGACTGTGTTGATAGCTCTGTCTCCAGAGCTCAAAATGTTACCCTGCAGCTTGGTACACTTTCCACTTTCCCCAAATGCCATATAGAACCCAGTATAAAATGGAATCAAATCTATAAATTTGTTTGTTCTTATGAGATCAGTGTTTCAGGGCACATTAGTCACCTCTCTGTTCTGTGATATGACAAACACCAGGACCAAGGCGACTCACAATAGAAAGAGTTCATTTGGGTCCAGCATCTGGGGAAGTGTGGTAGCAAGCTATAGGGATGGTGGTCAAAAGCAAGGCAAGAGCTCAAACCTTGAATGGAACACACGAAAGAGAGAGAGAGAGAGAGAGAGAGAGAGAGAGAGAGAGAGAGAGAGAGAGAGAGAGAGAGAGAGAGAGAGAAGTGGCTTGTGTCTTGAGTCTTTAAACTCTTAAATCTTAACCCCAGTGAGACACTTCCTCCAGCAGGACCTAAGTCTCCAAAACTAGGCAAACAACTGTGGACCAAGTGTTCATATATATGAGTCTATGTGTGATGTCACTTTCAAGCCCCCACACAAGGGCATAAAAGTAATATTAATCCAATTCAACAAGACTCTGGAGTATGCACTATTATATTTATAGTAAAAGAGGGCCTGGTAAACATTAAAAGAAGTAACTATGAAAATATTGGAAGTGGTCTCAGGGATACTTCAGTCAGTAAACCACTTGCCTTCCAAGTATGACGAACCCCCAAACTCTAGGTTTTAAAACAGTATAGATCTAAGTGGCATGCACTTATACTTCTAGCACTGAGCAGGCAAAGACAGGAACATCCCTGGGGTCTGTTGGACAGCCAGTCTAGCCAAATCACTGAGCCTCAGGTCTACGTGAGACTCTGTCTCAAAATCAAGGCTCTTGATGAACCACATGTAAGATTGTCCTCTGGCTTGCTTATGCACATGTATGTATGTGCATGCATAGCCACATCTTTATGAACATGTACACACACAACACAGACAACAGTGATGATAAATAACTATATCTTTTCAAACAGAGCTGGTACTTGTCAAGCAATTTGTTTTTATAAGGTTCACAAAACTCTCAGCTCCCAGTAATACTCATGAAAGGACTTAACAGTTAAACCTCAGACGGAAGCATCGGAAATAAAGTCTATAGTGAAGCATCAAAAATATTAAAATGTTCTCTTTTTGCTATTACCGGTAGAGAGGCCCCTGAATGGTGCAAATCCTTCCCAGGGTGCCTTCAGAAGTGTCTTCTTGGCCCTCCATCAGGTTCTCCTACTTCTCCGGAGACAACTCAGTCTTCCTCACAGGGAGCAGAAGGTGCGGAGAGAAGAGTGTGTTCTTTGCCCTCTTCCCCATTTTTTTTTTGGTTATTCTCCAGCAAAAGGAAGAGTGAATTTATTCTCAAAAGTACACATATACATTTTCTCACTCTTATGTGTGTTCCAAGAGTAAAATGTAATGGAAATCAGCTGTTGCTGTCATCCTTTATCTATTTGTACATTTACTTCAAACCCTTGCATATCAAAGCTAGCTATGCACACAACCTATAGAAATAGCAAGTTTACATAGACTGTACGGAGGCGGGTATCAAGAAAATAAATACTGGAATTAGGAGCTCTGAAGTTCAGAAAGGATGTTCAGATGGGAAATTCAAGAGACTATGTGTTTTTACGTGCCCACATGTGTGCATGTCTGTACGTGTGTCTGCATTTATGTTTTCATGTGGGAACATACATGTGTGTGAGCCTGTGTGTTTGTATCTGTGTGTGTGTGTGCATGAATGTGTGCATGTTTGTGCTTGTGTGTGTGTGTGTGTGTGTGTGTGTGTGTGTGTATTTTCAAGGTTCTCAGCAAAGAGTTCTGAGAATCTAAATCGTCTGAAATTTCACAGAAGAGTAGGATCTATTGGAACACTTTCATGAGAATAAATGCAACTTATTGTTCCCTCAGCACTGGAACGTTATGTGTGTTGGGGTTTTCTTAAGGTTGCAGCAGAAGTGCCTGAAGAAGGTATTGAAGAGAGAACGCTCAAGTTGGGAAACAGTCTTTGCTACATAAACACAGCAAACTTTCTTCATGTGTGCAGATTGGAAGAAACTTGGATCCCTACTGTGGATTTTAAATCTAAGGCAACCTCTAAGACACCACACAGGAGGTGTAACCAGGGAAAATCCTGGTGACAGACAGATATGGCCTGGAGCCTAGCTCTATCATTGGCGTGAAACTTGGAGAGTAGGGGACCACTTGGAAGCTCAGTCTCCTCACCTGTTAGACGGAGGCCATAGCAGCCCCTCTTTTCTTGGGTGAATGATAAGTAAATATGTAGATGTAAGGCAGGTCCTGATATCTAAAAGTAATTCTTTCATTAACTTCCCACATGGTCTGTATAGCTTGTCTGTGAAAAGAGACTATCCAGCTACCTGACTTCACAAGAATCCCCTGATTATCTCTCACTCCATGGAGACGAATTCATTCTAAAAAATGTGTTCAATGAGCTCCTTCTTGTATCATTAAACTACTGACAACATTGTGGCGAGATCTTGCATTAATTTGCTGGTCTAAGTTAAAAAGTGTATTTTATAGATTACCTTTTCTTTTTTCGTTCTTTCATTTTAGAACACCTCTTCTCAGAAGCAAAGGCCCAATTCTGTCTGAGAACCAGGCTAAAATATGACCCATTTTTTCAAAGTTTTATATTTTACTATTTATCCCTTTGGAGCCCCCAACTTTCAAATAAAAGCGAATGTATTTCTCATAAGTAGGAGGCGGGCTTTGCTGTGCACACATCTAGACTCTGATTCTGCCAAGGGAGTTCTCTTCAAAGCTTAGCTTCATGATCAGCCAGCGCCAAGCGGAACTTGAAGCTCCAAGGGGCTGACTAAATTTAGAAACCACAATGTTCAAGTGGTTCTAAATTTGACAGAGAGAACCATGAGCTAACCAAAACCATATATCAAATGATCTTTTCTATTATCACAACAGATCAGACAAGATGTTATTTTCCTAAATTTAGAAAACTTCCAACCAACAACCATAGATGCATGAATTAAGAGTGAAGTCTAAAAAAAAAAAAAGTGTTGGTGTTCCAGAGAGAAAAAAAAATTCCCTTGTGAGTATTTTGGAATATTTTTCTGAAAATATGTGAAATATAAGGCAGCAAAACTATTAATAAAATGTGGAGAAAAATGAAAATTCCTGTCAATGACACACTCTCCATGGCAGTCTCTGCTGTGAGGTATACATGCTGTCATCAAGGTGAGCTGGTGTTTGGAGCATTTCATACCACAGAACTGAATGATTAGCTTACTTTCTCACACCGAATCTACTTATTTCATACAAAATAGTTCACAGTGACACTGTCAAAAATTGATGGTGATATTTTCCAATTTCAGATTGTTTTAATATTTTCATTTTAATTATTTAATAATTTTAATCACATGAAACTTTCAGTTTTAAATATTATCATATGGGTATATGGGTATGGCTTGTGCACACCTGTTCGTCGGGGGGGGGTGGGCTACTGTAGCAAAGTGTGTGCACTGTTTGTGTGTTTGTGTGTGTGTATAGGTCAGAGAACAACTTTACTGAATTTATCCTTCTCTTTCACCTTTCCAAGAGTTCCTAGGGTTGAACTCATTCCAGAAAACCTGTGATGTCTTTACCTTGAGCCCCCTTGCCAGTCCTGAAACTCAATTCACAAAATAAGGTGGTGTGTGCGGTTTCACCTTTGCTGGTGTCTTTAAGCGCACTGGCAAAACCTCACAATGTTCTGTTCTAGGACAAAATTTCAGAAAAAAATCAGATTCATTCCTAATAGTCTAGGTACATTAAAAAATATTATGATACAATTACATCCAAGAAATAATGGCACACAGCTGCATACAATCTTCAACTTGGTTGCAATGCAAAATACAGATAATACGTTTCTGAAGGGTGTAACTTCAATGCCTCTACTATTGGCAGTGGTGGGTGATTTTTTTTTTTTAATATAGAAGGGACCTGGCCAAGTCATGCTTTCTGAGAGAAAGAAAACTTAACATCTCTAAAACCACCTGACAGTCTTCAGAAGCTGCGAGGACTGTTTTACTCTCCCACTATGGTATCCAGCCCTTAGACTGACATTCAGTGCTACAGCCCAGTCGCCTTCAAATAGTACTGAAGGGAGAGTTTTCACTTCCCATTCCTGAGACTGGATGCACAGAAACAGACAGCAGTGATAGACTAATTTTAAATGATAGTTCTTTTATAAAGTATATCATCCACAATCAGTACAATTTCAGATTCTTATAAAATTCTTAACAAAATTTAAGTGTCAGAAAAGCTACTCCTCCCTCAAACATCCTAAATGAAAATTGTATGTAGGAACTATAAGGTTTAAACCAACGAGCTTAGCTATGTCATGTGATAGACAGGCTAAAAGTTTATCATTTCTATTGTATATCTGCTTTCCTCCTGAAATAGTTGATCATAACTTCCCATGAATATTAATGCATCAGTGAATTAATTTTAGATCATGGCTTTGCATTACATCTTGTTTCGCCTGGTGTTTTCTTAGGTCTTAGTTTCCTACACTGCATTTGTGTAATTGCTGAGCGATTTGGAAATAATCGCAGACCATTCTTCGTCGTCTATAAGTGTGTTAATTTTTGTTTTAAGCTTAAGAAAAGTATGTTGATGTTTCTCCTATCTCAAGGATAACACATTTGTATTGCAGTGATTTTTAATAATTCTGTTAAGAGGCATAATGACACTGTGTCCTGAGACAACTGACATTAGTAGAATCTGGGGTGTACAGTTTTATAAATGCTTACAATTTGAATTTACTCATCTAATCAGTGTTACTAATTATACCCCTAAGTCTAAGTAAGACAACACTGAGCATGTTGACAGCATTCAATAATATCTGTTGAATAAATAAATAAAAATGAACACTGGAGAACCAACAAAACAATGGAGGAAAAAGAGAGAAAGAAAAGAAAAGAAAAACACATCTCTTTTTATTGGGTTTCCCCTGTTGGAACAAACACAATTATCCTGGAAGAGGAACCGCAGGTGAGAAGATGCCTCCATCAGATTATCTACAAGCAAGTCGGTAGGACATATTTTTGTTTAATAATTGATGTGGGTGGACCCAGGCCCCTGGGGGTGGGGCCACACCTGGGCCCATAGTCCTGGGCTGTACAAGAACACAGGCCGAGCAAGCCATGGTAATCAATCCAGAAAACAGTGTTCCTCTGGTTTCTGCTTCCTTTGCTGCCTCCAGGTTCCTGTTTTGAGTTCCCTCACCGGACTGCCCCATCAATGGACTTATAAACTGTGAGGTGAAATAAATACTTTCCTCCCCCACTTGCTTTGGTCTTGGTGTTTTATCATATGCAAGAGGAAGCAAACAAGAACGACGTTCAACATCTATCATTCCAAAATTTAAGGACACTGGTTGTGAATATTTGGTAGTAAATAAAACCTCAAGACACATAAATAGGTGTATGTATGAAAGCTAGGTTGGAATATTTAGAATTCTGAAAATGAATTCTAGCTTAGAATTCTAAGTTCTCCATTTGTAAGATCAGCAAAGAAAGGTTGATGTCAATTTAGGATACATAAGATATCAAAATTTGTGTTTGTACACTGGATGTGATAGTGAATCCTGAAATCACAGAACATGGCAGACTGAGAGGCAGGGGGATTGTTATGAATTAAAGGCCAGTATGTAGAGTAAACAACAAAAAATCTATACTAGTAATATACTTTTCTATAAGAAGATTTTTTGTTTGTTTGTTTTGGTTGGTTTGTTTTTTTTGTTTTGTTTTGTTTTGTTTTTTGCCAAAATAATGAAGTAGTCTGGTGGAACAGTTCAACAATTACAAACACTCGCTGTGCCCCCACAGGGTGCAAATTTTGTTCCCAACACCCACACCAGGTTGTCCACATCTACCTATGATTATAGCCCATGGTACGCAAGGCCCTCTCTGGTCTCCTAGAGCAACGTCATACAACTGTGAATAAAACACACACACATAATTAATGGTAAAATCCTTTCTCACAGGATTTCTAGAATACTGGTGAAAGGAATTCCTCAGACAGCTGGTGGCCAGTCTGGAAGCCCAATGCCGAAGTATGAAGACCAAGAAATTAAGAATCCCCATGAAGCGGAGAAAAATGAGAAAATAATGGTGATTCCCTGGTGATACTGATCAAGATTTTTTTTTTTAACATGTGCTTTAATGTTCATGAAAATATTTCAAGAAAAAAAGTAATAAATACATGTCCTCGACAAACAAATGTTACTTATGCAGGGTTATGGATTCTAATAAACAACTTACTTCAGGTGTGAAATCTTCATAACAATTTTCACGGGGGGGGGGGCAAAATGAAATAGAATTTAAAACAATATTGCTATGATTTTGTTGAGAGGAAGAACAGATGTGTTGAGCATTTGAAATCATGGTCTAGAGGTACTCAGTTTAGTAAGTCATAACAGGAGGTCATTGCTATTGGTGACATGTGTTATTCAATGTTCAAGTTAGAAAAGAAAGGTCAAGAAGGATTCTTATCACGATAAAATAGAAAGATTTGTTACAGTCTTTCTTCAGTTCTGCCACACTCAGTAACACATGCCTTAAAGTTGTCTGAAAGATCCTGCTAAAAAAAATAATAAAAAAAAACCACTTTCATCAATGATAAAAATGTACTTTTTGGTTTTTTTGCCCTCTAGTCAATAATGATGCTGCAGTTTATATTTAAATTATGTGCTTTTCTTTTTTGCCTCTAATAATCATTGTTTTGTTACAATTTAAGGTAATTTTAAAGAGTATATAATAAAAATCTTTCTAAAAGTTAATTCTGTGTGTGTGTGTGAGAGAGAGAGCGAGTATGAGAGTGAGAAAGAGAAAGAAGAGAGGAGAAAGAGATAGACTAAGTAGAGAGAGCTACTCTACTAAAGAGATAGCTAAGGAGAGAAAGAGAGGGAGAGACACAGAGAGAGAGGCAGCCAGTCAGGGGACAGAGGTTCTCTGTGTGAAAAGGTGCCGTGGAGAAAAAGCAGCACCGAAGGACAGCGACTAGTTGCCAGGGCTCTGTCGTCGTTCACTGCACTGAATTATTGCAATAACGTTGCCGTTGATTTCTCTATCACCAACCTTTCCCTTTAATCCCATCTTTCACAATGTTTCTAAAATTATCTCCTAATCACACATCTGATATTCATTTCCCTGTTCAAAAGTCAACCAAAAAATTAATAATTGCACTTGACTCTTTCCATACTAAGTCCCACACAACATTTGATTGAATGACTTTGCCTGGCTGTGCAATAACGAAGGCCTGACTTAACTAGCTTAACGACCCAGCTTTATTTCTTCTTAATTATCATCATAAATCTCTGTCGCAGCTACAGGATCGCTTCCTCATCTTTAAACAGATAATCCTTTCCCATGACCATCCATTCCCACACCTTTATCTGGGACTAGAATGCATTTCCTACGCTCTTTCAGTGTACCCAGTTGCCTTGTCTGGATTAGCTCTCTCTCTCTCTCTCTCTCTCTCTCTCTCTCTCTCTCTCTCTCTCTCCTGAATTAACTACTGCCATCGGTGGATCCTCTGTTGCCTTCCTTCCATGTTCCCTCTGAGCAGTGTTCTACTTTAGACCACATTGGGTCACCTGCAAGCATTTCTCACAGTGCCTGTTTCCTTGATTTAGCTGTATGCAACTTTGGTTCCATGAGCAGCCATTTGTAATAGCTCCTTCTTCTTGTTCAGCAATATATAATAAAGGGCTTAGCTTCCTAGTGCTGTGCCTTCTCCACCGTAGAGTCTATTCTACCCCATCATATCTCTGCTTTATGTCTTTGTCTTCACTTCTTCGATTCTCCGATTAGGTCAACCCCGGGGTGGTACAAGGATTCAGCATATTGGAATGAAAAATTAAAGTCAGAATGGATATCTAAGACTTGGGATTACAGACATGACTTCAGTCAGCAGAGTACTTACCAAGCAAACCCTCACACCTGAATTCTGATCCCGAGCATCCTTAATGAAAAGCAGAGCATTGCAATGCATGCCTGTAATTTCAGCATCAAGGGATTGTTTGGAGACAGGAGGATCCTTTGGGCTCAATAGCCAGCCAGTCTTGTTAAATGAGTTAACTCCAGATTGAGTGAGAGGTCCTGTCTTTAAAAAATAAGGTGGAAAGCAATTGGAAAAGACACCCAACATTAACCTCTGACAATCCGCACAACCACAAACACAGACACAGGCTTGCAACCCTATCTACCTACCCAAAATCCAAGGATGTAGATAGTCTGTCTGTTATTAGCAAGATAATCTGTTGGTTCCTGTAAAGTGTACGAAGTGAGAAGTCTTCAAGGCTATTCATTATTCTTAGTCTACCTCTCTTAACTCTCTCGATTTGCTCAGGAACACGAGTTGTCTCCTCCTGGCTGCTATCCTCATTGTGCTCCACAAACCATCTTTGAATTAAGAAAGGCAGTCTTCGCATTTACCTGTGAGTTACTGGGACAGCTCACATGGCCTTCTCCTGCATCAATAAAAAAGAGTGTGGCCCAACACTACACTCCCCTACACGCGCCATGTTCCTTGTTCTCAGAACAGACACGGCTAAACATTCAGGACTGCTGTTTCCTAGGCTTCTGTCAGCAAATAAGAAATGCTTATGGTGGGGCAAGGGAGGATTTGTCATGCATTCATTAAAAAAAAAAAATCGAAATGCTCAAAAAAGCAAAGCCTTCTCTGACAGGCCAGTGTTGAAAGGAGAAATTAAATGTGTGATGAGTGTAAAAGAATAAGGGCTTCCAGTGTGCATGGAACGCAGCTTTTCCTGCATGCTTCCCATCATGCTGCTAAGTATGAACAATTGGAACAGGACTTCACGAGCACCAGATTGTGAACTATTTGTGATTTAATAGCGTTTGAATTGCATAAATTAAGCAACGAGAAACAAATACATACTGATCTGGCAAATTATTTATCAGTGATCATTTTAAATATTTCTGTGACCGTGTATCTAGGTTGTATACTACATGCTGACGCCTATTTTAATTCATAAAAAGTATGTTTAAATCAATGTGTATGTGACAGAATCAGAACAAAAGGGAAAGGGCAAGAGAATAAACTGAATAAATTCCAAATATGACTTCTAAAGGCAGACAATATAAAAGCTATAATCTTAGTGTAAGCCTCACGTTCTTTAAACATAGTGATTAGGAGGCAGCTGCTGGGAGCACAGCCTTGCTATTGGGTAACCTTAATTGCCCTGGAATATTTCCTGACACTCCCCCAAATATGCCCCATTGCTAATAATTCATTCACATTTCAACACCATTATTAGCTCCTAATTCAACCAATCAAGATAAAGACACCGAAGGGATGACCTTGAGCAATTATTCACTCGGGTGAATGGGATTTATTTTGTGCTTTTCAAAGACGTAACCGCTTGCCTGCTATTGTGAATAGCACTCCAAAATTCAGGCAAATGCAGACAAGAGAGAGAGGGAAGAAAACTGTGGCATAAATCTAAGGTTCCTTTTCTGATATTGTTAAAAGAATAGTGATAAAACCTACCCAGGCATTAAAATTTCTAAAAGAAAAAGGCAGAGTCTTCAACTGAAGCAAAATAACCTCACATTTTCTTTGCAATTAACAGAGACAATCCAGTCATGGCTACTCAATATACATTCAAACCCTTATTTCTTTTTTTCTTTCAACCTGTGAGAACATTTAAGAATCACACAAATTCAGAGCCAGAGAAAACATTCGAGTCTCACAGCAAAGTGGGGGAGTTAAATGGACGGCTCCTTAGGGGGGCTCCTCTTGCTAAATATTTTAAACAAGATCTGCCAGGTTAACACTCCCTCCCCCTTCACCGCCTCCTTCTTTCTCAAGAGATGTGAATTTTTAAAGAAATGTTGTGCTTTGGGCCTTCCCTAACATGGAATGCATTAAGAGGAACCCCATAAATAGATGCTTACATCTGTGAGTGCGAAGGAAAGCAGACACCTCCGATTGATCTATTTGCCAACGAGGGGGAGTGGGAAAAATCCAACTGAAAACTAAGGCAAAGGAAGTCATAAATGACACAGGCCAGCCCACACTGTCACTGTTCACCCTGCCTCTTGGATGTGTGGTGGAGTGTAATCTGGTTTGGTGTGATCCGGTTACAAATGTCAGGAGAAAATTGTGGGAAAATGGATCCAGCTGCAGCACTCCCGGTGAGAACTTTTTAGCTTTTCCCCCACCGGATGGAAAATCCTAGCAAAGAAAGAGAAAATGTGCCCTGAGTTAATGTAAAATCTAAAAGAGAAAATGCACATCTGAATTCCTTTGAGGATACGCTTTTTATAAAGCCTGTGTCTCGTGGCAGAAGCGAGCACAGAAATTATGTTTCTCTGTAAGGCCTCTCCCATACATCGAGGTCTTGAAGTTGGCTCATTTCTCCCAGGTCATTATCCTCTTTATTTTTCTCTTTGTATGATTATAGTTAAATTATAAATGCTTTGTTCTTTCCAGTGTTACAGAAAATGTGGGATGACAATTATTTCCAGTGTGTCGAATCCCTCTTCCACTCCTGGATGAGTTTGCCAAGGCAGGTCAACAGGAGAACCAACCCCCATCAACAAAACATTAGCTAGGTAAACAATCCCTTTCATATGTCTCCTCAATAAGAAAATAACATAGAGTTTATACTCCCAAACTTTACCCAGGTTTTTGTTTGCTTGCAAGCCTTCATTCCTCTTGGAGAGCCAATGCCCTGCATTGGGGAGGTGGTTAAATTACACACTGTATTCTAGAGAGAAGGAAAGGGGAAGCTTCCTGTGACCAAAACAACAGTAAAGAGTCCTGCCTACCTTTAAAGGACAAAGTTACAGAAAGGCTACCAGGCAGATGTAGAGGAGTGAGGGAGAATCCGAGGAACATTCACACAACAGATTAGATCAGATGTAGTGAAAGTACCAGCAAAAATTAAATAATGATAATATCGATAATAATAATAATTTTATTAGCTCCAGGACGATCATGTGGCGCCAGGGAATCCCCTTAAGGACTAGGATGGCTCTAGGGTCATTCTCTGAAATGTAGAGTGGAAAGACAATGGCCAACTCTGCCTGTGTGTACTCATGCAATCTGGGAATGTCTTTTCATGCTTGCCCTCCTTCTGGCCTCATTTCTCTTTGACATTTTCATTCCCTGGCAGGTGGGATCTCCCACTCCTGACTGTCTTTGAATTCTGTAGTAGGAGTGAATTTCAGAAAAAAAAAAAAACCCTGTATATCATATTTTGGAACTCACTAAATCTTCTACCCAAACAATATATGCTTGTTGGCTATTTGGTGTCCACTTGCTTTTGCCAAAAATATTACTCTATCAATAAGGATTCAGAACAGATAAATGACTATCAAATATCCAGCTCCTGCAAAATTACAGTCTGATGAGAGGAAAGTAAATTAATAGGACTCATGTTGGTTAAATATCTTTTGAAAATACACTAAAAATAATAACTGGCAAGGTTGAGTAAGGGCTTTATAGAAACTAACTTTTAGTCAAATCTTAACCATCACTCTCCAAGCTGTATAATGCCCTGGACCTGCTTAAATAAGCACATTGTTGAGATCCACAATTGATTTTCACTGTAAAATATTTCCAAGTGCATTTATATAGAAGATGCCCTCACAAGATCTTATCAAAAGAAATAACCCCAGTGCCATTCTATTTATATTTACAAAATAAAAATATTAATATTCAAAGAAAGGTCAGTTCTAGGTGTGAATATCCTGACTTTAAACAACACCTGTGTGCAGAACTTAACATTCCCAATTTGATTTGTGCTAGAAGGATCAAAGAAGCTTCTGGACTAAACTATTCAGAATACTGCCACTCTTTGTCAATCATATCAAGTTCAATTCACAGATTTTAACTGGCTACTATTTTAGGAAATACCTTAATCAGTTTTCTATCTGCCCACATCCTGCTTTCTGGAAACTAATGTGTCATGGACTATTAGGTATATTATTTTCTTAAGTAAGAGTTCTGCAGTGTTGTGCCATTAGCCAGCTGGATGGAAAAACAGGCTGAATGCCTTCCTTCCAGAACAGTCTCTGGAAAGGCACTTGACATTCCTGTCTTTTAATTACTATTGTTTTAATCTTCAAACTTATAAGTAAAATTTTAGTTGAAATTGTTTAAATTGTATCTGCTTCCCTGTAAATTTCCTACATTTTATTTTGAGATATATGTAGATGTGGGAGGTGTGGAGGTTGTGCACGTGTGTGTAAAATTGCCCATGGGATCCGGACGAGCCTTGTAGGGTCTCCTGGGGGTAAAGTCACAGGCAGCTGGAAGCTACCGGCATGAGTGTTGGAGACTCAGCTGGGTCCTCTGGGAGAGCAGCAGCGGCTCTCAACTCCCAAGCCAGTTCTCCAGCCCCGCACCTAACTTGTAGTTTCCGGATTTCCTTTGCAGAGACTCCCAAACTTGCCATCAGAAGTCTAGGTCCTAGTTTAATCTGAAGTTCGATTTTCGACACTTTGTTTCAGATGTCATGTCAACCTTAAGTTCGTTGTACATTTTCCGAACTTTTCTGAGAAACAATCCCTAACTCTACAGTTGTAGGTAATACACATTTTAAGAAAATGAGAGAGACTTAAACGATGCTACGCAATTTGAAGCTCATAATTTAGCTCTATAGAATTCTCTTTATTGCCATTTTAATGTGTAAAGAAAGAATAAATTAAAGCATAGCTAGTGTGGAGATAAGTGAGCGGAAGATCTCCAAAGAAAGCATAACTACAGTATAATTACCATTTAACACGAAAGAGCCCATGTCATTGAATATTCACCATGTTTGATCAACCAACCTTCACAACACAAACTGCAAAAAAATGGTTTGAGTGACTGTCTTATGAAATATTTATTTTGAAATGAAAGCCTAGATCCATTTGTTAGCTTTATTCTTTGAGTGAATCACTTGGAAATCCTTAGCATTTGGTCCCTCGTTCGTTCAGTGCTGCCCTTATTTGGACTCATGATTTAGACTACTTCCTGTGGATTACAGAATGTTCTGGATAATGCAACTAGTTCACTCTCATGTGTGATCTGTGACGAACTGGAGACACCGGAGTCTTGTTTCTTACTATGAGATCCAATTTTGCCAGCTATTAAATGAGAAAACTGAGGAAATGTCAGCTCTATCACTTTTTATGCCTACCCATAATATAAAATAGTATCAGTTATTATCTAAAATTCTTATACTGGAATAAAATTGGTTTTGCAGAATAGTGGCTGGAGACATGGCTCAGTAGTTAACAGCACTTGCTGCTCAATCATTAGTACTGAAGTTCAGCTCCCAGCAACTACATATGGAACCTCAAAAATGCCATATCTCCAACTCCAAAGGGTGTAACACTATCTTTTGGCCTCCTGCACACACATGCATGCACACATGCACACACATTAAACACACACATACACACATACATAAATAAATAAAACCTTATTAAAAAGATAAAATGTTTCTAAACTACAATTGCCTCTATATGAGGGGATAAGGTCAATTGATGTGACAGAATACGTAGATGTAACATAAGAGTTCTCCCATTCAGTTCCAGGCCTAAACAGATGCGCGACTCTCACTGTGGCCGTGAAAGCTGTGGACAGGAACTAAGTAAATAGTTAAATTTTATCTAGAGCTAGAACTCACTCAGATTTTGAAGTCTCCAGAGAAGTTAGTTAAGCATCCCTATGACCAAGACACACTCCGAACAGAGGATGCTCAGTTGTAACTTCTAGAACAAATGAAAACTGTGAATACTTCATGGGACTTCATCCAATTTATGGAATAATGTTAGCAGGAGCAGACATTTCATAGGCCATTATAGATGCATAAATAATATGTAAATTATAAAAAAATATTCCTGGAGTGTAAGGGAAGGCATGGTTATCCACAACCATTAGAATTTAAAAACAAAATGAAACAAATAAAAAAAACACACTGTGGTGACATACAGCTTACTTATTTCTCTAAAGTTACTAGAGTTTCACTGTTTCAGAGGCTCTGTCTATTTCTATGTAATATAATAAATAGCTTAGGGTAGGTAGATGCACATACTGAACACCATGATCGTTAGTAGATATACCAAATGTTAGTGTCTGCTCTTGGGAAGCTCAGGATATGTTTAGCAGAGACAGATCTCAAGCATGCATACATTTGCACTAGAATTTAATGAGTACTGTAATGTGTTTATATTCAAAGTGCTGTGGAAACACATTTGCTGACTGGGCAAGATAGAGTCATTTAAAAAATATACAAAGAACATCGTTGGTCTGGGTATTGAAGAGTACAGAGTCTTCTATGTGTTATAGAATCATAAAAGACTAGCAATTTTAGTTTGAACGCTTCATTTAAACATAAAGAAAATGAGACTTGGAGCTATTAAGTGATTTGCTAGATGTCACCAAAATAAAAGGCAAAAATGAATAAAACTAAGCAATCCTGATTTCCTTCTCATTAGCCTCTCTATTTCACCCAGGCACCTCATTCTCCCATCAGTTTCTTGGCATCTATTCCTCAGTCTATGTACATTTCAGCCTGGTTAATATAAATCCAATTTAGCTCAATACTTTAAGCCTACCACTGAAAGTGTGATACTTAAATTTCTATTTAAAGGAGGCAATGATTCCAGCAAAAACTATTAGATAATGCTTCAAGTTATTTCCAATTATTTACTTCAATTCCTGTGAAAAACTGATCATGACCTCTGTACTATTTAGTTTGACATGAGCTGTGTAATATAATACTAAATCATTTTGTTGGCATGACAGCCATTCTTAAATGGCAAATGCTGTTCATTATTTGGAATACTCTTGGAAGCCCATAACAATCTAAAAACTACTTGCTAGGATCTAGCATCTTTTAATTGGGATCTTTGCCACTGGGACAGATGGCCAGAAATATATAAGCAGCCAGAATGCCATGTATGTGCACTGCTCATGAATGATTTGAGGGTAATTCTCAGCGGTTCACCAACAGAGCTTTCAATGCTTACTTACCTGATCGTGATTAAAGAACCTAGCAAGGCGAAAGTGGTTCCACATTAGATGACTAGGTTTACTTCACGCTCAGGCCCCTCGGCTGTCTTCTGGTTCCTTTGATGGATTGTCCACACTCCTTTGCAGAAGAATTGACTTGTAATCCACTATCTACTCTTGGCACTCGCTTTCACTGGCATGTGCCTTAATCCTAGAATAACCAGATAACAAATATGTCCCACAATATGAAAAGTTGCCTTATTCTGCTCATGAGCTAAACCTTCAAATCATTTAGATTTGATATTTTTCTGTAAGAAATTGGGCTTCATGAAAGTCTGAATATGTGAAGGGTAGAATCCAACTAATTGCATTATCCAGCACATAATTTATGTTTAAGGCTTTAGAAAAGTAAGAAAAGTTGCTGGAGAGATGGTTCAGTGGTGAAGGCCTCTGACTTAAGAGGATCAGGGTTCGATTTCTAGCACCCGTCTGACTGTCTGCAGGCATCTGTAACTCCAGTTACAGGACTCTGACTACCTTTTCTTGCTTTTATGTGCACTAGGCACAACTAAATAAATACATACCTATTTTTAAAAAGATACTGGTGTGTTGTTTTCTTCACAATATTTTGGCCACTTAAAGTAGCTAAGTTTTCACGGAATGATCAATTGCAATTATTAACTTGTGAGCCTGCATAACAGCATCAGTTGAATCATTTGGGGGTCATTCTGGCTAAATGTAGGCCTATATTATATACCATCTGCACATACGTACTCTACCCATAAGATATGTGTGTGATCATGTGTGTATAGGCACATGAGCATACACTTCACGTGTGTGTAGGTGTATGTGTGTATAAATTCACATGTGTAAGTGCACATGAGTACAAAGTCACATGTATACAGGTACATGTGGAGGCCAGAGGACAATACTGGTATATTTTCTCAGGAGCTTTGCTCTTCATTTTCACATTTGCATGTTTCTCTGTGTGAGACAGTCTCTCATTGACCAGGAGCTCATTGATCTCAAGCCTTAGGGATCTACCCTCTGCCTCTCCAGTGTTACAAGCATGCCATCGTGACTAACTTTTCAGCATGGAGTCTTGGGATTGAACTCATGTCCCCTCTGCTGCAAGACAAGCACTTTACTGACTGAGCTATCACCCAGTCCTATACAATCTGTTTAAGGAAACCAGTGGCTTACATCAGCCTTATCTTCATTATAAAGACAATTAATTTTTTAATGAATTACTAATATGATTTCAGTGCCAGGTGATATCTTTTAATGCATATGAATTATATAATGCATATTAATGCTATTTCATTATATAAGGAAATGTAATTTATAGGATCAAATTGTCTAATTTTTCAATTTTTTTCTTTTATTTTCCATTGAATTCAACCTTTTCTATTAACCATCAAATTTAAAAGATCTTAGCATTTCATCATTCAATATGGTAGAAAGTACAATGGAGTATCTATTATTTGTCCTTAATTTTTACATGTTGTGATTAACTAGTACTTTTATATCAATATTTGAAATATTAAAGAGTCAACAAGAAACTATTAACTGAATATTTACTATTATATTTTCTCATTTTTCTTTTGTTAAATAATAAACACAGGATGTAGATTTATCAGCAATACAGATAATGTGGTGATATAAAGTGACAAAAATTATTAAAACTTCCTGCAAAATGACCACACACCCTTAAAAATGATCATATTAACTGGCTTTTCCTTTGAGGAAATAGAGTATGAAGGATAACCCGCATGGTTATTTCCCTGTCTTCTTCCAAGCGCATGGGCAATAACAACTACTCAGTTCCTACATTTTTGAAAAGAATGTCAAAGACTCAGTTTCAAAAAAATCACTGTGTCCAGGATGATCTGACACATTGTGTGAGAGTATAATTTACATTTACTAATCTTCCTTCCCCCCCACCTGCCCTTCCAATGAAGACATCTCTTGATTAGTTGTTTGAATATAAGGACAATTCAAATGCAAATACAGGTTTCCCTTTGCACTTGAACTCTAAATGACCCACTTCAGAGCTCTTAATAAATGATCATAATGTAAATTCTTTAGAGTCAAACAAAGCAAAGCTCAGACAATTGGCATTTTTATAGGACTTAGATCCTTCTAAGCATATTAAAAACTCACTGTTAGTGGGAGAAGGGATTAGAGGAAGACAGTTTACACTCACCAAGGGTTTATCTTTGGCTCAGTCATGGGTAAGCAGAAAGGGCAACTGTACTGAAGCAATTCTTACATCTGTCTATCCTGCCTGTTTTCCTCACCCCACTCCCCACATGTACTATGTGTCATAACGCTGGGTAATCAACTGATTGAATGTTAAAAAAATTTCAAAACTGCACTGCATTAGGAATGCTTTCTCACAGAAGAGATGCACAGAGCATGGGTATTAGTATGCCTATCCATGTTAAACATGCTAATTTATAAATATACATTCTCTATATTTACAAAACTCTACTCCGGATACAAAGGCATTCATATTAGTACTGCTTTCACAGTGTTGACAACGTTATAAATATAATTAAAGTAGGGATAAAGAATTGAGACAGTGGTTAAGGGTATTGGCTGCTCATCCAGAGGACCCAGGTGAGATTCTCAGTACCCACATGGTAGATCATAACTATCTAAAACTCCAATCCCAGAGGGTCTTATACCCTCTTCTGGCTTCTACAGGCACCAAAAATGCATATGGTACTCAGATATACATGTAGACAAAACGTCTATATGCATAAATTAAATAAATAAAAAATAAAAGTATATTTACGTATATATGTACATACTTTACATATATGTACACACACACACACACACACACACACACACACACACACACATATATATAGTTTATAAGATTTTCCTTAGTAAATTTTGGGACAAGTTTGATGATTTATATTTATGCAATTGTAATATTTCATCTCATATACACAGTGAAACCAAACAAGTCATGGCAATTATCATTTCTATTTTCTTACAATGTCTTTAGGTTTGGACTTTTGAGCTCCTTTCCTATAGTTCTTCATAAAGAATAGTTTGTGAGCCATGGTCATTCCACTGTAGCATAGGACACAACAGCTCCTCCCTCTGTGTGAGCCATGGTCCTCCCACTGTAGCACAGGACATGACAGCTCCTCCCTCTGTGTGAGCCATGGTCCTCCCGCTGTAGCACAGGACACGACAGCTCCTCCCTCTGTGTGAGCCATGGTCCTCCCGCTGTAGCACAGGACACGACAGCTCCTCCCTCTGTGTGAGCCATGGTCCTCCCACTGTAGCACAGGACACGACAGCTCCTCCCTCTGTGTGAGCCGTGGTCCTCCCACTGTAGCACAGGACACGACAGCTCCTCCCTCTGTGTGAGCCATGGTCCTCCCACTGTAACACAGGACATGACAGCTCCTCCCTCTGTGTGAGCCATGGTCCTCCCACTGTAGCATGGGGGCACGACAACTCCTCCATCAGTGCTTTGCACCTGTCATCCAACTTCTCTCCATTTTTCTTCTCCAGTCTTTACAACCTCTCCCTAAATCAATACAACATCCATATTGGCCATGTTTCAATTTCGACATAGGAGAAAGTATACATGATCACTGTACTTTCGAGTATGGCTTTTTTTAACTTAACTTAATATCCTTTTGTTCCAATCACTTTCTTGACAGGGCAGAATAGCATTCTTCTTTATGTTTGACCAGTGTTCTGTGATGTATATATACGACATTTTCTCTAATGTTCATCCATTTATAGAACTTTAGTTGATTCAATATGTAAGATATATGAATAATGCCTTGACAAATATTTTCTTTGGATATATTCTGTGGAGAGTGATAGATAGATAGCTGGTTAATATCAGGCATTTCCCTAGTTTAATTTTTATTGCTGTTATGAAAAAGGGATGTATTTTAGGGTACAGTTTCAGGTTCTAGTATATCATAGCAGGGACAAGGAGGGGCAGGAATTTGAAACAACTAATTGTATCACATTCACAGTCAGGAGCACAAGCAAGTGAATGAGTGCCTGCCCATCAGCCCACTTCCTCTAATATAGTCTAGTACTGAAGCCTGGGGAATGACGTTGCCCACAGTGGTCTGAGTCTTCTCACACCAATCAATGTACTCAAGAAAATTCCCCACATACATGCCCACAGGCCATGTTGATTTAAAAAGTCTTCATTGAGACTCTAATTCAATGTGGCTCTAGATTATGTCTAATTAACAAATATAACCACCAGGTAGATCTATTTTTAACTTTTTAGGAGCTGCCATATTTTTCTGTATAATGGTTGTACTAACATTCAGTTCTATCAAAAGTGTATTAGCGGCCCTTTCCCTCCATGAATTAGCTAATGTTTTTTTTATTTTTATTTTTGTTTTTGTTTTTGTTTTTTTGTCGTTTTGACAATGGTTATTCTAAAAGGTGAGACAATGAGGTATTGAGGTTCAGGTTTTAGTTTATTTGGTAGCTAATGATATTGAACATGTTTTATATATTTGGTTGCTTGTATTTCTTATTTTGGGAAATGCCTATTCATAAAATTTTCTCACTTTTAACTGAAGTATTTATATTTATTGTTGTTAGTTTCTTAAATTACCTGCAAAGTAACTAGATTTTGATTTTATAGTTGAGATTGGTTAAAGAATCAGAACTGATAGAATGAATGTGTGTTTCTAAGAGTAATTTTCAGACTCGCTTAAAGGACTTCAGTGTATATACCAACAATGACCCTCTGCATACTGGTGAGGCTGAGCACCCAATAGCCTGCTCAGTCCAAAATACTGGATGCCTATATAGTCCTAATCTGGTACCAAAGACCCAGGGGATTCTTACACAACCAGGCCTTCTGTCCACGTTGGAAGGCCAAGGAAAAGCTGGCCAAAGGATGCCAACAGCAACAATAATGGAATAGATGTACTCACCAGCAAGAACTGAAGGCAGGCAAGCAAGCATCATCGCTTTTATTTCAGAACACCTTTTATGGGGGTGGGCACCGAATATCCCCCATATGTGGAGAAGCATCTTCCCGTCAGTTAATCCCTCCTGCAAATGCCCTTACCCATCTGCCAGGAGGTGTGTCTCTTAACTGATTCTAAGATGACTGTCAAGACTGACTATCATATTAACCTTTTGTCAAATGTACAGTGTTAAAATATGCTCTCCCATTCATAACTCTTTTGACTATTAAATTTATACAGTGCAGAAGTTTTTTAATGATATAGTCTCCTTTGTCTAATTTTACATTTCATACCTGTGCCTTGCGGATCTTATCAAAAATATTATTATCTATAACAATGCCCCAAAAGTTTTATCCCATCTTTAATCTACTTTCAGATCTTACACCTAGCTAGGTCTTAGATCCACTTTTACCTCGAAAGCTCAAATTTAAATTTTGCTTTCCGTATCATGGTTTTCATTCTCCCTATTGTCCCATCCTGTGCCACTTCCTGAAAAGCCTGCCATTGTTGGGATGTGTGCGTATTTCAGAAATATATCAGAAAGGATGTACTGAATTCTTGAATCTCTACACTGTGCTACCAAGCATCATTTTTTACACAAGTTCCATGCAGTTTTCAGAATGATAGCTGTGAAACATATCTTGAAACAAGAATTGTAATGACTATTTGGTGGCAGGAATTTTTGTGTGGTTCTGTGGGTATCACTATTTCTCCATACTAATTTTTGGTGTGATTTGTCATCTTTAACATCTCTTCATTCTAACATCTTATACTTAATTATTAGGTTCTCTATCGAAAATCAATCTTTGTTTATTGGCATTTATTGGCTAAAATTTCTCTCCTCATTTTTAGTATTCCATGAAATCTAGGATTTATGTTGTCATCTTCAATTTTTATAAGAGTCATCTCAATTTCTATTTGCATTTCTTCAATGACTCATTATAAAAGAGTATGAGATTTAGTTTGCATGTATTTGCATAATTTTCACAGTTTTTTTAATTTTTATTATTGTTGCTTTAATTTCTAATTTTATTTCATTGTGATCAGGAAAGATATAGGATTATTTTTGTTCCTGGACATATTGAAACTTTTTTTTCAATAGTCTAGTTTTTATAATATTTTGTAGGCAGATGAATGGCTATGTGATTTGTCTCACTTTCCTTGTATAGAACTTTCTTTTAGGCAAAGTATTCTGGAAAAATACTAGCTAGATACATTTGTTCTCTTTAAAATTTTTAAATTTAATTTGATTTTTTTGTGCAGGCATATTTAGTGTATACCTATGCACCAATGCATGCAGTGTCTGAGGTGGCCAGGAGAGGACCCTGGGTCTCCTGGAACTACGGACTGCCTGAGTCAGCGTTCTATTTTTGTGAAGAGATTCCATGACCACAGCAACTCTTAGAAAGGAAAGCATTTAATTGGGGCTTGCTTACAGTTCCAGAGGCTTGGTTCATTTTCACTATGGCAGGGGCTGTGGTGGCAGGCAGGTGTGGTACTGAAGAGTGCTTGAGATTTCGACATCCCAATCTGCACCCCCAGTGACACACTTCCTCCAACAAGACCACACCCACTCCAACAAGACTATACTTCTTAATTCTCCTAATCCTTTCAAACAGTTCCACTCTCTGGTACCTAAGCATTCATATATGTAAATCTGTGGAGGGTATTCATTTGCAAACCACCACAAGAGAGTTGTGAGCCACTACATGGATGCTGGGAAGTGAACCCAGATATTCTGGAAGAAAAGTCAGTGCTCCTAACCATTCAGTCATACGTACTCTTGAATTGCTTAAATCTTATGTTGATGCTTTAAATCTTTGATTTTTTTACCTAAATTATCTATGTATTGATGAGAGTAAGAAGCTCTATTACTGTATTGCAAACTCCCTCTTCTCATCATTTTAAAATATTATGTGTTGTAGTAGTAAGTGCACATAGGCATATAATCATTATATCTTCTTGATGAATGGATTCCTGAAAGATCACATACTTATCCTTCTTATGAGTCTTTAGAGCTAATCTTAGAGTAGATTTTTTTTCTGCTAAAGTATAGTTAGTTAGTCTTGCTCAGTTTTGGTTTCTATATGTGTAGAATATCTTCTTCCCATGCTTTAATCTTTATTATTTATGTGTAGCTAGTGGGAAACTGAGTTTCTTTAAGAAATTAAGTAGTTGAATCTTTTTAAAAAAATGTCAACTCTCTTAATCTGTTCCTTTTATTTGACATTTAGAATCATTATTGATAAGTCAAGACTTCTGCAATTTTCTTCTACTTGTCTTGGATGACCTTGCTTTTTTTTCTTCTTGTTTTTCATATCTTTATAGATTGATAGTTTAATCTACTGGTGAGGGCTGCTCTTTTTCTGTTTCCTTTTGGATCTGTTCTTCTAGTGGGATTTATAATGTCTCCTGCTTTCATGACATGCTCATGAGAGCATTTTTAACTTTACTGTACCACTTCCTCTTTTCACGGGGTAGATCTTGTAATGAATTTCTTCCTGTTTTGTTTATTTTGGGAAGTTCTACTCATTTATGAAGCAAAACCTTACAGGGTATAGGAGTCTTGACTGTCAGCTGGATTCTTTATTCCAAATTTGGAATACTTAATGCCATTGTCTTCTGGCCTGCAGGGTTTTGCTGAGAAATTTATAGCTGGATGGATGGATTTCCTCTTAAATAAGACTTGGAATTTTAACCATGTTGTTTTTAGAATTCATTCTTTGTCTTATAATTTTGGCGGTTAGATTTCAATATACAGTCATGAGAATCTTTTTTGGCCATGTCTATCTGGGGGGCCAGGGACTTCCTGGAATTTGTTTATATTTCTTCCAAGATTGGAGAAATTTTCAGTTATTATTTTACTGCATACGTTTTCTTTGTCCATTGTCTTCTCTTTATTTTTGTCATTCCTAAAATCATGACATTTATTCACATAACGGTATTCCATAAATAACTGTTCAGTTTCTTTCTTTCTTTCAGTCTGAGATACTTTTGAAATTTTTGTATTCAATTTTCTGTCTTTTTTCTTTTCCTTGCTTCAATCTCTTGTTGAAATTTCTAATTACATTATCTGAGTTATTAACCTCAATGATTGTATAATGTTTTTAAAGTAGCTCTCCCTTTGCTAAATTTCTCACTAATATCATGAATTGTTTTCTGGATTTTGGTGAGTTGTCCTTCTGCATTCCCTTGAGTCTCACTGAGTTATCTTGTAATCATCTTTAAAGTCCTTATCAGGCATAACATCAATACCTTTTCCTTTGGGGTCTGTTACTGCGTGTGTTTGTGTTATTTTGGAACTGTTACACTGTCTTCATTTTCCATGCTCTTTGAGCCCCAACTTTGAGATTTGTGTAGCTAATGAGTCACTTGTCTTTATTTACTCTATATGATTCATTTTGGGGCCCTAGAGAGATTACTCAGTGATTAAGAGCACTTGTTGCTCTTTCAAAAGACACAGAGCTGGTTCTTTGCACTCACATAACAGCTCAAAACTACTTGTAATGCCTGTTCAATGTAGTGTGAAGCACTTTTATGACCTCCAGGCTTGACACAGACATGTATGCAGACCTTCACTCATAATCTTAAGGTAAAAGTAAATACATGCACATTGTGTAGAAAAAAACCGTCCTTGAAAGACAACTTAGGTGTTTTGATTTGGTAAACTACACTGAGTTTTCTCTGATTGTAACTGTCTATTTCAATAGTCACATCCATGCTGTTGGGTTCAAAACACCTGAGAGAAAAAAAGGTGGAAGTAATGTATTTTGGTTCAAGGGTTTAGGGGATTTTAGTCCAACGTGGTACAGAAGGCAAGGCGGATCAACTCAGTTAATGATGACAGAAATTGTAGAGGAGTCCGCTAGTCACATCATCATAGAGTCAGTATGGAACTGCTACTAAGGACAGGAATGTAACTTTCAAAGACCCAACCCTAGTAACTTAGATTTGTCATACAAGCCCTGTTTCCAAAAGGTTCCACAAGCTACCAAATTATTTTCAACAGATGGAAAAGCAGTCAAGAAACGAGACTATGGGATACATTCCAGAGTCAATGGGCAATAGGCACCTTAAGGTGTGTTGTAGCATTTTCAGCTGTCATTGATGACTCTGGGGTCTGTAGCATGGAGAAGCATGGTCAGAAAGTCCTTCTGATTCCAGAGCCATGTGAGAAAGGGATATAATGGGTTAGGGAGTGTGGTGCATTGAATGGTGACAAACTTATTGCGTGGTCACGTAGTGACAGGACTAATGATGTTAGTCACATTGAGTAATGTGGAGATTTCTTCAGTCGTATTGCTGACCAGGGGTGGGGCACACATGTATTTGGTTGAGTAAGGTTGATTACACAGAGTCAATGAGAGGTCATGCAATTCAAAATGTGTGTCAGTAGATCATGGGGCAGTGTACTGTTCAAGTTAGAACAGCAGTGTGTCTTTGCTCATAGATTCACATGTTATAGCTGTCTGTGCTCTGATGAGTGGGGTATGGAAAGGAAATGCAGGTTTTTCCCCAAAATGAATGAAAGATGTGGAATCCAGGCATCTCCTCTCCATGAACTGCAAGGCTGTGAGGACTGTGGATGTCTCTTGTCACTCGGGTTGTTGATATCCACAGTGGTGAACTCTGCTGGGTCTAACCTGTTCATGCTCTGTCTTGCAATAATGAAGTTTAGAGTTGTCTGTTTTCTCTCTTTTCTGCTAGCCTGGGTCTATGTAAATTAAAGTCCCCTCTTCTGTCTTACTTCATTTAGTGCCCCAACTTAGAACCATGGCTATTTATTTGTTGTTCAGTTCTTTCTTCGTGAAGGAACAGGTGATATGGGCACCTCTATTCAGCAACTTGCCAGTCCTTGGACCATGATTTTCAAGAGCCAGAGTTTCCTTGAGGAAAACCTAGATGCACTCAACCCCTGCTTTATAGCTCACCAACTTTTATAAATGACATATAAACAATGTGACCTGCATATCGACAGATTTGGTGTTTGTCTTCACATGGATGTCTCTATAAAGACATTTATAAGATCATCTTCGTAAGTTTAGCATCTATGTAATAAAAACACTTTGTAAAACTGCATTGAAATGCAAATGTTTCATTTGTATTAGTGTTTCATTTTCCATCAACGCACACATGGAAGAACTCGTGTGCTGGAGAATCAGGATGTGGGAAGGATTCTCAGAAATTAATCTTTGTTCAAAAGGGAAGCAGCAGAGATACCGCTGCCCTGAGCAGAGGAGAAAGCGTGCAGAACACACTTCACTTCAGGGACTCTGCATGCCTCGTGGAAGCACTTGGCTTGTTCGTCAAGAAGCAAAACATGATAGTTAAATTTTCTATATGTGAATGCTTTCTACCCAAAATTTAATAGGCAAACAATGGATGCAATAACTTTTTTCTTGAACAGTAGTTAGTGCTATGCATTGACCTACTATGCAAGCGAACCTTTGCTTTCTCTAATTTACAGGAAAGGAAATACAAGATTGGACAGTTTTTCTAAATCACGACTTGCAAATATAATGCATCAAAAAAAAGGGCATCGTCAAGAACCTAAGGCATGTCAGCTGGTCCCATAGAACATGCTCCATCCTCTTCATCATTCTTGTTTCCCTACAGTTACATTTGAACTTGGGACTCGCATCATCCATGATGAACTTTGTATCAATAATTTTGTTTTGCTTATACTGTCTTGTGGCATTCATTTCTTCATCATGACTGTCACCTGGTGAGACTAAACACCTCCTTGGACTTGGACTTGTGAGGCTTCTGCATCTGTATTTACCTCTCATTTATGAGAAACCTAAAATGAAATGCACAGAACACAGATTCCTCTTCTCCTGCTATACTGTAAAGATAATAAATGCAAGCTGGGAGCTCTGGACACTCATCACATAGTCTGAGAAGAACATATCCCATACCCTTAGACTGTTCACGTTGCACTCCATAAATCACAATTGTACCAAACACTTTAGCCATAAAAATGGGTGCATCTGCATCTTTATGAAGGGATCCTATTTCTTCTAATAGAATAAGTGGACAATTTTATTATAATTTTTGTTTTAGAAGTGAATCTTCTGTTCCTTTTTTCTGCTAAAAAGTACTTTTAGAAATGAATTACTTCAATTTGTGGGTAGTGAATAAGGATATGAAGTTAGTATTGTGAATTATTATGGCGAATCACATAGTTTTGCTCAGGAATTATCTCATAAATTTTGAAATTGGTCTCTGGCCACTAAGTTTAGAAGTATTTTTCTCTGTGAACTCATAATGAGTTGATATGTTGTACGAAATCAAATGATAGAGAGTGATAACTGTGAGGCTCTCCTTCACCAACATTTTCCCTGTGTTTAATTCTCTGCTCTCCCTTAGATTTCACATAGAGCATTGTTCCAGTGAAGGATCTAGAAATACCTTGGAGATTTAGCAAACTGGTAGCTCACGCCAAAGTTCTCACAGATCCACAGCTAGTACTGGAGCAATGACCTCTCCTTTGGCCTTCCTAGAATAGCAGCACTGATTGATCAAGAATGGAGAGCATTGTCAACTGTGGGAGACCTCAACTCTTCAATTTCAGCTCAATGGATTTGGCTGTGATACAAAGATCAGAGAGCCAGAATTAAGGCATCTACACTAAACACAATTGACTACACCCCAAGAAAAAGGCAGCTTCCCGAGCTAAAAATGTCATCTACATCCAAAACAGTAGAGACTAGACTCTGGTCCATCAAGACATTATAGACACCACCACGAGCTCTTAACTGCCACAAAGGTACAGGAGTTTGAAGAAAACTGGAAGTTGACTTAAGCCCTTTGGTGGTGCATCTAACTGGAAGGACCAAATTTGCATTGCAAAGACAATTGTAGGATACAGTTTTTTCCATGTTCTACCTTTTCCTTTGAGTGTGGTGTATGTGTTTGTGGGTGTGCTCAGCTATGTGTGGAAGCTGCAGGTCTCTCTCTGTTGCTCTCTGACTTATTTTTTGAGACAAGATCTCTCGCTGAATCTGGAATGCTGTTTTGTAGGGAATAGAGGAGGCCCAGAGTGAGGGATGTCCTGAGTGAATGTATATTATCCATAAGGACACAGCCATGACAAAGAGCACTTGGAAACTGGCAAAGCCTTCTTTGTATAGGTCAGGCTTGAAGTTACAAAACATTCTTTCTGTGGTCCAAGCCAGTGTGTGCATATACTAGCACTTCAGCTTCCTTTCCCTAGATGTTTACAATCCCAAAGTGCTTACCTACAGAGACCTCTGATTTAGACCAGCTAACTCCTCCCCCTGTGCTGTGCATCATAAACTCACTAAGGTTCTGGGTTGTGAGAATAGCAGGTACAGTTCCATCAGAGCACACACAGCCCTGTTGACCCCAACTTTTCCTCATGTGTATGTCTGTTCTTTCTTCTTTCCCTTGCTGCCCTTAGTCAGTGCCAAAGCACTATACTTCACAGGTCCTAGTACTGTCTGCGATGGACTGACTAATGTCCACTCCCCCAAACTCCTGCTCTTCCCCAGCAATCCCCCCTATTATTCTGTGCTGTAGTGACAGCTGCACAGAACACAACAAGACACAACACCTGGCTCTTAGACTGGTGCTGACATCTGAACTCAGGACTATGTAATTGCAGAGGAGCTTTTACTCACTGAGCCATCTCTCAAGCCAAGAAAGAGTTGGAAACAATACAGTATGCAAAAGAGAGGCATACATGGAAGGAAAACTTAGCAGAGATCCTGGTATGGAGTGCACAAAAAAAATTTTAACAGTAGTTGTTTAATAAAATGTATTTGGTAGAAAAGAGAGAAACACTTGTATCGAGGTAGCTGTCAAATTCAGATATCCAGGCACTAAAGGGAAACCCATAGTTTTTCACAGTGTGTTTGACTTGAAGAATACAGATTTTCAAGTATTGTTAAGTTATTTTAACAAGCTATAGTTTATGTAAGACCCTTACAGTCCATTTAAAGATTTTTTCCTACAAAGTATAGATAGTAAAATGAAGGAAAGCCTTGTCAGCATTTAAAGTTCGCTCTTATCTGTAACCAGTTTTGCTCCTCTCTTTACTTTCTTTCCTTGGTTTATTCCTTCCATCCTCTTGCTTTCAATATCTGTGATAACTTTTTAGTAAAAGAAAAAATGAATATTTTTCAGACCAGATTTCTCATTTACATACCGAATTTGCAAGCCCAAATTCATATTTAACACCTTTTCATAAATGTTTCATTGCATGATTTACAAAGAGAGATCTCATGATTCTGCCACCATCAGGTCAGAACTAAGTGTTTCTTCTTACTCATTCCATTAAATTGTACCATCATCCATCCAGTGGCAGGATGTAAATTTCTAAATTGTAGCAGGCTTTATTGGACTGCCAGCCACCAAATCATGGCATCAAGACTTATTACTAAGTTTGAATGCTTGGCCTTGTTTCAAGCTAGCTTTTTTAAACTTAAGTTAACTCATTTCTATTAATTTATGTGCTGCCCTGAGGTTCACACCTCATCTACATACTGTCCATCCTGCTTTCCTTCTTCCTCTGTGTCTGGTTGGCTAGGACTTGGGCTGGGTCCCCATTTTCTCTCTGCCAGACAGACCTGCCTATTCCTCCTCTGCCTGGGTATTGGTTGTTCAGCTTTGAATTAGACCAATCAAGTGCCTTAGGCAGGCAAAGTGAAACAGCAGCAAATCTTTACATAGTTAAACAAATGTAGCATTAATGAAAACAGCATACCTTTACATAGCTAATTATTCTGTTCTATAACACTAAATTTCTATTTTGAACACTATATTAAATTCACCTCAAACCCACAATCCTAATATGGGCTACAGTGTATTCTTGATTTCCTCGGAGCGAACTTCTCCCAAAATTTTTCTCAGCCCAAATGAATACAACTGTCCTACTCACCTATTTGTTGGTGCAGGATGAAAACATTGAAGTCATGCTAGTTCCTCCTCTTTCTGAATGCTATTGATACCATCCATTCTGCATGCTGAATGGTGTCTTCTCAGAATACACAGCAAATTAACTTATTCTTGTCCATCTCCAGTCACTTCTGCCCTGCTCTGGTGATAAGAACTCCAAACATCATACGGCATCTCTGTTTTAACCATGTAATCCATTGTCCATGGAGCCAATGCAAACATGGCTGTCTGTGTGAATGTGCAATTCAAAATTCATTCAGTGGTTTACAAAGCAACTTTTAATACCTCTGTCTATTTCTCTTATCCTTTCTACTTACACACTTTCTCTCTCTCATCATTACTCAGTGACATTGGATCTAGAAGCTTCCTTACAATGTTTCTTCCTCTTTTCAACTCTAAACCTCCAATGTCATTTTTGTTACCTTACCCAGTCTTTCAAAAAATTTTAATAGCAGGCTGTCTATGGGTCTAAACTAAATTACTCATTAAACTGTTTCCTTAATGTAGGATTTCCAAGTAAAATTCTCACATATTAATGTATAAAGGATTTTCTACTGAGTTCTATCAATAAAAAAGTTATTCAGTGTAGACACTGACTTTATATAATAATAACCTTTTAAGATACAATGTCACTAAACATTATTAATATTAATATTGATATGCTTGTCATATTCTATTAGATGGTTGCAGGCCTTCTGGTCAATAAAATATTTTAAGGCAATTTCCATGAGACTTGCACAATGTAAAATGATCATGACAATTTTCTGACATACACATTCTTTCAAGCAGGTTATAACATTATTTGATTGTGTGTATGGTTGCAAAGATTTCAAATTAAAATTATACAAGTGCTCGAAAATTGGCAGGCAACAAAAGCATACTTTAGCACTCAATATACACTGAAGACAATAGAAAAACAGAAGCAAAAGAAGCAACAAAAAAGTATCACAGCCGGGTGTTGGTAGCACACGCCTGTAATGCCAGCATTTGAGAGGCAGAGCCAGGCAGATCTCTGTGAGTTCAAGGCCATCCTGGTCTACAAGAGCTAGTTCCAGGACAGGTTCTAAAGCTACAGAGAAACTCTGTAATATACAGCAAGCCGACAGCTAACATTAAATTAAATGGAGAGAAACTCAAAGCCCTCCCACTAAAATCAGGAACAACACAAGGCTGTCCACTCTCTCCATACCTCTTCAATACAGTGCTTGAAGTTCTAGCAATAGCAATAAGACAGCATAAAGAGATCAAGGGGATTCAAATTGGAAAGGAAGAAGTCAAACTTTCATTATTTGCAGATGATACGATAGTGTACATAAGCGACCCCAAAAACTCTACCAGAGAACTCCTACAAATGATCAACACCTTTAGTACTGTGGCAGGATACAAGATCAACTCCAAAAAATCAGTTTACTCCTTTTCACAAAGAACAAAGATACAGAAAGGGAAATGAGAGAAACATCACCTTTCACGATAGTCATAAATAGCATAAAGTATCATGGGGTAACTATAACCAAGGAAGTGAAAGATCTATTTGACAAGAACATTAAGGTTTTGAAGAATGAAACTGAAGAGGATACCAGAAAATGAAAGAATCTTCCGTGCTCTCGGATTGTGAGGATCAGCATAGTAAAAATGGCAATTCTACCAAAAGCAATTTATAGATTCAATGCAATCCCCATCAAAATCCCAGCGAAAGTCTTCACAGACATTGAGAGAACAATAATAAAGTTTATATGGCACAACAAAAAACCCAGGATATCCAAAACAATCCTATACAATAAAAGTACTTCCAGAGGCATTACCATCCCTGACTTCAAACTCTATTACAGAACTACAGTAATGAAAACTGCTTGGTATTGGCACAAAAACAGAGATGTTGACCAATGGAACTAAATAGAAGACCCAGATCTTAATCAACAAACCTATGAACACCTGGTTTTCGACAAAGGAGCTAAAAGTATACAGTGGAAGAAAGAAAGCATCTTTAATAAATGGTGCTGGCATAACTGGATGTCAACCTGTAGAAGAATGAAAATAGATCCATATCTATCACCATGCACAAAACTCAAGTTCAAATGGATTAAAGACCTCAATATTAATCTGACCTCATTGAACCTGATAGAAGAGAAAGTGGGAAGTAGTCTACAAGACATGGGCACAGGAGACCACTTCCTAGGTAGAACCCTAGTAGCACAGACAATAAGAGCAAAAATGTATAAATGGAACCTACTGAAACTGAGAAGCTTCTGTAAAGCAAAGGTCACTGTCATTAAGACAAAAAGGCAACCTACTGATTGGGAGAAGATCTTTACCAACCCCTCATCAGACAAAGGTCTGATCTCCAAAATATACAAAGAACTCAAGAAACTAGACACTAAAACTCTAATTAACCCAATTAAAAAATGGGGTACTGAACTGAACAGAGAATTCACAACAGAAGAACTTCGAATGGCCAAGACACTTAAGGTCATGTTCAACCTCCTTAGAGATCAGGAAAATGCAAATCAAAACAACTTTGAGATACCATCTTACACCAGTCAGAATAGAAAAAATCAAAAACACCAATGATAGCCTATGCTGGAAAGGATGTGGAGTGAGGGGAACACTCATCCATTGTTGGTGGGAATGCAAACTTGTGCAGCCACTGTCAAAATCAGTGTGGCGGTTTCTCAGGAAACTAGGAGTCAACCTACCTCAGGACCCAGTAATTCCACTCTTAGGAATATACCCAAGAGATGCCCTATCATACTACAAAAGCATTTGTTCAACTATGTTCATAGCAGCACTATTTGTAATAGCCAGAACCTGTTAACAACCTAGGTGCCCCTCAATAGAAGAATGGTTAAAGAAGGTGTGGAACATATACACATTGGAGTTTTACTCAGCAGTAAAAAACAATGACATCTTGAATTTTGCATGCAAATGGATGGAAATAGAAAATGCTTTACTGAGTGAGGGAGCCCAGACCCAAAAAGAGGAATATGGTATGTACTCACTCATAAGTGTATTCTAGCCATAATTAAAGGACATTGAGCCTATAATTCGTGATCCTAGAGAAGCTAAATAAGAAGGTGAACCCAAAGAAAATCATACAGTTATCCTCCTGGATATTAGAAGTAGACAAGATTGCCAGGCAAAACTTGGGTTCATGGGGGTGTGGGGGGTTGAATGTAAGGGGAGATGGGTATAGAGAAGGGAGAAGGGGAGGATTCAGGAGAGCCTGGGGGAATGGGATGGATAAGATGGAGGAAGGGTGGATATGGGAGCAGGGAAGTAAATACCTTAATTAAGGGAGCCATTTTAGGGTTTGCAAGAGACTTGTCTCTAGAGAGGTTCCCAGGTCCAAGGGGTCCAAGGAGAGGTCCCCAGATTGTTCCTTGGGCATCAGAGGAGAGGGTACCTGAACTGGCCTTGTCCCAAAGCCACACTGATGAATATCTTCCATATCACCATAGAACCTTCATCTGGCGATGAATGGAGATAGAGACAGAGACCCACATTGGAGCACCATACTTAGCTCCCAAGGTCCAAATGAGGAACAGAAGGAGGGAGAACATGAGCAAGGAAGTCAGGATCACAAGGGGTGCATCCACCCACTGAGATGGTGGGACTGATCTAATGGGAGCTCACCAAGGCCAGCTGGACTGGGAGTGATGGAGCATGTGATCAAAATAGACACTCTGAATGAGGCTGGCAATGAAGGCTGAATGAGAAGCCAAGGACAATGGCACTGGGTTTTGATTCTACTGCATGGACTGGCTTTGTGGGAGCCTGGTTTGTTTGGATGCTCACCTTTGTAGACCTGGATGGAGAGGGGAAGACTTTGGACTTCCCACAGGGCAGGGAACCCTGACTGCTCTTAGGACTTGAGGGGCAGGTGGGGAGAGGGAGGGGAAAGGGAGGTGGGGAAGAGGGGGAAAATTTTAATAAATAAATAAATAAATAAATAAAACAAAATTAAAAAAAGAAACTCTGTCTCAAAAAAAAAAAAAACCCAAAAAAGTATCACTAATGCTTTCCTACCTAAAAGGTCTCATCAATCATTTTAATAGGTGGAATTAAAAGAATTTAATGTTATTAAAATTAAATAAGAGCACATTTAAAATTATAAGACTACTGTTTAAAATATATCTTGTTTTCCTTATGCTGTGTTGAGATTATGGGGGCATTTTAATACATATTAATGTATTTCTCATATTTGAGCCCAACGTCATTGTTCTGTAAGTTTTGTGTGCCCTTGTATAAAATTTACTATCCTATGTACTCCATTATAATATAAATATAGTTATCATATATTATGCACTACTGATATTATGTAAAATAAACTGAAGTCATCTGTAATATTGCACTAGTGTGATTTCTACTTAACTGCTTGATATATGGATGTTTTAAATACACTTTACACAGATGAGGTGACTTCAAATTGGCGAGTACGTGTTCATGAAAACCTAGTGAATTTCTCAAAAAACTAGAAAAAATTCCAAATGATAAAAATACATAACAGCTATGAAAATTTATAGGATTGGAGTTCCCTAGCTGCTGTAAGTAGCACAAACATTTTCCCACTTAAGTTTAACAAAGAATTCACGAGGAATCTGAGAATCCGAGGCTTCCAATGCTAGGAATGCTTAAGCTCTTTGGCAGGTGCCAAATGCCAATCTTCCTCTGCAGAGCAGCTTAGCACGGTTCTCAGCACAGCGTGTAGAATGAGTAGGAGTCACAATACCAATTTATGAAATGACAGACATTTTGCCCATCAAATACCTCAGATTCTAGGTTATCTCATATTTCTTTCAAAAGCTAGAGCTACCTTTTTAGTCTTCTGTAACTCAGTCCCTTTCATCTTTAAAATAGCATAGTATTTCTTCCATGTTATTGTGATAAGGACACGAGGAAGAGTGCACAAGAGCACATATATATGAATACAAGAACCACAAAGAACACTTGTGCCTTTGTTAACAGCAGGAAGGAAAGGCAGCCAGAACACATGGTGTTCTTGTGACACTCACACACACAGACACACACACACACACACACAAGTGCGTGTGCACGTACAAATTGTGCTAGGTGACCTATGTAAATTTTTAAATGTTGATTACACCTATGAATGTTCTTAGCAGGTGCAGGCTATAGGTAAAGAAATTAAGTCTTATGAAAGAAAATGATACATATTCAAATGCTGAAAATTTAATTGACTAAATAGTAAAGCAGAACCGAGATTCAACACAGACGGCTGCCTCCAAGCCTCAGGCATGCCTCTAGCTGGTTTGTTGATTAAACTTGAAATAGTTTATTTTTTCCAAAAGAATGTTAAAATATTTTCTTTCAGAGACAGCATGATGACAAACCCTAAAAAATGGGTTATAATTAGAATGTTTACTTTTGATCATGCATGTATCAGTGCAATTACATACATAAGTATTCACACACCAGTCTTGCAAAATTTAAAAATGAAGAAACTTGAAGTTTCGCATTATGCAATGTTTAAGTTTACGCTCTGAACTTTTATAAAATGAGTCAAGAACTGTCCCACTGCAGGGTATGAAAGCCAAAGTCCTATTGTGTATAATACAGTCTTGCAAGGATGTGACACAGGTCCTGGAACGTACAGGTTAAGAAATGTTTTTCAAAGGACACAGGTTCAATTCCCATTACCCATGTAACTCCAGTTCCAGAGGATCTAATGCCCTATTCTGGCATTAGACAATATCAGGTGTGCTTATAATGCTTGGACTTGAATGCAGGCAAAATATCCAAATACTAAAAATAATTTTTTAAATATCTTAAAAACAACAAATAACATGGCTAGTAGGGAATGTGATGTCGCAAGTTTTTAAAGACATTTTGCAGAATGAAAACAAGGCTTGAGGATCAATGTACAGGTTGATGCCCATTGTAGATGCTGTGGACTTTGAAGCACGCTCAGGCTCTGATACTCCAGTTTAAATTATAACTGGGCTGGGAGGATGCAATGCACGATATTTGCCTGTGTGGTTCCGGGACTGCATTAGTCAGATAATGCTGGGTTGTCCTGCATTTACAAATAAGTTTTTTTTTTAAAAAAATTCATCGTGGTTTACAGCACATGTTTATTAGTCAAATAAATAAAATTTTCACGGACACCAGCAGCTACAGATCCACTGTGGTCTTTGACACTGGCTGAGTCAGATTTAGGTCAACCTCTCCTGGCTTTTTTGAGAACAAGGTGGTGATGATAACCCTCACCTTGGACACAGTGGATAGAACAAAAGCCACGGTGGTGGCAGACACATGTACTGCAGAAAACATGTACCTTTCCATATTTCTGCTGCTGTGTCCATGTTTGAGGTGTGTGTCCTATCAACTCACATTCCACTGCTAAGACTGGTCACCAGCGAGAAAGGTGTATAGAGTTCTTTTATAAGGAAAGGAGGGCTAAAATTGTTCGATCCCCCATGAGTATTTGGGAAAGGTGAATTACTGCCATTTATATACCCAAGCAGCAAGTGGGACTGAGCTTGCCAGTCCTCACTCAACACACTAGGGACCAGGTTTGCAGTGGATTAAAGAACACAATCTTCCTTCCACCACTGCAGAACCATTTCTTCCAGTGTTGGATAAAGTAGGGTCTTCACTTGCATTTCTTTAAGTGATTAACCCCCTTGATTGCTTATGAGGTTCATTTCACTTTATGAAATGAGTCAATTCATCCATTTGTTTACTACTATTTTCTCTTTATCTAGAGTTCAGTAGGACTGAGGGCAAAACTGCATGAGAAAGGAACACTCATGGCCTTCTCTCTTTTTAGTGTAATATTTTCATTAATTGGAGAATTTCATAAAACATATTTTGATCATGTTCACCTCCCACTACTCACAGCTCTTCCGAGATCCAGTCCTGCTTGCCTAATCTTTTGTCTTTTCCCTTTCTTAAGTCATTGAATCAAGTCTGGGCTGTCCATCAGCTCATGGTTATCAGGCCATGCACTAGGGTGTAGTTAACATATCAGGGCTCACACCCTTAAAAATGGAATTCACCCTCCCCCGGAAGCCATCAATAGCTCTTCAATTAGGGATGGAAGCTAGGGAGCCTTGGCTCCTCCATGGTAGAGTATTGACTGGCTTTCTATAACGCAGGTCTTGTGAAGGTAACCGTAGCTTCTGTACGTTCGTAAGTGTAATGGTCCTGTTATGTCTAGAGGACAGCTTTCCCTTTGGTCCTCCTTGACCTCTGACTTTTACAATCTTTTTGTCTCCTCCTCCCTGAGCCTCAGTGATGCAGATGCCCCATCTGTGGCTGAGCACTCCATTGACATTTACTCTCTACACTTTGATCCTTTGTGAGAATTTGCAAGGTAGACTACAAAGAAAGAGGAAGCTTCCCAGGCAGTACCAACTTGATTTCTCCATTTCCTGTGACCAAAGTTGTGGTGTTCTCAGCAGTGCAGTCTGTCATATCATTAAATTCTGGTGGCTAACCAAGAGCAATGGCAACAGTATGTTTTGTTTTGGTGGTCTCCATGACACTCCTGACTAAAAACTCAAGAGGAGGTACTTTCATGTGGCATCAGGCTTTTGATTTGGCAGCCTACAGTTTCTGAAAGCAGAAACTCTAGAACATATATGTTATGCATATGCATATATGGTGTATGTATGTATAGTGTGTGTGTTCATGTATGATATGGGATTTCCCACTGTATGTTGTGAACACCATTGGTTAGTAAGGAATCTGCTTTGGGCTTATTGTAGCAAAGACTAGGGAAAGACAGGAATTCAAAGAAGATAAAGGAAGAGAGAGTAGGCAGTGTCAGAGAGATGCCATGTAACTGCGGAAGGAGAGAGACATCCAGAGCCTTGCTGGTTAACCATGAGCCTCATGGTAAAATATAAAATCATAGAAATGGGTGAATTTAAGATAGGGGAGCTAGCTAGAAATATGTTTAAGCTACTGGCCAAACAAAATTGCAGTTAATATAGTTTCTATGTGATTATGTTGGGTCAGGGAGGTCAAGAAACAAACAAGCAGTCTCCGCCTACAAATTGGTGTGAAACCCATAAAATAGCATGTTTTCATGGATTTTTTCAAACATTCTCTTCTGTCCTGCCTCTTTATACCTTTCCTCATTTAAACATCTCTCCCTATTATTCCCACTCCTCCTTTCACATCACCTGTGTTCTACTATCTCCCCTCTTGTAATCAATGCTTTCTTCATCCTCACCACCTATGGTTCCTGTCTAGCTCTAATTCTATCAATATTCCAAATTTGACACATAAATCTAAAGATATGAGGTTAAGATCCACATACAAGTGCAAACGTGTTATTTATCTTACTGGGTCTGGGTTACCTTACTAGTAAAAAGTTACCAGTTCCATCCATTCGCTTACAATTTTCATGATGGCATTTTTCTTTATAACTGAATAGAAGTCCATTGTGCCCTGCATTTTCAGTATCTACTTGTCACTGTTCTTAACTATTATGGAAATGCGAATTAAAGCTACTTAGAGATTTCACCTTCCCTCAGTCAGAAATTGGCTAAGATAAAGAAAACAAAAAACAATGAATATTGGCAAGGATGTAGTGAACAGGAAACCTTATTGTACCAATGAAGAGAGTAGCATTGATGCAGCCACTGTGGAAAACAGTGTGGTAGTTCTTCAAAAAAAACTAGAAATAGATCTACTGTATGGCCAACTATACCACTCCCAGGCATATATACTTCATGGATTCTATTTCCTACTACATATGTTCTTGTTCATCCATGTCCATAGCTGCTTTATACACAGAAGCTGGGATATGTAAACACTGCCTTTATTGAAACTATATAATGTGAAAATATTGTATTTTTAAAAATACATAATTTTGTTACTTTTCTCAAAATCTGGAGTATTCTCAGAAATTTATATTAACTTAAGTCTCTTTGCAAATGTAAAGAACTTGGAAGGCTGCAACATTAGGGAGAAATGCTCGGACAAGAGCAGGATACACAATAATGGAGAGAGAATTGTGTCGTGGAACCTACTTAATTTACAGATTTTCTTCCTGATATCTTCTTCTGTGTGAATCCTTAAGGTGTTAATCTTTCCACTAATGGGTGATTAAATTTTTTTTAGATCTTTATATATGTTATAGTAGGCCACTTGTTTGTCCCAGTCACCCAGAACTGAAATAATCACACTGAAACTATATTATTTAAATCACTGTTTGGCCAATTAGATCTAGCATCCTATTGGCTAACTCTTACATATTAATTTGACCCATCTCCATTAATCTGTGTATTGCCATGTGGCTGTGGCTTACAGGCTAAAGTTCTGGCATCTGTCTCCTATGGGGCTACATGGTTTCTCTCTGACCCTACCCTTCTTTCTTCCAGCATTCACTTTAGTTTTCTCTGCCCTGCTCTGCTATAGGCTCACAGCAGTCCTTTATTAATCAATGGGATTCATAGCATACATAGGGGAGTCCCACATCTCCTCCCCTTTTCTGTTTAAATAAAAAAGGAAGGTTTTTAACTTTAACATAGTAAAATTATATATAACAAAACAGGTATATTTTATCATGTCTAAGGAAAACTATAATTATAACTATTTATTCTTCTACTCCATCAAAGGCTCCAGAAGGATATAATATTACCTAAGTAAAAAAAAAGTGCATTGTAAGCAACTTCCAAAATTCTAAACTTGACAGAGACATCTTGCTGCCTAGAAGGTCACCCAAAGTTTTTCTGTACCATTACGGCATCCATCTTCAGCCTATAGGCCCATAGTATCCAGCAGACACTTCCATGAAGCAGGAAATTTCAAAGGCAGTTCAGGACACACTATCTGCTGTGTCCTGCAAACACAATACTTTAATCAAGATCAGAAATATATATACACAGTATAAGAAAATTGACCTTAAGTTTGTATCAAAAAACTAAAATCCATACCAATGCAAATCTCTAAAGCATACCCCCTTTACATGTAAATAAACATTTATAAAAAATATTTGGGAATTTGGACATAGTTCTGTAGACTACTTCCTGCTGATTGGGGCCATTCATAATCTGGTCTTTCATGGTTTATCCTGTGTGCTAGGTTCATCTCAGTCAGCAGTTGGGCAACATAATTTTTAGGGGGGTGTTCATGGCAGCCTTTCAGGGGGTCTTGGTCCATAGAACCATATTAGTCTAGAAGCAATCCATGGGTTCTCTAGAAACAAAAATCTTCTCTGGAAACAAAAGGAGACCCTCTTTTCCAAAATAACATATCCTTAGATTCATATTTTGAAATCAAGATACCTTTAAAGTATATATGTTGGTTTAGCTTAGCAATCCCCATAATCAAATGTCTCTCTGCAGTCAAAAAATTAAAAAAATACCATAATAATATATATAATCCAGACTCTCTGGGAATTTTAGACATGTACATGGCTTATTTTTTTTCTTGACTCCTTTTAATCTATGACTGTCTGTACACTATTTTTTAAAGACTTTGTTTCATTTTTTTACTTCTTTTTATAACTATACTCTTTTTCTTCTTTCTCCCAAGCCTATATACATTTATTCAACACTGTGACCCATTTACAGATCTTTTCCCTCTGAATTTGTCTTTATTGTGTATCTGTAAGCCTTTTCTGACCAGGATAGCTTCTTAAAAGGCTAAGTGCTGTTAGCAAATTAGATAGGTAAGATAAATAACCAGACCAGCTCAAAAATATAGTTACATTTTAATAGTCGAAAAGGGGAAACTCATGCTACAAGAGTGGGAGGTCTGACATCCTATATGTCCAGCAGGCACCTCACAGAGAGAGCATGTGCTTGTGTCCTACCAGTTTTGCTACCTGGGCTACAGGCCTAACTAGATGTGATTGGTTGATACTTTCCCCATCATCTCCCCCTTTTGTCTAAACAAGATAGATCCAAACCCAATACAACTATATACAATAGGAACAGATACCAAATATAAAATTACAAACTATAAACAATATTAAGCAAGGAATGCATAACAAAAGTTTTACTAAACATTCTATTTCAAGGAATCTAACTATTGCATTGAAATTAAGCTTGGCTAAATCATGAGGAAGGTAACTACAATTATCTAATCTTCACGCCGTCAAAGATCTGAGAAGGGAAACAATATTACTTGAATAAACAGGAAGTGCAATTGAGAAACTTCAAAAATGTGCAACAAATGACAGAAACAACTGACTACCTGGGCAATCACCCAAAGTCTCATTTGCAATGTTGAAGCAACCAACTTTGGCTAAGGCCTAGCATAACTCACATACCATTTTCAAAGGCAAGAAACTTTTCAAAATTATCTTACCCTGTCTTGACAAGATATGACAGTCCTGTTTTATCTATTTATGGATATTCTGTCTTTCTGTCAGTGGTTGAAGTATGGACATTTCTTTGCCCAAAGGCCAGTTCTGCCAAGAAGAAAGGCTCCAGGTGGAGTGTCTTTGGTACTCAACAATCTCTTGGGAATAGATCAGTGTTGCCAGGAGGGATTGTCTCACTACCAAGGAACTCTAGGTTAGATTAAAGGCCATTTTCTACAGCTCTTTGAAGAGGTTGAAGATTATACTATTTATACTGAATATAATCTCTATGTATATAAAGAACCTGATTAGCCTAATTACAAATATGACAAACATAGATGACTTTGGATCTATAATTCTCAATACCTATCTAACTTAAAGACAATAAACAACTGTGCAATAAATGAGGATAATGGCCTTCAAATATATCTTGATCACAGATACTAATATGTAGTACAATATGGTAAATATATATCACTACATAATGTTTTAAACAGAAGTAGAAGCATACATGCATACAATATTCAATATAATTTAACTTTGTATCAATATACAAGATCGATACCAATATAATTGTCTAAAAACAATAACCCACAAATACTCCCATCATCCAATTATCCCTCTTTTTATTTTCAAAAAAGATCCCTGAGCCTATAAAATTCCTCTCCCATCCCTCAACTGCATACCAATCATAATCAACCCCTAAATGATGTCCCTAAGCTTGAGGGCAAACTTTGCTGGAAGAGGGGATGCTATTCTCTAAAATTGCTTTCAGCTGTCATGGGGATAACGTTCTTTCTGGGGGATCCTGTTAAAGTAAATGAAGGTTAAATTCCAAGATTAATATTTGGTCTGGTAAAATTGCAAATAGTCTATGAGTATTTTGTGGAGGTCTGGCCAGAATGTCGTAAAAGATGTGCAACATTTCAGCTAACCAAGTTGGAACCATCTTGTGTAGCTGGTACCCAAAACAGGTCTTGTAGTAGCGCTATCAGCATCATGATGTCATATTAGCCAGCTGGAGTTGTTATTGTGGGGTCCCATCTTCTTCCTGTAAACTTCAAAGATTACTGCAGGAAAATTTATTGTTCATTATGGAAAACTTTAGCATGATCTATAGAGACATATGCAGATATATATATATATCTATATCTATATATATATATTCAATGAAAGGTATGATAAAGCAAAAAAAGATATGAGGAAAGGCAAAGAAATTTTGTAAATTTTTTTTTTCTTCATGAGCCATGTCCCATATCATGGCTCTTGACATGAGACAGAAACTCTGGACTTTCTCTTAACAACAGGCTTGGAAATAGAGAGGGACTGAGCCAGAGTCCAATTCCAAAACCAGCTCTATATATTTATAAATATAAGCACATTCCTGTATATCTAAAAGTATGTTTTGAATGTTTTCACTTATGGAACCCCAAGGGGGCACGGGGACCCCGGAGCGCATGAGCAGCAGGCAGAGGGGGTGCTCTACGTCTATGGCTGTGCTGCATGCAAACGGCACGTGGAACTGTAGTGGCTCCACGTTCGGGCACCAAGTGTTGGCAAATTCGGTTGGCAAGATAAATAACCAGACCAACTCAAAAATAACAGTTATATTTTAATAGTTAAAAAGGGGAAACTCACACTACAAGAGTGGGAGGTCCGGCATCATATATGTCCGGTGGGCACCATGCAGAGAGATCATGCAGCTCTGTTCTACCAATTTTTCTACCTGGGCAACAGGTAGCCACACCCTAACTAGATGTGATTGGCTGATAGTTTCCCCATCAAAGTGCCTCTTAAGAATCCAAGTCGCAACATTGCTAGGGGAAATACAGAACTTCCTGCTTGCTTCACCAAACCTAGTCTGGCAGAACTGCTCATTGCCTCTGACAGCCATGCACAAACCACATCTCTAGGCACACAACCAGTCCATGTTGCCACCAAGCAAGACATAACATGTTGCTTACAAATCCCATTCAAATACTCAGTCTCTTGAGAGAGCCAGAGGTTGTGCTGATAGCATGACCCAGAAAGCTGGCATTTCAAAATGGCATGGCTTTTTTTCTTCTGCCCCTGAGTCAGGAAAACTGCTCTTAAAGGAGCTGTGGCATGTTACCAGCAAACAGCAAGAAGCTGTGTTAAACTCTGTACTTTTGTTTCTAGAATTCTTTTTCAATCCCTCTCAGATTTTATGTGGATTTAGTTGGCCATGAGGGCACCAATCTCTGGAAGAAGGCCGCTTGTTCATCCTGGCCACCAAGAGCTGAAATAATCACACTGAAACTATGTTATTTAAATCACCATTAGCTCTAGCATCTCATTGGCTAACTCATATATTAATTTCACCCATCTCCATTAATCTGTGCATTGCCATATGGCTGTGGCTTACTGGCTAAAGTTCTGGCATCTGTCTTCTTTGGGGCAACATGGCTTCTCTCTGACCCTGCCATTCTTTCTTCCAGCATTCACTTTAGTTTTCCCTGCCCTGCTCTGCTATAGGCTCACAGCAGTCCTATATTAGCCAAGAGTATTCACAGCATATAGAGGGGAATCCCACATCATAAATATAAATGAAAGATTAATGACCAATAAAAGAGTCAGATGTTGGTGTGCTGTAATTAATGTTGAAAGCAAAGTGGAAACTCGCATGCTAATCATTGCCTTGTTACTAAGGTGACCTGGGTCACTGGCCTCATTGTGCAATGTTTTAGTCAATTCTTTAATTTTTCAATTGAATGGAGCACTTGTGGGAAGTACTCAGAGGTCACTGCAAAAAAAAAATGGTAAAATAGATGTTCTCCTTGTGTGTCTGAGTTATTTGTTTCTCTTGGTCTTTGTACCACATGTCTACTCTGTACTTGGAATGCATTTTCTTTTACTCTAGTCTCAATTTCTTACTTTATACATATGCCACTTTTGTCTTTTTTTTTCTTGATTAAAAATCTGCCAAGCCACTGCTTGCTATCTCAGGAAGAGAGTGACTATTCTGTTAGTATCAGTATAAGGTGGGTATTTTGGAAGACACTGACATCCAAAATAGACACCAACATGCTCTCATTCAGTGTGTTTCATTTTGTTCATATTGTGGTATAATTTCCCCAGAGTAATAGATAAATAGATGGATGGATATATAATTATCCACAGCCATACTTTGATCTGATCGTCATTAACTTATTCTGCCACATAAAAAATAGCAGAATTATTTCTAATAAATAAAAACTAAAGATGAAAAGCCAAGACAAATCACTCTTTGAAGATCTGAAGAATTCAATCACAACAATATTATACCGAAACAATAGAACCTGGGTTAGGTAATTTGGGGAAAAGTAATCATGAATAGAATAGCCTTAAATTGTACTACCTACACATCGCCCATAGCTTCTACATGTATCTAGTCTACTCCAGCCTTAGCCAGGGTTCTTCCAGGAAGCAGAACTGATACAATAGAGATGTGTTTATGCTTATAAGGCATCCTAAAGTAGGATTCACTCAATTGGCTTCCACAATACAGTCTGAACAGTCCAGCAATGGCTATCTTCCCTCTGGGGAGATTTAGAACGCAGTAGCTTCTGAATCCATAAGGCTACATACAAGGCCTGCTACATCCCTGAAAAGTCACTAGTCTTTAGTTCATGTCGGTACCCAGAGAAGCGAGATTGTGATAACAGCAAAGACATGTAGTAGCAGCAGCAGTAGCAACACAGAATTGCCAATGAAATAGGAAGGTGATGAAGTTTTTTTTCCTGGACCTCCTTTTATTTGGTTGTCATCTGAGAAGGTGTCACTTACATTTAGGGTGGGTTTTCCTACTTCAAATAATCTGACCAGACTAATCCCTCACAGGTGTGCCCAACAGCTAATCTCTTAGGTGAGCGCAAATCCAGGTAAAGTGTTAGCCAAGACTAACCTGAATAACCTCCATCTTTCTCACTTTCTTTCTTGCCAGACCCTAAGTTAGCCTACTAGTGTTCACACCCTTCTAGACACTTTATACAGAGAAGGTACCCTCAGCTTTCCCCTACACACAGGACATTCTTTTTATCTACAAAAATGCAAATGCAACCAAATCTCCAACATCTTAAAATGTGCTGTTGTAGCCAGTCATTGGCAGTCACCAGCCATCTAGCCTTTAGCCTGAATTAGGTCTACCAACCCCCAAATACCCCTTATCCAGCCTCTCTCAACGCACACAAGTTCAGTGACTGAACACAAAGGATTTTTCTCTTTCCCCACCAATTTTTCCTCAGTGGTTTTTCAGGTGAGTGTTTAGATGCTCTGGTGTTAGAAGAGAGAACATTCAAACTGGATCTTCTGAATGTGACTGACAATTGGGGCAGACTGAGAAGCCAATGATAATGGCACTGGAATTTGTCTCTACTGCATGTACTGGCTTTTTGGGATCCTAGTCTATTTGGATGCAAACCTTCCTAAGCCTGGATGGAGGGGAGAGGTTCTTGGAATTCCCACAGGGCAGGGTACCCTACCCTCTCTTAGGACTAGAGAGGGAGGGAGGAGGGAGAGTGGGGGAATGGGAGGGAAATGGGAGGGGTGGAGGAAGTGGACATTTTGAATGAATGGTATTATTTATAAAGCAATAAAAATAAAGAAAAAAGATAGAACATGAAATAATTTTTGCTGAGAATCCAAAAGTTATTATGCTTTCTTTTACTCCCCAAAACAAGTCAAATGTCATATGTATTTACTTATTATGGTGGTTTGAATAGCAATGGCTCCCTTAGACTTGGGTTTGAATGTTTGACCCATAGGAAGTGACACTTTAGGAGGTGTGGCCTTATTGGAGTAGGTATGGCCTTGTTGGAGGAAGTGTGCCACTGTGGGGGCTGACTTTGAGGTCTTATATGCTCAAGCTATGACCTATGTGGTAAACAGTCTCCTTTTGCTATCTGAGGCTCAAGAGGTAGAATTCTCAGCTCCTTCTCTAGAACCATGCTGCCACCATGCTGATAACAGACTAGACCTCTAAAACCATAACCCAACCCAATTAAATGTTTTTCTTTATAAAAGTTGCCATGATCCTGGTATCTCTTCACAGCAGCAGAAATCCTAACTAAGATAGAAGTTGGTACCAGGGACTGGGTATTGCTATGATAGACCTCACCATGTTTTGGGGAATTTGGGTTAGAAGCTATGGAATACTCTAAGCACCGCTTATGGGCCATACTAGCAAGAGCATGAAAGACAAGGGTGCCGAGAGTGACTTGAACTGTGGGGCCTGGTTCAAGAAGTTTCAGAGGAGAGAAATGCTAGTATGTGACTTAGAGAACAGTCCTGTGATATTTTGGTGAAGAATATGGCTGTTCTTTGCTCTTGTCCAAAACAGCTGTTTGAAGCTAAAGTAAAGAGTTTTGGATTAATTCCAGTGGCAAAGGGAATCTCAAAACGTCCTAATACTGACTATGTTGGATGGTTACTGGTGTTCACTCGTACGAGGTTTTATGAAAAGGAGCAAGTTGAACAAGTAAAAATGCAAAATGTACAGGTGGAGGAAAAGGGGGAAACCAGAGTAAAATGGAGCTAAGTCCCATATTCAAGGAGATAAACAGATTAAAGAAAAACTGGGTGTTAAGTGGAGTAAAGGGAGGCGTGACTGCAGGGAAAAATCCTACCCAGCTAAGCTTCCATTTGGTGAAAAGGAGTTAAAGAAATGATCAGAGTCAGGTGTTGTGGTGCACACTTTCAATCCCAGCACTCAGAAGGCAGAGGCTGGTGGATATCTAAGTTCAAAGTCAGCCTCACCTACGGAGTGAGTTCTGTGGCAGCCAAGTTTAGAAAGTGAAATAAACCATCCAAACCAAAGTTTGTGAAGATGTACATGAACAAGGGGGTCATGTTCCAGCCCCAGTCAGGAGAATAACTAGGCAGCTTTGGCCAGGGGATTCTGAATTTGAGCCAAGGAAAGAAGAAAGGGGTTATGACATCTCCTTCCATGGCTAAGGAAAGCTGCTAAGGCCAGGCATGTGTCAGGGGAGTTCCTGAAAGAAGTACTAGAGAGGCCATTGTGTGAAACTGTGAAGTTGAAGCCTGGATTGTCTTGAAGTCTTCAAGATGTTGGAGATCCCAGAGTCATGAAATAACTGTCACGGAAAGATTCTTACAGAGAATGGAACAAGTCCAAGAGAAAGAAGTGTGTTTTAGTCAACAAAGAAGTTGAAGATATGAAGAGAAATTTGACATCAGACATGGACGTGCAGAGTTTGGACTTTGTCCAGCTAGTTTTTGGTCTTGATTTTGTCCAGTATTTCCTTATTATCCTTCCTTCCCTCCACTTCAGAATGATAACGTATATACTGTGAAATTATATGTCGTAAGTATGTGATCTGTTTTTAATTTTGATTTTATGAAAGATTATATTTAAGTGATTGAATTAATCTCAGAAGAGACTTTAAACTGTTAAATATTGTTGAGATTATGATAGCTATGGGGACTTTTGAAGTTGGACTAAATAGATTGTGCATTATGTTATAGCTACGGGCCTGTGGGGGCCAGGTTTGAATAGTTATGCTCCCCTTAGACTCGTGTGTTTAAATGCTTGCCCTATAGGGAGTGGCACTATATAGGTAAGACATTGTGTGTAGGGGTGTCCTTGTTAGAAAAAGTATGTCATTGTGGGGGCAGACTTTGAGGTTATATGCAGTATTGTGCACAGTTTTCTTCAGTTGCCTACAGATCAAGAAGTAGAACTCTCAGCTCCTTCTCCAGCACCATGTCTATATGCATACCACTATGCTTCTTCCAGAATAACAATGGACTAAACCTCTGAAACTATAAGCTACCCCCAATTAAATGTTTTTCTTCATAAGAGTTTCTCTGGCCATGGTGTCTCTTTGTAGTAATAGAAACTCTAACTAAGACACTTATGCATAAAGATATTTCACTCCTGAATTATTGGATGTAAAGTGCCATTGGAATAAGAATGTATGTTTTCAGCCTGCCTATTATGCTAACATGGTCAGCATTTCAAAGTACTTTAAATATATTAGAATACATCTGGACTTTTATTTTCATGCTTTATTGACAAAAATTAATATGTTCCATTATTACTATAGTTACCTGTAGCCCTGATGCTTAAAAGATATCAAAGTCATTTCTGAAAAATAATCATATTCTTTAACTGGCAAAGCTAACAATTCATAGTATAATCCCAATTCCTTTGGTTCTCCACTGCTGGGTACTTCATAAACTGTAGACTACAAATCACAGAATCTTCCACATTTCCATCTTATCTATGTCGTCTATATTTGAATAATTCATGAATTTCCATTTTTTTCTTCCTCAAAATGTAGTGTAATATTGGCAATGATCACCCTGATAACTCTGCATGTATGTTATAGAATATTGAGATAATACGTCAGCAGGATAAGAAAAATGATATGCTGTTAAATTAGATGGAAACTACAGGACAAGAAGCTGTTCAAAGAAAGTGAGATAGACATACGATGGTAGGCCTTCCATAGTTTGGTTCAGACACTAGGGCAGTGGTTTTCAGCCTTCCTAATGTTGCAACCCTTTAATAAAGTTCCTCATGTGGTGACCCCCCAACCATAAAATCATTTTCATTGCTGTTGCATAACTGAAATTTTGCTACTGTTATGAATCATAATGTAAATATTTGTGTTTTCTGATGGTCTTAGGCAGCTCCTGTAAATGGGCCATTGAACCCCTAAAGGGATCCCGACCCACAGGTTGAGAATTGCTGCCCTGGAGAATGTGCAATAGACAGCCAGAAAGAGAGGTAAGAGCTGACTAGATTTTGATGTTTCACGGTCTTGAGCGATGTACAGTCTCCTAAAAGCTAGAACTGGTAGAAGGTACTTCAATACTGTATTTGCATGCTGTTTCACTCTAGAAATTTTCGTATTAATTTTTAGCTAGAAACCGTCTATTAAAAAATGCAGACACCTTCAGAGGACTCAGGTCATATTTGGCAACACAGTAGCTGTCTGCCAAAATGCAATTCAACCTATCTGTCCTCACCACTGCCCCCCCCAAGACAGGAAATGCCGTAATGAACTCTTTGAAACATTCCCTAAATATCAGACAGACAACACTTACTGGAAATGATAAGGTGTTACAAAATTTTGAATGAGGTTCATCAAACTATGTGTTTTAAAAAAAGTATCATGAAGAGGATGGGTAAAATAGAGACAAATTTGAAGATGGGAGCTATGGAAATCATAAAAGAAAACCAAGCAAAAATTCCAGAACTGGGAAGTATGAAAGGAAGCTGAAAGGAAGTCAGGGTGTTTAACAAAAGCTTGGCATTGGAGAAGGAAACATTACACTATTTGGAGCACAGTAGGAATCACTCAAATCACTTTAAATCCAGTAAGAATAAATAGCTAAAATAGTTATTTACTAATCTGCAGAATAAAAAGCAGTAATCTCACACATTGTATACATCATATTCTTCCATACATATGTGTGTGAGGAGGAACTGGGATTTGTGGGTATTTGAGGTATTGCAAGCTGGGGAGAAGTTGCAATGAAATCACTTCCTGGATTCTCTCTTGTGTGCTTTTCTTCTGGCCTGTGCATACCTTTTCTTACCTGTAGAATGCTCCCTCTCTGGTTATATGAATCAAAAATATTAGCACCCATAGAGGAGACTTTCACTTTCTCTGTCTCCCTTTTATTTTTATTTTTTTGTCAACTAGATCCTTACATACAGCTCAGTTCATAATTTATTCCTTTTTTTGATACATTTAAGTTCATGCTATAGAATAGCAAAGTAAACAACAGCCACCATCAGATTAAATTTAAAAGTGTTCATAAATCATTTTCATTTCAAAAGACTTACATGTCTTGAGCTCTTTGAATGGCAAACTCTACTGTGTTGAACCAGGAATTCTTGTCTGTGTCTTTTTGTCTGCTGGTTCATTAATTTTGGTGAGACATCCTACACACATAGAGTTGTGCTTGATTTGATATTTTGGTGAACAATATAGCAGTTTAAGTACACACACACACACACACACACACACACACAGAGAGAGAGAGAGAGAGAGAGAGAGAGAGAGAGAGAGAGGTATGCGCCTGCACATATATGCCCTTAATCTGTCAGTTCTGAAAAGTAACAAGAAAATTCTACTAATTGCTGAGAATACTTCAACTCCAAGCTCATGAATAGAGAATCGAACCTTAGAATGCATTTACCATGATTTGAGCTTATTGGCTTTGGTTTAGACTCCAGATAATCCTCAGAAGCTCAGCGCTGTAGCTGAGAGCAGGCAAACATTCACTATCCTCAGGCGTGAACAGTACCTCAGGTCCATGCCCACTAATTTCTGACAACTCTAGGCATCTTGTTTGTTCTCACTGTAGCATTGCCAGATAAATCAGTACGGAGGATGCTTGACGGACGATTCACTTAGATTTTTGCTGCTTCTCTTCAAGTTACATATTTTAAGTATCCTCTTGTGAGCTAAGTATTGATGATAGGAAGGGGTCACAGAGTCCCCTACTTTTGCTCCCTTCTTAGACCTTTTAGCAGGTGCCTTTTTCCTTGGCGAGTCAAGGCAGATTGTAATACATCCCCCACCTCTTTAAACCCTGGAGACTTTGTACGCAACTGTTGTATGCCATTCTGACCAATCTGCTGGGTGGAACCACCATGCTGTTGTCCTCTCAAGTTCATCTTCAATGACTATCTTACCATTGTCGCACAGCATTGTGGGTTTCTCATGTTCCTGTTGGAATCAACTATAGAATCCAGCAAAGGATTCTTAATCTCAATTCTTCAGAGAAAGCAGCTGGTGCCTCTTTTCTCTGAAGATCTGCATAGGGGGTGGAGCGAGAGGGGGTGGAGCCAAGGAGGCTTTGTTTGTTTGTTTGTTTGTTTTTGTTTTTTTGGTTGTAGTGAAACCAACCAGCTGCGGTGATGGTGCACTCCTTTAATCCCAGCACTTGGGAGACAGAGACAGGTGGATCTCAGATCTCTGTGAGTTAGAGGCCAGCCTGATCTATGAATTGAGATCCAGGACAGCCAAAATTGTTACACAGAGAAACCCTATCCTTCCCATTCCACCCCTACACCCCACCCCAGAAAGAGGATGAAAGCACTAAAGCCTTTGGTTCCTTTTGTACATTGCTGTAATGAATGACTGATCTCCAGAATGCATAGCATGATCTTCTAAATAAGACAAAACTAGCAAATAATCCACCCCCCTCACAGCTGTGCGACTGGATTCCTGGCAAGCACATCAAATGATACAGTCGGATTTAAAATTACTCCTGCCTTCCCCATTCTCTCACCTCAGAGCTAATTCTTGCCTGCATTCCCCAGAGATTTTCCTATATAGATCAGCAGAACCTTACATTTCTTTCCTAAAGGTCTGACACCCACCGCCTATTAGGCTGAGCAACTCCACATTTTCCCTTCTGTCTTAAAGTCACAATGTGTCAAAAATCTGCAGATTTACACAAATGTGCATCTATAAATGGAAACTGTTTTTCTCACACGATTTTATGGGCTTGGTCTGGATATCCAAGGAATCAAATCATAATCACTGCCAAGTATGTGTTTGGTGCAACATTTATGGCTTCATTTTCACAGTTATTAATTGAATATTTGACCTTGACATTGCTACACATTTTAAGAGCTATTATTTTTCATTATGTAAACAATATAATCGCCATTTATCAATTTTTCATGTTTTTATTTTTCCCTGTAGTAAAAAAGGATTTACTAGCGAATGAAATTGTTCCAACGTTTTCTTGCTCAGATGACAAAGTTCATCTGAGGAGGAGAGGAAAGTTTCCCTTCCCCCACTCCCTAGTGCACCTTCCCTTCTAAGTTCAGAGTAAAAAATCTGAGCCTGCTCCAAATGCCATGTGGGTTGCCGTGCTCCAATCCCGCACTTCCCCAAACCTGTATCCCACCCCGTGTGGACACTTTGTTCTCATAGACAGAAGCACGCATTGTTCATAAAAAGCACCATTGTTTCCTGTTTCTTCCCTTGCCGTGTAACATTACCCGGCTTTACACTACCATAGCAAATACTTGAGGTAATTAGCTTAGAAAATATTCAGCCAGCCTCATGGTTAGGGAGGGCCAGGCCTTGATTGATTGGCTTCATTTCTTCCAGTTCCACACCAGGCAGCACGCCACTATGGGAATGCACGGCAGAGAAAGCCTGCTTACTTCTTGGGTAGGAAGCAAAGAAGAAGAGACTGAGAACAGGGTCTTGTAAAACCCTTTGAGGGAACCCCTGGATCTCAAAGTAGGCCACACCCTGTCAGTCAAGACCATTTCCCCAACATGTTAAACCAAAAGCCAAATCTTAAACTTCTAAGTCACTGGGGATAACACGAGCATGTATAGCGCCAATCAATTTCTTCTGTGGGTGGTAGAACCTGTTCACTTCTAATGGGCTCACGTTCAGACGTCTCATAACCAATGCCAGCGTCATAAAACCGTTATTTTTATGTGCACCCAAGTACAGCTTGCTAGGGTCCTGCTCACCTACAGATCCTGAGATCTGCTTCCTTATTGCTTTGGAAGCATAATTCGCTGTGGCGCATGGATACCACAAGACCTCATTAGGCTGAGGATTCTTCCTGGCCCATTGATTCCAGAGACAGACTCCTCTTCTCTCTGCTCTGCTTAGTGCTGCAAGAAAGTAGCCCTGGTGGCTACACAAGAGTTTCCCTGATGCTCATCCTTGGACGTTTTCACCTGTGGAGGAGTTGGAAAGGAGGGCAAGGAGAGACCATGCTTTCTCCTGCCTTGTTTCTGGGGGTGGGCAGATCTGCCAGGTTTGTAACCCCTCTTTTCTTGTCCCCACTTAACACAGTGAAAGTCACTGGGCTTTGGTAATACAACATCCTGTCTTTAAGCATCTAGACCAGTGATTCTCAACCTGTGTGATGTGACCCCTTCGGGGTTGTCTAAGACCATCTGAAAACATAGGTATTAACATTATGACTCATAGTAGTAGCCAAATTACAGTTATGAAGTTGCAATGAAAATAATTTTACGGCTAGGGACCACTGTAACAGGAAAAATTGTCTTAAGAGGTTGCAGCATTAAGAAGATTGAGAACCATTGCTCCAGGTCAAAAGGCAATGACGTTTTCTCCCATTTGCAGATGTCTGTCTGCTTGAAAGTACCTGATTGGTTCGTTCATCCTTCAGTGATGCTCTGGTTTTATCATTCTCTTTCCAGATTGCCTTTGTTCTGTTCTGGTTTGAGCTCCAACTTCTACTAACATAAACTTCACGTGTAGCACTTTCCAAAGAAAGCGACTTTAACCACCCATCTCCTGGCTTCCACTATGGAGCAAATCTTAACTTATTATTTATTTATGACCTTTGGAGGAAGGTTAATAAAAACAAAGATGTGATCATTATAGCTTCCCTCAAAATGTGATGTTTTCCTCTTGACAAGCAAAATTCTATGTGACTTCATGTTTCAAAATAGCAACTCATAATTTTAACATATATCTTTACAAGCTTAATCTGTGTTTCATAAATTTAATTTTTTATCCCCCCAGTGCTGAATTATATGAAACTAGTGAACATTTTGAACGTTTTATTGAATTTGTTGATGATATTCTGGAGTTTACACCTCTGAACTATATAAAACTTTCCTCTTCCTCATCCTCCCACGCCTTTCGTTTTTCGTTTGCATGTGTGTGTGCATGTGTGTGCGTGTGCGTGTGTGTGTGTGTGTTCATGCATGTCGAGGTCAGGAGTCAGCCCCAGGTGTCAGATGTCCTTGTCTCAGACAATGTTTCTGGGGTTTATTTATTTGTTTTTGTTGTTGTTGTTTTAGGGCTTTTTGTTTGTTTATTTCTTTCTTTTGGCATTTCCTTCAGCTGCAGCTTACACTAGGTTAGCTGGCCTGTGAGCTTCTGGAGATTAGTTCTCTTGTTTCTGTCTTTGATATCTCTTGAGGATTGTTATATGGCCGGGCACTATTTTCTAAAATATGTTTGTATGTTTGTGCATTTATGATAAAATGTGAAGTCACTTTTCATATCAAATAAGTAAACCAATTGTTCTGCATTGGTTGGCCATTAAATATATAAAAATCATTTTCACTATCTAGAGCAGTTTAAGTGTAAATACATACGGTTACTGATTGAGTTTCAAATCTAGAACAGTATCCCAAGACATATCAAAATCAAGTAAACATAGTATGCAAACATAAGGACAAATGTTGCCATATGATTGGACTATGCTGGAGTGTGGTTATTTGAATAGGTATGACCCCCTTAGGAACATGTGTTTGAGATGCTTGGCCCATAGGGACTGGCACTATTAGGAGATGTGACTTTGTTGGAGGAGGTGTGTCACTGTGAGGTGGGCTTTGAGGTCTCATATGTTCAAGCTAAGCCCCGTGTACAAACACAGTCTCTTTCTACTGCCCGTGGATCAAGATGTAGGATCCTCAGCTCCTTCTCTAGCACCATGTCTGCGTGTGTATGGCCATGCTTTCCCCCACGGCAATAATGGACTAAACCTCTGAAGCTGTAAGTCACCTCATTAAATGTTTTCCTTTATAAAAGTTGCCATGGTCAGGTGTCACTTCACAGCAATAGAAACCCTAACCAAGACGTGGAATCAACTGATGGTAACTCTTTGTCATCTTGCATAGCATAGAGAGGAGCTGGATTCCTGCAATGTGTGCTCAATAACTTACGCGAAGAAAGAAAAAAGAGAAACGTATACTAGCAAAAGAGGGGAACTATTTTAAACAAGAGATGCAGAAAGACCCCTCTGAAGAGGTGCCACTTACGCTGAAATCTGGAGGCAGAAGCAACTTTAACAGTGGTGTAACAGTGGTGCAAGGGGCATTCTGTAAAGGACAGCTGAGTGGGTAAAATCACCACAGTGAAATGTGGGTTCCTTTGAGACTGGGATGGTATGGCTGGGCCGACAGCTTGAAGTCGGAGACTAGCATATTATGAAGAGGGAAATGGGGTCATAGTTTTGACCATTAAAGCCTTGACAGTGACGCATGTTCTTTTATGTGCAGATATTTTATGTGGTTACGTATTGCTGACCATAATATTTGTCCTGCTTAAGTTATGTTTAACATGCACATGCATGAGTCGCTCAGCTAGACCAGGAGAGGATGCGAGGCCCCTGGAACTGGAGTTGTGGGAGGTCATGATCTGCCTGACATGAATGCTGGGAATCAACCAAGCCTGGGTCCTCTGTTAGAACAGCAATTGTTATTAACTGCTGAGCCATCTCCCCAGCCTTTTGTCCTGTTCTTACTCGTCCGGGAAGACAGGCCATGCTTCTCATGTTCTAAAGCAAGACGAGTGTCTCCTCCTGCCAAACCTATGCCACGTGTTTTATCTCATTCCTTTTTTCTCCATTACCTCTTCAAACTGTTTAGTCTGACACCTTTGCATTAGAATTCTCTTGAAGACGTATCTGTTCACAAATGACTGTGCATAAAGTTCGGGGACCAGTTGTGACCTTTTGAGAAAATTTTGTTTTCTTCTTACAGATCAAATTCCTTCACAGCAAAGAAGTGCCTTATCCTTGTGTGCCTTTCCACACATCAGCCTCCATTGTCATAGCTGTCCTTGAATACTCTTCAGTTTTTCTTATTCTTTTGGGTTGCTTGAAATTCTCCATAAAAATTATCTATCTTTTATTTCCAGCCAAGGTAATTCTACTGAGTGCCGGGCTAATGTATCTTACTTTGACAAATCTTCATAAATACTGCATAAGTGTCTAAAATTTTGCATATTCGTGTTTGATCTTGCTTCTCCCTTAGCCCTCAACTTGACTTCTTTGAATTGCCTACCTCAGAAAACGATGCTAGCACAGGTTGCTCTGTGCCAGGGCCGCTTGCAGCTGCTCTGTTCTAAGACCACCTGCTACTGTGTGTTTGTGTGTGTGTGTGTGTGTGAAATCTTAATTCTTCAGTGAGACAGCATCCCAGGAAGCCTAGAAGGAAGCTTTGAGAGACAGAACCCTCATGAAAAAGGTGGATGCCTTTCTCATAGAAATGAGCTGACGGTTGAGCATCTAGGGTCCCTTTTTCTTCCTCCTGTGTGGCTTTTGTTGCTTTTCTGAGTTCCAGTCCATTCTAAAGCAGCAAAGAGAACCTCGCCAGACAAGATCTCTGGATCTTGGAACATCCAGGACACATCCCTTAAAGAGCATCTTAACTTGAATTATTTTCTCCTGCTTGCACGCCTAGTTCATGTCACCGGAAGTAGTCAAGACTCTCTAAGTAAGGAACATTGGGACATTCCTTCAACACTGTCATCAGGCCTGACCCAGAAAGCCTCTTCTTTTCTTCTCCTGTGTTGCTTTCCTCACAATCCTGCCTGCATCTTCCTTCACTACTACAATAAGTCACTAATTGATTCACCTGATTACGGAATCGCTTCCCTCCACTTCCCAGAAAGAAGAGAGCATATACTGTGGTGACTTTTCTCTGGAGGTACAAGCAATCAAACACAGCAGGGTTTCCACTTGCATGCAGCTCTTCTCTTTAACTGATTCAAAATTTATTCAATCGCACAATTAATTCAAAGAGGAAGGCACCACAAGGCTGAAATTTCAGCTGAGAAGACAAGCATCCTGTGGTCCTAGAAACATGTAAACATTTCTACTCTTCTGGGTTTTTTTTTTTTTTGGTTGTTGTTGTTGCTTTTTGCCCCCTTTGTTTTCTTGAGAACTTGCAGCACTGTTTCAAACAGCTTTGAATGAAAAGTATTTAAAAGGTTTGTAACTCAGCCTGGTGGTGGTGGTGCATGGCTTTAATTCCAGCACTGGGGAGGCAGAGGTGGATCTCTGTGAGTTTGAGGCCAGCCTGGTCTACAAAGCAGAAAAGGTTCATAATTCATCCATTTCACTTTGATTCTGGAAACAACAGAGTATTTTGGGAGAAGGAAGTAATGAAGTTTTGTATTTCCATTTTTCTTTGTCATAAGATTTTACTCTGCTGTTTGTATATATAAAATTGTCAGGAAACAAGAAAGGAAAAACAAAGATCTTTTGCATGGGGTATCACTTATAAAATCAGAAAATTGAATTGCATATTCCTTTGCTGCTAACCCATAATCTGGATCCAATACATTTAAAATCTTCACCACAACCAAATTGCAAATAAATAAAAATTAAAGGATGAAACGTTTAATCAGAGTATAATATAATAGGACATGATTGTTTTTTTCAAAATTTTATGTGCATGAGTGTTTCACCTGCATATATATCTATGCACCATGTACAGGCAGTGCCCATCGAGGCCAGAAGGGGACGCCATGTGTGCTGGAGGTAGAGTTACAAATAGTTGTGCCCTACCATGTGGATGCTGGGAATCGAGCACCTGGTGATCTTAATCCCTGAGTCGTCTCTCCAGCCCAAGGATATGATTTGTGGAGATAGACTGATGTGACTTTCAAAGTTATCTTTCCCAGTGCAGGAAGTTTCATGTGATGGGAGACATGGCCTTGGTCTTTGTTTTGTGAAACAGTAGAAAGTAGCATCTAATTTGCTCTCTAATATCAGCTGACTGAGGACTCGTTACTTTTACAAGTATCCAGAACTATTAGAAGACTGCAAATATCACAAATGGTTTGAAATAAAGAGTCTTTTTAGACCAGTGACTTGGCCCATGGTCTACCCCATAAGTCCCACATTCTAACCCAATTCCCTTTCCGAGCTCAGCTACAACAAGGTAGAAGGAAATCTATCATTCTCTGCCCCTAGGACAAGCCTGCGTGTCGCCATAGATCATGAGGTACTTTCCTCTTTGTATAATTCGTCTCTCTCCAACCTTCTCAAAAAATTTTTCTCAGCTAATATTTTGAATTCACATCAAAGTTTCCAGGCTGTAGATTCTAGAACCCTTTTCACTATTTGCCCTTCATGAAATGTTGTTTGATGACAGTTTTCCCTTTGTTTGGAAACATTGCTGCCCTCCTGAAATCCTTTCCAAGTGTCTGGTGCCATACTCCAAGAGATATTTTAGTATGTTTATGGATAATTCTTTTGATCCTAAAAGTTTGAATTTGGTTAAAGCAGAAATAATTCCTTTCTGCTTTGCCGTAATACATTGCACACTCCAATTCCCCTTTAATGAAACCATCAGCCTTTTCTGGACGGAAGATAGACTGAAGTGATGAGGTTCAAAAGAAAACCCGAAATGAATACAGACTTTCATCAGACTCCCTCTCCAAGTGCTTTGGAGAAGTTGAAATTTAATGTATGAAAAACACCTACCATTTTATTGGTGGCTTTGCTAACTTTCTCTTCATGAAAATTATGCAGCAATACTAGACAACTCTAAGTTAAGTTCATAAATACTATGGTATATTTTTCAGCTTTTTAAAAGTCACAAACATCTGATTTTATAGGATGCATAACCATATTTTCAAGCATACAGCATTAACAGAGAGAGAGAGAGAGAGAGAGAGAGGGCACGAACGCTGTGGGATACACATTAATCAGTAATTTGTGATTCTTTCCCATCCCCCACACAATGAAAACCTGAGATTTATTTCCTTCCTTGCTTGGGAGAGGTGAGGGATGTGGCGCCTCAGCAGGGCAGGCCGGGGGGGTGAATGTTTCCTTTCACTGCTTAGTAAAGCTACATATTAAATTTAACCACCTCATCTTCTTGCTACAGTTGCTACATGATAGAATTTCAACAGCTTTTTTTCCCTTCTCCTGCTCATTATGGAACAGATATTATAAGGGCTAAAAGGGGTCGTACATTAACTGGATGAGATCCAATTATGGGAAAAACCAGAGCAGTACTCCTGGGCAATCTGGAAGCTGCACAGAAGTGATCACGTGACTGCACATTAAGAAGCCTGAACGTTCACTTTTTTCAAGGTAATTTAATATATATATATATATATACATATTTCAGTAAATGAGTAATGAGTATCTATTTGATAGGTATAAATACAAAGTGACTAGACTTTGTGGCAAAAAGAAACAATGCCTGCCAGTCAGAAAGCCATTTCCTAATGGATATTTGCTACTGTGTCTTTACTTAAATCGCTTCAGACGTGTGCAAGCGTGAAATGGAGAACTGAATTATTTATTTGAAAATAAAGAATGCTTTTGGCTTTTCTCTTACTTCTAAAATATGTTATTTTCAGTTAGTATTACTAGAATGATAAGGCTGGGTTCTCACGTAAACTGTCCGACACCCTGAATTCACAGCCTTCAAATACAGAAGCCATTCATCTTTCTAGGAAGAAGTCACTCTCTGAGCATTAGTGACATTTCTCATCTCTGTGACCAAATATTTGACAAAAATTATCTTAATAGAGAAGTTTGGTGTCTGATAGACCAACGTAGGGGCAGGGATGGGAATGGGATTGCAGGGGACTGGTTACATTGCATCTCCAGCTACAAAGTAAACAACTGCGATTATGACCAGAATATCAGACCCAGGCTCTCCCCACCTCCCTCTAGGAAGGTTTGCCTCTTAAGGGTTCAACAGCTTTCAGAACACAACCACCTGATGCCAACTAAGTGTTCCAATGCAGAAGCCTAGAGGGTTCACATTTGAAGCATTAAGTATTAAGGGATGTGCCCCTACAGGGATTCAACTGGGGGAACAGTCAGACCGTTGTTTAACTTTCAGTTTTGAAAGTAAATATATATGGAACATATTATTTCAAGTATACACTTTTGACATTAAATGGGACTTTAGACAAATCTCAGGAAGTCATAAGTTAAGTCTGTACAATACCACTGGAGCCCCTTTGTTATCTTTAGAGGTTTTTTTCCCTCCAGAATTTCATATTCTGATGAATAAAACAGTTGCAAGTGAATATTGCCGGGAAGCTGCACAGAAATTTATTTAAGCACCGTTTTTGTTATAAGTCTGAAGCACTGTTTTTGTTATAAGTCAGAGTACCATAAAGACTACCAACTATCACAAACCTTACCTCCTAACTATTTCACTTGTTAGCCTTTTACACAGGGAAGTATTTCATCACATATCCAAGTCTCTTGCAAATACTTAACAAGATAAGCAAAGATTCAGAGCCAGAGCCGGATCCAGGAAGTGACAGGAATGTGGAACACTTTTCACATGGATAGAATTGACAAACGGAACTCTCTCCTCACACTGGGGGAACACAAAGCTAACCATGGCTCTACTGGATGTTGTGATGAACACAGACTCATCCCCCAGTAGTAAGACAGGCCAACACATGTGCCTACAAATGAAAACAAGGTTGTTCCATCCTTCATTATGCGTCCAGTATTCAGTTACATGAACCCAAAGTCAAAGACGGCATCTGACCCAAAGAAATTGAGGTCCAGTTCTTACTGAGTAGCTGAAATAAATTGGGGGGAATGGTGAGAAAGAAAGACAACACCTGCTTGGTCATTCATTGTCAGCCAAATCAGTCCTGATGATCTATATCAACCGCCCTCATTTGGGCTAAAATTAAACACATAAACAGAGACTATGACAACATGCTTGTTCCTCTCCCTCAGATTCATTAAGGTAAAAATGACAGAAAATTATATATATATTTAAAATACAAACATGACTTTGATATAAGTAGGTACTATGAAATAATCAATAAAATCAAGCCAATTAGCACACTATAACCTCAGGTAGTCTGTGTCGGGGAGGCATGTGTATACATGTGGTCAGAATACTAAAGACTCTCTTAATTAATTAAATTATATAATAGGTTGTTATTAAATACACGATTGGTGGAACTTACTCGTCTATTCATGAAATTCTTCTCATTTCTGCACCTCCAACTCCTTAAAATTACTATCACATTTTGTCTCTGTAACTTCAAGTTCCTGAATTCCATATGTAAGTGATGCAAAAAAAGAATCATCATCCTGCGTCTACCTTGCTTGACATAATTCTTTCTAGTTTACATGTTTGTGTTAGGACTTCTACTTCTGTGACAGAGAAACTTGAAAAGGAAAGGGTTCATTTCAAACCTGCAGTTCTACATCAAGATCTATGATTGAAGGAAGCCAGGGCGAGAACTCAGAAGCGGGTGCTGATGCAGAGGCCAGGGGAGAGTGCTGCTTACTGCCTTGCTCCCTGTGGCTTGTTCAGCCTGCTCTCTTATAGAACCCAGGAACACCAGCCCAGACCTATAGTTCAATGATCCCTCAGATTTCAGCTGAGGAAAGGCACCACAGATTCACCCACAGGCCAATCTAGCAGGGATAGTTTTTCCCATTTGAGGTTCCCTCTTTGCAAATGACGCTAGCTTGTTGACGTAGAACCAGCCAGCACAATATCCCTGCAAATATCAGAATAATGTGTGTTGTCAATAGGCTGTGGTGAACAGTGATTTAATGAACATAAGGGTAGATATATCAAAGATATTAATTTCATCATAGATACTTCTATGAATCCAGAAGAAAAGCTGTTGCTGTGATTTTAATTTTAAAAGAACTACCGTATTGCTTACTGCAATGGCAGTGCCAATTGGCATGCTCTTCAATGACGCTCAAGAGTTCCCTTGCTACACACTCTCAGCAGGCACTATCTTTCAGTAGCACACGCCGTAATGGTCACGCCACAACTAGTAGTGACTTTCTGTCTCATTGTGGTTGTGGCTTGCATTTCTCCAACAGTCCGTGGCAGTGAATGTCTGGAGGAATGGGTGTCAGGGTCTTTGGGCAATTTTTAAATTATGTTAGGATATTTTCTTAGTGTGAAATATGTCACTGATTTTTGCTTTTCAGTGGTGCTTGTGGAAATTCTAACTTTATGAGCTTTGCTGTTTTCCAACATTTTTGATGGATTTTTAGGTTTTCAATATATAAAATCATATATATTTTTAACATGCATACGTTTCATAGTTGGTTAAATGTATGGCTTTATATATATTCAGCAAAAGTTCAGATAGGCTCAAAATCGGTATTACTGGACCAACGGGCAGCTGCAGTAGGGTTTTCAGGAGGCTGTCTGTTGTTGCTTACTTGGTAACTGATGGTGATCCTTAGCTTGTCACCAAGTCGCTTCAGTCTCTACCCTGTCTGCATATTGTCTCACCTTTGTGTGTATATTTTCTTCTGTGGTTTTCAAATACCCCTGTGATCGTCCTTGCTAAGGACACATGATTACATTTGGACCCACCTGGATAATCAGGACTGCCTTCTTATCTCAAAACCCTGCATTGCGTCTTTTATAGGCAACGCTCTGTTCACGGCATCCAGGTGCTATTGCTCACTGTCTGTCTAATACATCACCCATCACCTTTGCCCAAAGCCTAAATATTTGTAGAATTCACTCTAAGGAAGCCTAGGCATTTCAGTCAGTTTTCATGACAGGAGCCAGGTCACCCAGTATCACTCAGCAACACTCAGAGACAGCCACAGCCAAGTTCCAAGCAATTGTCTTATTAATATTTATAGCTCAGTTCACTTCACTTATTTTTTAATTACATATGATGTTTCTGTTGCTTTAAAGTTTGGTGTATACAAAATGCTTACGTTATTCAAAAATATGGTACAATAATCAGTTTATTTTTTTAAGAGCTAGACTATTCATTGATGCAACATTTTTCCCACTGTCCACTGTGAGTTAAACACTTTTAAAATTTCACCTGAAAAATTTATAACAGGTGTTCCTAATTATGTACATTTTCATAACTTCCAGTAAAAATGAATCAAATCGATTTACCCAAATTCCTTATGGCTATGGCTTGAATTAGCACATCCCAGCGAAAATGTTTTATAGAATGCTAAGTATGTTCTTAGTGTTTTACCATATTCTTTGAAAAACAGAATGCATAAACGATTGTCAAGGAATTATAGAGTCTTAAGGAAACAGGAAAGTGATGTAGTCTGAATAGACACAGAGTCTTGGGCAGCCCAGCAGGCTTAAAGCAAAGCATACGCTCATGTGGTTCCCATTATTTCATCCTGCCTGCATTTCATTTCATACATGGAATTTAACATTCAGTGGAGAAATTACTGCTATGAAGTATGATGTTTCTTAGAGTGGTGGACACAAGGCCTTGGATTCTGCAGCCATTGGTTGCTTTTAAGACTCTAGCCTATTGTAAGCGAACAGGTCATTTGCTCTCTGTGTTGCTGCATATTGTGCCGAGATACAGTGAGCCTCTAAGTGTGTAAAAGCTACCATTAATATAGACAACTGAAGTAGGAAAATCAGAATAAAACCTAAGCTATGTGGCTATGTGTGCCACTGTGTGCAAGACATTTTTAAGGAAATAAAAAGGCTACTTTGGAGATATTTAGAAAGGAAGTCAGAAAGGTGGGCCTTCAGCCTTTAAGAAATGAAGAAACAGAAGAAATGAGTAGAAAAGTCGACACACAAACACACACACATACATACATACATAGAGACATGCACACACACTTGTGCATATGCACACATTCATACATGCACAACCTGCATGGGCACACACAGTAGACAAGGATGTATGAGGGAAGACGTGGTCAAGGATACAGCAAATGAAACTAGCATGATATTTTTGTATAACTATGAATCACAGTCCTGGTTACATTAGAAAACATTACATAAAACTAGAAAATAATGTTATGTGGTTAGAGGAGGTACACAGAACTATAGGCATTGAAAAACATCAGATAAAACGGCTAAATTCACTATGACAAGAGATGGGAAATCACCGAAGTGCTTTGAGCAGAAGAAAAGGCACAATGGTGATAGATGGTAATTAGCATACATAGCAAAAGGGTTTAAAGAATACTAATCAAATGAAATTGGAAACGGAGAAAAATATAGCTTCTGAAATAGACAATTTAATGGAAAATTGTGACAGTACCCAAACAAATAACATAACAAGAAAAAGGCTTTGCAGGATATTGATTGAATGCATCACTTACGCAAGAGAATATCTCAAATGTGCATTATGCACGCTCTAGTTCTTTGTACCTTGGACAGCTTATCTATTTACCTCCCTCCAAAGAACAGACACACTTTTCTGCATGAACTGCTTGTTTATGATGTATAGACTTGAGCAGTATGATGAACTGCACCTCAAAGGAATGTGGCACTTTTAGAAGTTACTCCTTCTTCACGACACATGGCTTAGAATATCATGAATAAAAACGACTAAAATTAAACTTGGACCAGCAGTAGATAACTGCCATCATCACCATTTGTTGAAAACTTATCACTGACAAAGAAATCCCTTCAATATGCACAAAAGTTTGTAAATTGCAATTTGACCCCATTGTATAAATTTCAATAGTCATCTGAAACATTGAAAGAACCCATTCAAAATAATTATGTGGATTCTGAATTGTGTACTCAAATGCTGTATTCAGTTTAGTCTGGGCACAGGACAAGAATATATTTCATAAAAACAAGAATAAAAGTTGAAGATAGCTATCAAGAAAATTGTTAATTTGAAGATATAGGTAAGGAAATCTTACCTCTTTAAACATAGTAAAAATATTTTAAAGATGAAAAGTGGCGTGATTATGTCCATATATCATGTGTAAAATTAGACTTCATTGTATGGAAAGCTGTGTAGAAATCTTTTAAGATAGAGAAATAAATGTCACTCCACATTAAAATGAAGTAAATGCCTTATTTGGGCAAGACAGCATGCATAATTTAATTAAATGCCCTAATATTCTAGAAAATGTCAGGAAAAGACTGCTTAGATGTGTGGAACAATTCTGCGTTTCAGAGGCATTTGAGCTAAATAGTGTCTGCTCTTGTAGCACGTGTTGCAATCCCTCAACATGGCTACAAAGTCTGGGCAAATTTCTAATCCTTTAAAGCTACAAAACACAGCAGTCACAGGAGTGACTGTGTGTGAAAGCCGAGAGGCAGAGAACAAGTTGGGTGAACTTCCTAATGGTGATCTGAGCACGTCAAGGTTTGCAGTGATCTGGAAATGCTAAGGGCTGCAAAGGTTGTGGCTTTGAGGCATTGCAATGGAAGGGGAACAGTCCTCGCAACTGAGATTTTCCATGCGGATGCGATGTTTGATCTCACTGCTTCCTTCATGGATGTTAGCAAATAAGAAGAGTGGCCTCTCTTTCTTTGCAAAGCTCTGTATACTTGTGCAAAGCCCTTTTTTAGGTGGAAGTTAGAATCTATTGAAGAACAATAATACACTTGAGCTGCCCTCTCCTCTTAGGGAGTTGTTATGACTTTAAATCAAAGAGACAATCTGGATGTGAAATGATAAACGATAGAGACAGAGTGAAAACACTGATTGAAAGGCTGATCTAAGGACCTTAATAAACATCAGACAATTCGCAGGCACTAGGGAACATAAAACATCAAAGGGACACAGTCATAAGAAATATATTCAGAGCAATATTCTAGACAGCTGTGGTATTAGGTTCGATGAGATCTGTTTCTTCTAAATATGCGAGGTTGTTTCCTTTATTATAGCCTCATATACCCAGTATTTTAAACAGAGTAATTACATATATGCACACACCTATATTTACACTTTAAATCCAAGGAATTAATACTGCTTGTCATTTTACATGCATTGCTTCTGTGTTTAGTCACACAGCATCATCTCTTCCTATAACATCAGAAAAGAACGTTATTCTCAGTTTTGTTTTCCTCATTGATGATACTGGTAAATCATACATTACCAAACTATGTGTTGACTGACTGGTTCACTCTCGCTATTCATATTACAGATAAAATTATTTAGAACTCATATGGTGCCTTTGACAAAAATGAGATGTGTTTCAGTTCTCTCAAGAAGCTGGGCTGACACTGAAGGAAGATTGTGTTTCTCTTTTAAATACCACACACTATTTCAGGGAGGCACCGAGACCCTTTCACTCATGGTGTGAAGAAGGGGGTAGAAATGTAGTCTGGATGTCTGTTTCTGTACCCAGCAGGTGTCCATTCTCAATCCATATTACTGATTTCTTTGGGGCTTGAGAAACAGCTGTCGGGACATACAAGATCCAAAACATAATTTGTCATTAAACCAATATCCGAAGGCATCGCCGGAAAGCTGGAGAGTTATCCTCTGTACATCTCTGCCTCTACCTCACTTTCTTCTTGCTGAAGACTGACATAGATTTTACTCCGTGCTCTTATAGAGCATAACGTGGACTTTCCTTCCTCTTCGGTCTGTACTCTGACCCCTCTTAGCTATAACTTGCCATTTCTAAGAAAGGAATTGGATTAACTGACTTTTGGCCGAGGGCAAAACCTGGATCATGGAAGGCTGGATCGTGCACAGCCCGGGAAATGCTACAGTGGGATTTCCCATCAGACAGATCTCTAGGGATCCGAAAAGTCCACAGCATCCGCCAGTGTTGAGCTGATTGCACAAGCCGTGACACAAAAGAGAGGATACCCGACTTCCGTGCTTCAGTGCCTGTAGCTTTCCTGATGCCCTTCATGAGACTGAACGGGGGACTTCTATTTCTCTCCCACATTTTATCTGAAAGGACAATCCTATGAGCTCAGTGCTCAACTTTAGATCCACCCGTGTTTGTTTTTATCTGCTCCCATGCAGACCCGAACCTCAGGTTCCATCATCCTTCAAGCCTGATTGCGTCCTCTGAGGTTCTTTTCATAGTTTTCCATGATCGGGACCCTTCTGTAATGTCAGTGATTAGACAAGGTATTTCCAGCACATCAGTCATCTCCTAAGGCAGCCAATAAGGGGTAGAGTTTTTATTGCCTCCCCCTCCACTGCTTTCGACTAAGGCACATTGGATAAAACAGTTTGGGTTTGTGTATGTTGAGGCCCAGTATCATGATTCTACCTTTGAAGCCTTTGAGGTAAGGTTTTCATTTCTCCCTTTGTGTAGCACTCTGAACAATCCTAACTGGGAATTTTCTCCCCTGCTCCTAAGACCAATGTTAATACTACATCCAGCACCACTTTTCCCATCTGCTATTTGCCCTGCTTATACTAAAGCTTTAAAATTTTAAACTTTACTGGTGGAACTTTCTACTTAAATTATTAATTCAATTTAATTTAAATTTTCATAAGTTATTAAAGTAGATTCCATGTGAATAGCTGATTTTCAGATTTGGCAAGTCCTAATTCAAGACAGAGCTAATGTGCAGCCTTTGGGTATTAGCTTTCCTTAAGTAATGGATAAAATAATTTCTCTCATCCAAGACGAAATGTGAATAGCAGATGCTTTTCCTGGGGTTTAATTAATTATCTCAACATTAGACCACCCAGGAGCTGGAAGTGAAGTTGGAGTTGATTATATAGATGATTCTCAGAAGTTTATTGCTCTCTGCTAAGTTGGATACTTTTCATAATCGAAACTCTGACAAATACTGACTGTGTCCTCGATGCCATGGGTTTATCCAGGTTAAGAAGTTAGAGTTCCAGAATAAAACACTGTGGCTTATGTCTTCTGCCATTTCATTTTTTTTTCAGAGTCAGTAACTAATGTCTTAAAGTTTGTAGACTGTTGGAAGCTGGCTACCATTAAAAAACTCCAAGTCAGTTGTTATGACCTCAAGAGTGTTTCCTAGGACAAATAAAAAATCTGAAAGAAACCTTTGTCAGGTAAACACCCTTTAGTCTAAAACTGTTCAGCTGAACTTTTCATAAATATACACAACTCCCAAGCAGTATTTCAAATATTTCAGCCTTAGCTGGGCAGTGGTGGCACAGGCCTTTAATCCCAGCACTCAGGAGGCAGAGGCAGCCAGATCTCTGAGGGTTAGAGGCCAGCCTAGTCTACAAAAACTAGTTCCAGGACAGGTTCCAAACTTCAGAAAAAAAAACCTGTCTTGGAAAACCAAAACGAAATAAAGAAAATAAAGATTTCAGCTTTTGTCACATGAACATCCTTAGACACTGAAAATGTGGATCATCATAGTCAATCACACCTACGGTGTCAGAAGAAGGGCAAATACCCAAAGTAGAAGGAAGTAATGAGGCATGCTGTGGCATTAACTTGAGAAACAAAATGATTTTACTCTGATCAAATTTTTTTTTCTCTCCAATGTCTCTCTGCCTACTATTTCCCCACTGGCTACATGAATGAGTAAAGATTTTATCTGATTGTACTTACCTGAGAGGGTACTGTCTAGGAAGACAACACTTGTAGGGATTGTTCTTGAACTCAACCAGTCTAGCAGAACACCACACAAATATTTCAAAACAGCAACAAATCCAGTTTTTGCAAAACAACAATATCACACCAAAAAATTAAAAGCACACACAAATTTAAAAAAGCCCAAAGTGCCAGTTATTGAGAAAGAAGAAACATAGAACTCAAAATGTCATTTACTGTAGCCACAGTTAAGTTGTAAATCAAAACCAAGCAGGATGACCAGGAGTGGACAAATAGAGTACCTAGTCTAAGTCTGAAAGCAGAGGTGCATGTTGGGGTAGTGTGCAGAGCGCGCGCGGCGGGGGGGGGGGGGGGGGGGAGATTTTATTGACTTAGTTTCCTGCTGTATGAAGGACAAAGTGGTGAAGCTTTCTGGGTCCTTTCCGAAGGTATCCCTTGAAGTTCAGTGAGTGAATGAGATACCATATGCCGTCCTTTGAGAGCAAGTTATGGCACACAGCAAGGGAAGATGGTTATAGTTAGGAAAGGGAAACAGAAACAAACAGGAAGGCTAAGAAAGGTTCTGCCCTTAGGGTGACTATCACACCACCAGCAGGTGCTGGTTTTTAATGTTATGACCTAATCTAAAGTCAAGACTGCGCCAGTTGACCAGTAGTCGGGGCTTTTACTACAAACTGTCGAAGACCATACTTTAGACCATCCTAAAAACAACCTGCATTTTAACAAGGCCTAAACACCTTCATCTGCTCAACGATTTGCAGCATTTCTTTTTTGTGTATATATCAAAGCATGATATATTGACAAGTGAAAATCAAACTCCCAAAAAGTCATTGCTCTTTTGTTTAGCTATAAGTGTGTTATATTAATCTGACTAGGCAGTGATGTCACTTTGCATTGGTCCACTTCGTTCTAAACACAGAGGATCTGTCTACATAGCTGCTTTCCTACAATTAAAGGAAAACAGAAAATAATCTTTGCCTGTAAATCAGCTGATGGTTTGGAATTGAAAGATTAACATACCAGTTGGTCATATTGCTGATTTTCCCGTTTTTACCTGATGCCAGTCACATGAAAATGAAAAATCAAAATATTGAGTTATTAGCTCTGCCCTGTATAAACCATGTGTATATTTGGCTAATTTTGTTGTGTAAATTATTTATCTTTTGTTTCCTTGTAAGAAATGTAGTTTTCACACTCTAGAGAAAATAATAATTAAAAAAATTAAAAGCATTTCAACCAGTTCAAGGTAAAAAAAAAATCTAAGTTCCCCAAAAGATTAAAATTTGTCTTTCAGCATTTAGCAGAAATTAAGAGGGTTTGCCTGTGGTGTGTTTGGCTCATCTCTCTGTAATCTGGCCACACTTCCCAATGTGTGCTTATTGCAAATTCAGAATGGCTGAGAAACTTCCTGTTCAGATAGCTCATTTTCATCTGATCCCAATTTTCCCACCCAAGGCTCAGACCACCCATGGCAAATAAACAAAATTACCACCAAGGGCTAATTTTGTAATGCAAACAACTTGAACACAAATGTGTGAAAGCAGAAACTTCTGGCAATCTTTTCCTTTCCAATGGAAGTTTGAGCCACGATTCAATTCTTAATCTAATCATTTGTTTGCATGTACAAGACGGAGATCATATTGTCCTCATTGTAACTCTACATGTCGGGGGTGCGGAGATACAGAGCTGTTTCCCTTGTGATTTCTAGACATCATAGCTTTTCCTGCGCTTCAGTTTTCTTGTGTTAATAGGGGAATACTTATCTCTCTTCTTTATTTCTTATATTATGAATATCATTGATAAATATGATAAATATAAAAGTTAGATTCATGAGATGTGATCACTGTTGGATAACTATAATGGATTGTTATTGAAAAGTGTGTTTTCTTGGAGGCATTTTAGGATTCATAGCTTGTTCTGTATCTGGACTTATCTAGAAGCTTGTCACTTAGCATGTGCAATTCAGTCATCAACAACTCTCATTTTCCAGTAGATTTCTTTCTGAATGTTGAAAGCAGGAATTATTGCTTTTTATTTCTAACCCAAATATCTTTACAGGACTAAGAGTTTTTAAAATGTTCACCAGAGAACATTTTAAAGCATATCCATGCAACACTGAAAATTTGAGAAAAATACATCATCATTAAATGAATTTATTGGTATTATTTCTATTTTCATTGCTACCAGGAGAAAAGGGAGTGGAGTTCCACAAGTCTTTGAGTAAGAGAGAAGATCTGATCCTAAGTAGGATGTGCTAGTTCATCCTAGTTCAGAACACTCATCTGGAATGGAACAGAGTAAATCAAGAGTTGTGTGGGGTATTCTAATTACCTAGCTATAAAGGCCTCTGGAGAAGAAAGATTTTATCTTTCTCCCATATTTCCTTTGGTTTCTAGTAGACGGTGAAATTCTCATTGAGTTATTGCACAGTGTGAGGAAGAAACAGTGACTTTGATGTTGAAAGTGTTGTGTTTGGAGGATTGAGACTTCCAAAGTAAAAGAAGTTGTACAGTCTACAAGATACACAACTTTGGCATCCAGACAGGGTGGGGCAAATGGAAACAGATCTGCAGTACTCAGTTGTAATTGACACCATCAGGATGGGAAGTAGAGCAGTCCCTCTAGGTCTTCCTCGTATTCTTGCCTTCAGGCGCTTTAGTTCAGCACACAGAAGTACAGTCTGCTCTCATACTAAAATCTGTGGAGTAAAAAGTGAAGTCATATAGGATACTATAAAATACAGATCTGTAAAGAAACGTGAGGAAACACAGTACAAGAAAAGAACAACAACAACAACAACAACAACAACAACAACAACAACAGCCAAAGCCCTCAAAAGGCAGGAAGAAAACTAAGAAAATAGAAGACCAAAAGGAGGTACACTTCCAAAAACAGGGAGCAGGAGCTTCACAAATCGTGAAGAAAAGTTGACTTATTTAAAGACTGAAATTTATAGGTGAGGTTTAGTGGCACACAGGCATTTAATTGTCATATTTAAAAAAGAAAAAAGGAAGGAAGGGCAGGATCCTGAATTTCCCAGGTTGAGATGTACCAGACCCTTGGACCCTTATTTTGAAAGGATCTAGATCTTGTTCTGCTAATTGATGAGTTTCAGAATCTGGACCAGTTCTAGTGCTTCTGATGACCAAAATGACACTCCAGAAAATGTTCAAGCTCTTTGGGCCATAAGAAACAGTGTGAACCTGTTGTGGGGCTCTGATGTAAATATGATTGCTCAGCTGTGCCTTAACTGTATTTCCAGTCTCTTATGGGCCACACTACACTCTAGTCTGAATTTTAACCTAACATACACTGGTGATAGGAATGAATAACCTATACTTATGTATAAATATTCAAATGTGTTGCACCTGGAAGGGAATAATCAAGGAAAATGATGCTTATGGACACCTCAGGAGAATTTCAGTGCTGTCTGTGTAAAAGGATGAGAGTTATACATGTGGATGAGTAAGTATCACAGGGCACCAACTCCCAACTACAGGACCTTGAACATCTTGAAGCTCATTTCCTCTTCTGTGAAACGTGGGTAATAACAACAGCTGACAATTTCTGGGCACCCAGATGTCAGTTGTTATTTTCAGGGTGTGGCTGTTGGTCCATTGACTGTGCTGTAGGGGATGTCCCCATACCAGTGGGTAAACTGGACTAGATGGGCTATCTAAGGAGAAGAAAACAAAAGAGGGTACAAATGGGGAGGGGAGGTGGAAGTAGATTTGTGGGGAGCAAGGTGGAGGAGCCAGAGTGTGAATACGACCAAACTATGCATTAAGAATTTCTCAAAATATTAATAATATATATTGAAACGAAGAAACAACTCAGTTACAGTTGTAAGAATGATATGAAGATGTGTTCTTGATATACCCCTCGCATGAAGGACAGTATCCAGAAATACCCATAATTATTCTGGGAGGCATGAAAAAGGAGGTACGAACAATGAGTTAAGACACGAAAGGCAGCATTGTAGCAAAGTGTGAGTCTCTCCTGGAGAAATAAAAGTAATGAAACTGACCTCATGGGTTACCCTGAAGACTGAATAAATGAGAGAGTGGATGACTCCATAGAGGCGGTGTCAGCAAGGACAGGGTGCTGTTCTAGCAAGATGCCTTTCGTTTGACATAACTCTGCATTAGTGACATGAGGCAGCCATTTTTTTGTCAGACACACCCAGATCACCTTCACTATGGGGAGGGTGGGATTTGATGATCTTTAAGGGACTTTCACCTTCAGATCTTGACAAAGACCTCAGGTGGTTTAAGAAATCTAGTATACTAATGTTCCCAGAATACATGGAAAATGTAGTCTCCGAGTCTCGTGGACATTTGATTTACTTAAAGAAGTCATTAAAGATGGGCTTTGAGTGGAAAGAATGCTTTTCCTCATTAACCCAGTTAGTTCGAGTCCCTGATTTAATTGCTTTGGCATTTTGCCTTTTGATATTTTCCAGCGTTATTTTTCCCTTGGTCTTCTCCAAAATGAAATAAGGATTCAAAAACTTAATTCTGTCGCTGGCGTCACTAATGAACAATTTAGCATGTTGGTTTAGAACTGCACCGATGTCTCCTTAGTGCTCAAAATAAAATTAGGGAACTCATCATTGGGAGACCTCGATTCTATGCTCCCCAATATGAGGAATTCTGCAAAGGAATGCAAGGATAATTTGTTTCTGTCGTCTCTGAAGCTGAGGGAAGAGCAGCAACAACATTTCCTTAAAGGCAAATCACACACAAAATTTCAGGTCAAGGCGATGAAAAGGAAAAAAAAAATCTTGCAAAACCTGAACTTCCCGCCCCCTCCCACAGTTCCTGGGAGGGGTGACTTCAGGGGCTCCTAACTGATTCTGTCACTGTAAAATCCTAGTCATTCTTCCACACATAAAGGACAAATAGGCAGAAGAGGAGGACCTTGGTGCTTTCAGTTTTAACTCTTCACCAATAGTGGAAAAGGCAGAATGCCTAAGCTGCGGCTCTGTGGCCAATAGGATGGCTGTGTGTCTCTCACGTGACCGCCTGCCCCTGCCTTTCGCATGGGCTCTAATTTAGTTCAATTCAGAACTGCAGATAGTACGGTTTCCACAGGAGCAGGGATGCCTGAGCACAAGTGGCTGAGTTCCGAGGGACTTTAGGAAATGCTTGTCTGGCTTCCTGGGCGTGCAAGCGGGAGTCTGCACCTGTACCACAGCCAGGCTGGAGAGAAGCTCCTGCTCTGCCTGCAGGGACGAGGGACGACAGCAAGAAGCGGCTTTTGGAAATTGTAAGTATACATTTCTTTTCAAGTGTGCTGATTAAAATAGTTTCCTGTCAGAAGCATAAAATATTCGAAGATTCGTCCAGAGACGCTTTTGTGTGTAGTTTGAGAGGTAGCAAAAGGGCAGGGAAGTATTCCAGGAGCATTTGTTGCATGCTTTCTTATGTGAAAAGATAAAGAATTAAAGCCGAAAAGTCAGGTTTTCCGCAGACTAGCTGCGGGAGGCTACACTGGGACACCGCTCCAGCTTGCTGCTTTGTTCATAGGGGGAAATGAAGGCACACACATATGTACTTAGTTCTTCTTTTCTTTCTTTATGTCTAATCAGATTTGATTTGTCCCCAGGAACAATAAAAGACAAACTTTGCTGACTCCACTGACTAGGGCACCCCACACTTTCCAGACATCTGACAGTTATTATAATTAGCCATGAAAGACTGCTAAAGACACTTGGAGGCAAATAGCTCTTAAATCGGAACAATGGCTTCAAGCCAGGGCTTTCTTTTGATTCATTTTTGAAGTGTTTTAAATTCTACAGTCATGACAGAGATTGAACTAGGTTTTGGGTTTTGTCCACAAAATGTGAAATGAGGTCTGAGCCCGAGTGACGGCTGCTGGAAGTGACCAGTGTGAAGAAGGAAAAGACAGCTTTCTGTCTTAGGAGTCTGGCCTCCATAGAAAGAATTTTTTTTTTAAATTCCTAATAGGGTGGGGTAAGGATGTGGGGGTGGGGAGGAAGCATGCTGAAGCTTCTTCATAGAAGAATCTTCAAAGAATAAACTAATTTAGGATGTCTTCCTACCGGAGGGGCAAAGCGTTAGCTAACATCTAAGTTGCATTTGTGAAAAAAAAAATTGGATGCAGTTTTAAAACAGAAGTGACATTCAAAGCAGTGTTTTTTTTTTAAATTTATACAATAATTGGAAACAAATGGTAGAAAATGTTCCTGTTACTGCCTTCTTTTCATATTCAGCTAGAGTAATCCAGCAGTGCATTATGTCTTTTTTTTCTAGAATCATCCAAATCCTTAAAAAGTTCTAAGTTTAGTCTCGTAAGAAATGAAACTGCAAATCAAATCCGTGTGATTATGACTGATGAGGATTTGGAACAACAAAGCCTCTGCCCGAAAGAGAGTTTATAAGAACATGCTTCCCTCCCCATCTTTAAAGGAGAATATTAACTCCATCAATTATTGAAAGGAATTATTCAAAGGCTCCAGACATAACTAATTATGGCTTAGAGAGGTGCCAGAGCTGAGCCTGGGCTGTAATTACAAAAGTCCAAGACATTAGGAATCGTCTTTTTTAAAGGAGGCTTGAGCACGAATTTTCACATAATCTTTTAAAAATACTCCAGTTTTTCTTTGTCTGCTCTCATGTTATCTACACCTCCCCCACCGCCGCCCACTGTGTGCTGAGACACCTGAAGGCTAGACATAATGATCAACAGAGCTCCAGCCTGTCTGGACTCCAGCCAGGTTTTTTTTTTTCCCTCCCCCCCCCCCCCCCCCCCCCCCTACAATCAAGGAGCTTGCACGCAATGCATGCCGAGCCTATTCCACCGCTATGTGCAGATCCGGGATGGAAGTCGTACACATACTGCGGAAAGATTAAAGACAACAATATCCCCTTTCTCCTACCCTAGACAGACTCAATTTTTAACCCTTTCGTTACCTTTAAAACCAAGATGTCTCAAGCACTCGAAGGCAGGTCTCCAGGGACTCCTGCAACTCCTGCACCATTTCACGTAGAAGCACACGCCTCGTTTGGTGTGGCAACCCCATCTCCACGGATCCTGGCAGAATATTTGAGGATTCACAGTGTGTTAACCAAACGAAACAGAATTCGCTCGTGCGGGGAAAGCATTTTTGAACCAACTTAAGCTCTATAAGATCGCGGGGTGGCGGGGGAGTGGGGGCAAAAGTCGGAGGTCTGTGGGGAGGTTCGCAAGCTTTGTAGAGGGCTGCAGAGGGTTTCTGAGGGCGCTGTGCTGTAATCATCGTTCTGTTTGCCTCCGTGCCTTCGTCTCCTTCTCTCACACACACTTAAGACGCACAAACCATCCAGACAAACACATCACTCTATCACAGCGAACCCAGGTTAGCTGGTGATGTCATCACAGATAAAATTTCGCCTTTGTGGGCAACATTTTCGATCACCTAGACGCCAGCGCCTGCTGGGTGTGTGCCCATAGGAAGTTCAAGTGTTTGTGGGGGTTAACCGACACCCACAGGAAAGCAGTCTTTTTATTCGGAGCTCTCTCTCTCTTGAAGATGTGTTCACGGGGCAGTATGGGTGTGCTAATCGTAATATATGCAGTCAGACAGAGTTCTCTGGTTCTAGGACGCCTTATTAATAGGCCGACTGAACATGTCAGGGGTGGCTGAATTTCAGTATGAATAGGTGTAGACATAAAAAGCATTTTAAAATCATTTGTCTCTAAATTTTACAACAGTAATAGTCGTTTTGAATCAGTATTCGTCATTTGCTATTAATTCTGGTGACTTTTAAATGATTTTTACTATTAAAATTCCTCAAGGAAAGGTTAATTTATACAAATGATTTTGAAGTGCTGTTCATTCTTATGCCTTTGCGAGTAAGACTGGGTTAGATGAACCCTGCATCACTTTGTTTTTCATTTCGACTTTGTGGGTCTTGCCCACCAAACATGTGCTCAGATCTTTAAGGTATACGATGCTATTTTATTTTTCTTGTATCAAGGAGAAGAGAAACAATCACTTTCACTACACTATATGACGGGATTTGAGATGCAAATGGAGAAAAATTATAAATATATATTACACCTGAGCTATCAAGTTTTGAACTATAACTTATGAATGATATAGGATGGTGGGGTATTTGCCAGCTCAGACATGCTTGGTGTTTGATATACAGTTTTGTAAGTTCTGAAATTCATTCTCTGCACTTCTAATTTAGAAAGGCTTTTGAAGCATATGTCTGTGAACAGTTCCACTAAAGCATCAGCACGTCAACAGATTGATTTGCCAATGCATTATGCTATTGTTTCAAAGTAAGTACATCAAAAAGGATTGCTTTACTTGCTTTTTGTTCAGAAAAGCATATAGTTGAAGAACGGACACACTTTGTACTGAGGAAAAAGCACTCTAGACAAGTTGAGTGATATTCGTGGTGCAGGGCTCCACTGTAAACAAGTAAACAGCTTTTTCTAAGGCATGACTTTCTAGTTTTATGTAAACAATCCCTGCCAACAGATGCTGGCATTCAGGCCTGATGAAAAATTAATTTAATTTCTTTATCAAAGATAGAAAGTGAAGAAACAGTTTTATTTAGAGTCCACCTATTTTCTGAAAGCCAGGCCTGCCTTTGCCCTCTGGGGATACAGGTTACTAGAAAGGAATCTTTCAAAGACAAGAACATAAGGGGCTAGATTGAAATAGTTGGAGTATGTAAGACCAATTCAAGAACAAGTGTTTTTTCAGAACATAACTTAGAAAAAACAATTTCCTATTGTTTATTCTCCTGTCACAATGGTAATGATTTATTGGAAATGGCAGAGCAAATAATAGATAGATGTACCCAAACACAAAACAGCCAGAGGTTTTTTGATGCATCAAGACTCGTGACTCACAGAGAATATTCTTGCCCCAAGTTTTTTGTTGTAGATTTTGCTGGATATGCGCCTCGGCATTAGCTGGGGTTGTGACCATGTCCACATTATATTTAACAGTTACACTGACATACAGTCTTCTGACCACAATTCACTTTTTTTTGTTATTATATTTTATGTGTGTGTTTGAAATGTTGTAGAGTGTGATGTATTTCCGTACAATAAGATTTAATTATCAACATCAACTGGTTATGATTCTTCTAAGTGAGAGTCATGCTCAGGTATTAAATGGATAAGTTTATTGATGAAATCATTATTATGGGTACTTTGCAGAAAAAAAAAAAACACTTTGATCAACCCCCAAACTGCAGTCCTAATTTGATGAACAGAACAAAAATTCCTACAAAACCAAACAGTTCTTGAGCACTTGGATGATCCCTAAAAGTAGACTCAGCTGTCATAATCTCTCTTCATGTGGATAGAGAGAGTGGTGTTTTCAGCCTAGCGTGTAGACTGGAGGCCTGGCATGGTTGTGCACAGAAGCCCAAGCCCTGTTCAGAGAGCACACAGGAAACTCTGGCTGCAAGAAGCAAAGAAGGGAAGCTGGTCTGGCCGCTTTATGCTCCAAATTTTATTCCACCAATCTGGATGTGTGCTACACTCAAAATTAATGTGAGTGAAGACTATCAAAGTTATTCTTGTAACTTACAAAAGAGCCACTGTTTTGTTAGATGCCCCATGAAGGAGGAGAGTTCGGAGGTGATTGACTAACCCTCTGCTTGCGACCCCACTCAGGCTCAGGGAGGTGCTGGGGTCAGACGGGCTCAAGAATCACAGATAGGAAATGAACCAAATTCACATTTGGAGGTTTTAAAAGAAGTATTTGAGACAATTTTTTTCTTTTTCTTTTTTTTTTTCTGGAGACAGATTTTGGGTTGATTTTTGGCACATCTTTTAAAACACCAATTCTTATTTCAGCTGAAACAACTTTTTATACGTATAGCTAAGGCCAGATGGCCGCATGCTCCTTTCTTATTTAGATGAGATTCTTCCTTTCAATAACATCTTTCTTCCTGACCTGCTTAAAAATTCCAGCGAATGAAATCAGCACAGGATTTTCAATTCTAATTGACCATGTGCAGAGGAAGGGCCAGGACAGAAATCAGAGGAGCATTGTGAGCCTCGACTCTGTCTTTGTGCGTTCCCCTTGCTAGCCAACCTAAACTAACTGAAAATGTATAAAAATTTTAACATTCTGCAGTGAGAATTATTTGATTGATTTGATTCTCTCATTTCATGATAGAATCAAAAAAGTTATCATATACTTACACAGTTTGGTTTTCCTGGGTTAAAAAGTACATTAAAATATTAGCATGATAGTTGAACTGAGATGAAAGAGTGGAATACTATATTTATTTTTTCTCATCACTTAAATAAAACATTATCAGAGCATATGTATGCATTTTCAATTTTCCATGGAAATATCAATTATCAATTTTTGGTTCATTATGCATACGAAAAAAAGAAAAATATTTTCCTAGAAGTTTATTCACACTTTTACTAGCAAATGTATTAGAAATAAAAGATGAGATGTACACATATATATATGACATAATATGTAGTACAGTAAATTACATATTATATTTATATAAATATGATATACAATTCAGCTAGTTATATATGCTTTGAAATGAACATCTACTTTGGTACATATCCATTTTTTGTTGTTACCATATTTATTTTAGGGGTGTGGCAGTGCTGAGATTTGAACCCAAGGCCCAGCATGTGTTAAGCACCCCTTCTACCATTGAGCTGTATCTCAGACCCTCTTTTGCATAAACTCTTAACTCACATTATTATCTTTATATTTGTTTTTGCAGTTAGACACGCTCAGTTCTAAAAGTGTATTTTTGGAATGACAAACTTGTGAGAACCTGACATTATTCTGATATACAAACGTACAAGGAGAGTTGAACAAACTTACAAGAAATGGTGCACATTTCAAACAGAGGGAGAAATCAAGAAAATCATGATCAATTATCAATGCCCGTGAGAAATCCTGGCAATGGCTTCCAGCAGTTCTACCCCTGATTTCATGGTCACACTCACTATTTTGAGGGAGTCATCTAGCCTGAAGCAAGCACACCAAACTGTTCCTAAGGACATGGTTTTGCAGGCCACACTCATGCAGATGTTTGAAAATATATCTCAGGAATAGAAACACATATTAGACTATTTGTCTGCATCAGAATTATACAAAATTTCAAGTAGACTGCCCATGGAATTTACAACTCTGAAGGTCATTCTCTAAGTCACTAATACATTAAGTCAATTCTTTACAAAGTTTGGGAAAATTAAAGTCCTAAAATCATATATATATATATGTATATATATATATATATCATACATATCTTTCTGAGTCAACTTCTCCTATGTGTTAGTGTGAGAACTGTCATCATGTCTTTAAACATTTTCTTTGATTGCTATTCTCATATTAAATAATTTTTTTAATAACTTCGAATATCAAAAGGCAATGACAAAAGTAAGTTGATAGCTGTGATAAAACCAAACCTTGTTTCCCCTAAGTTATTATGTGTAAAGTCCTGAGAGGTCAAAATTATGAACTAAATGACAGTAAATTGGCATCTAAGATAGTAACTTATAAGTAGTTAAACTCAGCTTTACCTTCAGAATCACAGAGTTTATAGAGCCATGAGCTGGAATATAGAAGATGATGAGAAATGGAATCGTGAAAATTATTAAATTGAATTGGTATTAAAATTTTTGCTTGTTCTTACTAAATAATCAAAAAATAGATTTGAATAAGGAGGAAGACTCTAGGCCTCTTCCATTTTCTTCTTTTTTTGTGGTATGATTGGCAAGTCTTGACTCTGCGGGGTCAAGTCTGATCACAAATATTTAATATAACCCTAAGTCTTTACACCTCACTAAAGTGAGTGTTAGAATGTTTCATTTATGTAGGTTTGTGATTGGGATTCTTACTCTTTCTTTGCTTCATGGATCTTAGTTTTCATTTAGGTAAAAAAAAATCCAGGAAAAATTACAATCAGTTATGGAATCTTTGCAGCTGTACAAAATGTCTGCCCTCACCGTGGCCCCTTTCCTGTCCTGTGAAAGTGTGGGAATGACTGAGATAGACAGCCGTGGGGAACTCAGGCCCCCTTCCGCTCTCCCTGGACACCATTTGCAGTTTTTCTTTATTAGGACCGTTCCCCAGCCTAAACTCTCCTGTACAACAGTCAACACCTCCCATCCAGTGGGATGTACACTCGGCCATTGGTGCTCAGGCAGCTTTTGCCTCATTCTCTGTTGGGAGGGTCACGAATCATGCACACCTAGTGTCCTCTTGTGCGGCTTTCTAATTTTGTATTCTTAACTGCACAGGAAACGGGTCTATCTGGATAGATGTGAGGATAAATATAGGGGCCCACACAGATGTCTTTGGCATTCTGAAAATCTGCACTTGTCGTAAATAACAAGCCACCAAATTTGCCTTGGCAGCTCTCACTCCTAGCTTCTGCAATGAGCCCACCTCCAAGGGGAAGGGTTCTCTCATTTAATAAGCTCAAAGTGGAGGCCCGGTTTATTCTTGTGTTCCCCGTACATAAGTACAGTTCCTGGAAGAAAAATGCTGTTTGGAAGGGGCAAATTGCATTTCTCTTTTTAGCAAAGGTTAAAGGGAAGAGCCAAAAGACAAGTGTAGAAACAGAGATTATACCAATAAAACTATCAAACAGCAAATGGTGTCACTTAACCCGAAATTAGGAGAGTCTCAAAATTTGGACATTTTCAGCACTCATATTCGCATATAGAAACTCATATGTAAATTGAGCTTCTTTGTGATAGTAAGTGGGAGAGAGACGATTCCTTTTAAGGTTTGAAGTGTTCATTTAAGTCTACCACAGTGGAAATATTCATGAAAGAGACACGTTCTGCTGATAGTGTAGTTGTTTGATTGCCTTGATCTATTAGTCATTTACCAGAATTTTGTTGAGAACATTTTAGGAGAAAAGGAAGTCCTCAGCCAGTACTCTGTCTTAGGAAACACTTGAAGTGTCTCTTGTCCTGGAAAGAGTCTTGTGTGTATGCTAACAGTGACAATCTTTGGTTAAGAAGGGGATGCAAAAGGGGTACATTTAAAAATCTTTATGAAGAGGGAGCAAGGTGGAGAAGGGGTTGGGGGAGTCTCTGGAAGATAAAAACTAAACAAAAACCAAAGGCTAAGTTGCCAGTGATCTGGTTGTATTTATGGATTATGCCGCATGTTGACAAGAGAAAAATCAGACATAAGAAAACACTGCAGGGGGCGTCTGGACTTTTCACTGATGATAAAGTCTGTTTAGTCAACGCCTATTAAGGCCTGATTTTGACCTTTGCCCACTTCATTCCTCCCTGTTCCAGGTGCAACATTTGTGCAAGTGTTTGGCCATTATTGGGCATTCTGAGCAGACTTCCAGTCCTGAATAAACAGAGTATGTTGAACACACAAAAACTGCATAGAGTTTGTGATGGACACATTTTTTTTAAGGCTTCTGTGAATTAGGCCCATTTCCATTATAATTCATAAGCTGTGGATATGATTTTTCTTTAAACTATAACTTATATCTAAAGCATATTAATATATCGATGTTGTCATATTTCTGTGAGAATATCTAACATAGCTACTTCTACCCAAACTAAGTCTCTTTCTAGGGAACATATTTTTGTTTAAATATTTCTTTTAAAACTTTGTACTTTATATGTATTCTAATTAAGTATACTCTTACATTACCCATTCTAAAAAGATGAATTTTATTTTATTAATGTAACTGAGCGAGAAAAGGATCAGAAACAATAGTATTTTCTAAAGTCTTTGGAAAACTTTTTGCAATGAGATCTTATATATCATATTTATGTATTTATATAGTATTTGATAAATGTTGGCAGTTTAAGTAAAGCAGCCAGGCTCATGCCTGTAAAATTTGATGATAAATTGTATACACAAAGCATGAGATGGTTCAAAACTCAACTATAGAACACAAGTGAGAGGGAAAGGTAGACAGTTACTAAACTACACTAAAAAAGACTGGGGATTTTGCTCTATTTTAAATGTATTTTTCAATTTCAATGAAAATTGAATCTCTAACTTTTGACCAAAAACATGATTTTAAAATTTCACTGGTGGAGTCATATACAAATGCTTTGCTGTGGCTAGAAAAATATAGAGCAAACTTCTTATTAATTTTACAGTATTTCAAACTATACAGAAAATTAAAGGCAAAATAATATTTTGATCTCTGTTTTTACTATCAAAATTTATACCTTTTAATATTTTGCTATAATTATTCCAAATAATTAAAAAAACAATTGAAATACAGCTAAAGACCCCCAAACTACTATGCCCTCATTTCCCTCTGGCTATAGAATGGAGGCCCGTCCAGTATTTGGTTGGTCATCTTTCAAAACTCTATTCTCACAGTTTGATCAGTTATATGTCAGAAACTATCAAAAATGAAAAATCAAGGGTACAATTTCTAATTAGTTGACATAAAACTCATCTTAAAATCATGGAAGGGTGGGGTCAAAGGATTTCTTATTTACCTATACAGTTTGGTGGCTGTTGTGGTAATTAAATGAAAAGACATTAACAGAATTTTCTTGGATGGCAGAAATTGAAAAATCCTATATCTAGCGTCACTTCATGCAGAGCCATTACAACTCGGTCTTTTCAACTATGTTTTCGGGTTGCGTAAGGTATGGATAACAAGGCTGCAATATCATGCTTTAGCATTATACTTGTTTATCACATTCCCTTGCTTTTTCTTAAAGGATCAAGTTATTTTTATGCATCAACGCATTCACCTTCCTTACTCTCCTAGGTGACTGTAAGCATTCTTTATTTTAAAATTTCCTGAGGAACTCCCAGAACTACACTCAACTTGGTTTGTGACAGAAATTCTGTAATATCTTACATAGTTATAGGAACATACACTGACATCGGGATACTATTTTGGCTTCTTCATTTGGAGTCAAATGTCCACCTTAAGAGGGAGAACTGGATGAGTTTCTGGAAAAGTGTCTTGTTTGTGTGTGTTGTCACTACAGATGTGCATTAGCCATGTGGTGATGCCTGCTGATGCAGACTCGGTCAGGAATCTTTCTGCACCCGGGCATTAGGGTATACATCTCCATCAGTACTCCATGTGTTATCTTAAACAATATCTAAGAAAGAAAACTTTAATAAACATGGGTAAGATGAATGGCTTTCCTTTATAGATTCCTTAGTAACTAAATTGCTTGCACAAAATCTAAGAAAAGACATCTGTAGTAATTTACAACTTAAGCCAAAAACCATAACACTTCAATGGAAGAGAACTAACTGAGGTACTGGAATTAGATACTTAAAGGTGGGTATTTGTGTGAACTCTGTTTGCAAACTACATGTTATCTCAAGATTGGGTAATTAGAATCCAGTAATAAATATTGACTTGGGACAATGACCTAACATGACCCAAAGATGATAACTGAGGAGTATAAAAGACTTCATTTCTTTTCCTAGCTTCTGTTCAGAGTTTGTACCGAGCCTAAATAAAAATAAGCACTGATTATTTTACTTTAGATGTGTAAGAAAATTAATATGGTGGTTTCAACTGCAGTATTTCCTTTAAAACATATTATGGCTGACCAGCTAATTTTAGATTGTTTTTAAGGCATATTTTGTAGACAAAACCATTCCTTCCCACATCATATTTTCATTATAGAGTACATTAAAGAGTAAGATTTTCATCTTATGACTTTATCCCAGGAATTACAGACATATGTACTAGTATTTTAGTGAGGTTTTTTTCTTTGTTTTGTTATCTTCGGCAGTTTATGTCCGTTAACCTACCTATAGTCTGTCACTGCAGGTAATAATACAGTCGGTGTCACACACTTGGCCCTTTTTATTGCCGTTTCTCCACTGGCCAATTCATTACCAGTCTTTCAAAAGCCTCAAGTTTGCTTCCCGTTATGCTTATTCAACAAATAAGAAACACCTTGGTGAGGACCAAGAAAGGCTACCTCTCTGGAAGTGAGATGACTCTCTATGGACCTGCAATGATTCTCTAAAGACCTCTGGTTTCCTATCAGTGACTGACAAAGGTTAGTTCAGGAGATCTCCAAGAAGGTGGCATATCTCTATGCCAGCACAGTTCGACCATATTGACTGATGAATTCTGAGCTCTCAAATTACTCTTATATGTGAGACAAGTGTTTCATCCTTTTAAAATGTTGACTCACCTTTATACAATATTCTCCTTTTTTTCTTTGTTTTCCTCTTTAAAATAACACTGGGCCTGAATTTCTATTCCTGTGTGTCTCTTCCGGGGAGGAGCTTTCACCTGACCCCACTGCTTTCCTGAGGATGAGTGTCATCTGTGAAAGATCTCATACCAAAACGGGTCAGATAATTCTAGTGATATATTTTGCTGATAAAACATGTGAAGTGAGGGAACCTTACCACTCACCTGAAAAGATTCTGTTGAGTGAGACTCACTCTCCAGGACTGTGGTCATCCTGGAATTCTCAAAGCTTAACAACAAGGGACAGGGCTCAAATGCTACCATTGGAAAGCAATGATTTGACCCAGAGGTTCCCAGACACTTATGAAGAACAAAAATAATGGGCATTTTCGGTCTATTATGAAATGTACTAAGTTTTAATTTGACATTTTCAACATTTTTATTACAAGGAAATTAATACTTGAGAGAATGTTGAGGACTTTGTCAATGTTTTCACTCTGAATTTTAGCAATGGAAGCTTGCTCAGATTTCTTCTTTGTGAACAACATACAGTGTAAATTCTCCTGCTAGTTCAGGACTCTGTTCCAGTTTAACCCAACTTACAACTGTAATGAAGAAATGCTTTCTCACACAAGGAATGACCATGGAGATTTGAACTTAGAGTTTCAAATGCCAGACAAAAAAAAATAATATCAAAAATCAGGACTTTAGAGTGAGTAATGGGAACTCATGGAGGAAAATACTACATCAAGTGATTTTGATAATAAGTGTAATATTCATTTCAGTAGTTATCAACATATAAAAGTTTTGACTATGTTGAAATTATTTTTCTAGTGTGGTTCATATGAAAGATTTAATTTGTTCATTTAAGAAATGGTAATCAAACACCATTCACAACATGCCATGAATCTGGCAGCAACAAATTTCTTAAATCTATTTGTGCGAACAAACTATCTCTGCTTCTAAAGCAGTCTACAAACATAGAATAGATGCAAATTGAATGGCTTTTGTAAAAACTCAAATGCATACAATACATCGTTAATGATTGCATTTGGACTTGAATCCCATTGCTTCTGTCACTTTTGAGTGTATAGGTCTTAATCCTCTTACAAGACAATTTTAAATGGAATGTTAAGCTAAAGAAAGAACTGAATTGGACTAGAAATTGTCAATGCCTACAAAATGTGCATTAAATATAACATTTGGCTAATCAAAATAAAAGTTATTTTTTTAAGTGAAGGTCAGTCGTTTAAAGGAACAATTGAGTGCTCAAGAGATTTATTAAGTGAAATGATGTAATATTATTTTTCATCAAAAAATTCAAGAGATTACTTACTAGAGGATTAAAAAACTGAATACAAGCAGGGCAGTAGTGGCACATGTCTTTAATCCCAGTACTGGGGAGGTAGAGGCAGATGGATCTGTGAGTTTGAGGACAGTCTGGTTTACATAGTGAGTTCCAGGACAGCCAGGGCTATACATAGAAATACTGTCTCAAAAAACAAAACAATAAAAAAATTGAATGTGGGGCAGAGAGATTTCTCAGTAGTTCAAAGCAAATGCTGCTCTTGAGTAGGACCTGAGTCCGATTCCCTGTACCATGTTTTCAGGATCCTCCCCAGAAAATCTCCAAGTCTCTGATATCAATTTGGGGAATTTCTAGGGTACATGAGGAATCCATCCATCTGCCTCAAATATTATGCAAGTGAATTGCAAATGTATAAAAGATAGAATAAAGCACTCCTCATGAGTAGAGTATACAAGAGGAAAGAAAGTAGAGAGACAGTGCTGGTGAAATTGGTAGAATACAGGAGTTCAACAGCAAAAGCAATGATCCAGGAACCAGGAGAAGTTTGATAGTAACAGAAAGTGAGAGCTCACTGAGAATCAGGTGACCAGCTTTCCCAAGTCAATAACTCTAAGAGCTACTGAGAATCACATTGCACATAATTCAGTGTTTATTGTGTAATTCTAGGATTTGGGTATAATTCCAGGATATTTATTCCTCTGGTCACCCTTAAGAATTTCAATTATTTGGCACATGTTGAAACATCTTGAGAATGTCTTTTCTTGACATTTCTGTTCATTTCATCTGTTATATATGTGGTAAGCTTATTGTTTTCAAATTCAAGACTTTAACAAATAAAATGTTACATAAACATAGAGAATAAATAAATATGAGTTTATTTCTTAAAACTTGACAAAGAAACCCATGACCGTAATAACATGTGGATGAATAAAATTTCTATAGTGTGTTCATTTTCCAACCCAGAATCAAGCCCGTTTAGAAAGAAGAGAGAATGAAGAATAAAACATTCAGGCAAACTGACTTCTATGCCTTCCCCAAGTGAGAAGCTGGTTTGAGTCAGAGTTTCACATTTGGAAAGCTTAAATTGAAAGCTCGAGAAGCCACAAGGGAGATCTTACAGCTAACATCAAATTTCTGAATAAACCAAAATTGGTGGGGGGAAAATTAAATCAAATAAATCAAGAGTTTTGAAAATTCTACATTCCTAGTTACATAGTTTAATCCCAGAAAAGAACCCATGAAATCACCAAAGAGAATATTAATAACATAGCTTTTGGATAATGAGAGCTTCGATTATATAAATTCCCGTTGCCTTACTCAATAAGCATTTTTTTTTTACTGAGCACTTAGATTCATTTTGGCCATTTGTAAGGACTTTAGTGATTCATTTCATTTGAATAGAGTCACTGTGGGGTGGACTTCTGGGCTACTGTGAATGCCTTAGAGAGAGGCATAATACAGTTGAAAATGGCAAACATTTCTAATATGCCTTTTAGAGGTACTTTATTAGTTTTGATGGATTAATAGAATATTGCATATTGAGTAGGTAAAGGAGATTAAAACCCAGAAAACTGATGAATGGTGAGGAAATATGACTGACATCAAATGATCTGCTTGAAACAAATGTAGCTGCTGTAAAACTGAATTGTATATTTAGAACCAGAGAAAGAAGCAGTCATTGCCTTTACTTTTGTACCCCAGGTAGTCCCAATCCAATGGTGGCACAGATGGCCCTGGTTAAAATAAATGAGTCACACAAAAAATCAGAAGTTGTGAATCTGGGGAAAGGACAGGTAGGGAAGAGGAGGTGACAGGAACGGAAGGGAGAGAAGTGGAGGTGGTGAAGGGAAAGAACAGCCAAATGAATTCCATACACATGAAATTGTAAAGAAGTAACTTAATAAAAAAAAGAATGGAACATTATCCACAGAGGTCATACTTTATTATTTTGTGAATCGGGAGAGACTGGTATACAGAGATATTAACAAGTATGTTCCTTCTCAGTCTTATCTGTAATGGAACGCATTAGAGCTCTGACCCCCCACATCCAAATATGGATTACCCGTAATTCTGTCAGGCAGCCCTGCATCCTTCTTAGAATGAATGCCAGCTCACATTTGAAAACGCTTTACCACCTTGATGTTTCCCCAACCTCCCAATGATGAACACAAAAACGGAAGAATGTGAATGGTTTAGATGCATAGATATGAGTCTTGGTTACTTCAGGCTCCAGTCTGAGCCCTTAAGTATTGCATGGCTCATGGATTATCACTTAGTCACTATTTAAAAGTTGCTTCATCTTTTCAAATGAGAATAACAATAGGATTTATCGGGAGACAGTGTGGATGAAACCTATATACGTGACTGCTTCAGTGTGCACTTAAAGGAAGACGGAGCACAGATGTGGAAACAGCAGCAAATACATAGGTGATTCCGCAGGAAGTTCGGTCCTTCTTATTGAAATAGAATGCTGACCCCACCTTCTGGGCTCTTCTGCGGAACTTTTATCGAGGCTGATGTTTGCAGCCAGATGAGTTCCTATGTCCTTTCTGTAGGGGTTATGTCCATGTGAGTGCAGTTACCCATGAAGGCCAGAGATGTCAGGTCCCTGGAGCTATGATTGTAAGCAGGTCTGAGTCACCCAGTGAGAATCACTGCAAAGAATTTGAGCTAAACTCAGCTTCCTGGCTAAAATACATGAAATTGTTTTATAAAGGAAATAAAAGTTTAGGTTGACAGCAAGCAAATGAGATGGAGGCCAGATGTGGGACATTCTGACTTGGAAATATGCACAGAGCTCCTGGGGCATTTAGAAACAAAAGCTACATAGCTACTAGGTAATAGAGAGATTTGGGTTTACAATGCTAGCCTTAGAGTGATTTCAAGGGCCATGACAAGCGTTCTCTGCCATTCTGCATGTTTCTGTCATTTCTGGGGAAATGACACTTCAGCAGGTTTCCCAATAGCGATCATAACAGCCACAATGATGCGCTCTCTGGAGTGTGTTCTCCCTTCCTGACAACATAGTTGATTTTCCCTAATGAGCCTTTGGTGTCAATGTGGCTCTTTATTAGCCATCCCTGAACGTGTTAGGTCTTTATGCCCTCAGATTATGGTTTTTTTTTTCTGTATTGTTGTGTTTCTTTGACTTAATGCAACTAGTTTCAAGAGACTCACTAACTGGCCATAGCCTTTATGTGAATAAGTATCAAATGGCAGTATGGAGTAGAGGTTCTCTTACTACTGAGAGGGTAGTGAAAAGAAGATTTTTTTGTTTTGCTTTGTTTTGTTTTTTTTAATTCTTGAATTGAACTGAAAGCCTTGGCCATGCAAGCTGAGCTGTGCCCAGGAAGGGAGATTTTATACTTCTCTTGATTTTCTGTGTTTGTCTTACTGGAAAGAAATGTCATCTCTGAATTAATAAGAACACTCATGGAAGGAGAAATCATCGTATAGGACCAGAGCAAGAATCATCAACATCTACCTTGATGCCTGGTTTATTTTGAAATAATAAAGAAGTTAAAAGATGCTGTGGCAATAGCATTCACAAAAATTAGTAAAGTATAAGAAAAAGAAAGTTGTTGAAGGTATTTAATTTGTTTATTGTCAGGTTTAAATTCCCTAATGGGTCGGGGGAAGGTGCATCACATGTGTTTTTATTGCATGTCTTTACATATGTTTATGAGACATATTTCCATAATTTTTGTAGATATTATCATTTTTAGAAAAATTAATTATCAATGGAACTAGTCAGGGTTATTAAAAGAGGAAATAAAATAATTTGTCAAATTAGACACTACTATACATATATTATTGAATAGGTTTTTAAAGTGGGGCATGACAGTAAGCTATATATACACTACTTTCTGCTGGCAATACGAGCTCTTGTGCAGAGAAGTAACCTATGTATTGTTTGAAGCCCCTGGGCTTCTTGAGGCAATAAATTAGATCCTCCTTCCCCTCTCAAGCTCTGAAACAGAGTGAAGAAAGAAAATAAGTGGAAATAGACAACTACCGTTGTTCTGGCTCCAGTCAGCTATTTGGTCAAATGTGACCCTTACCTACAAGCATCTGGACTGAAAAATTGCACTGTGGGCAGGAAAGCCCACAAGCATACACACCTGGGAGATAGATCAGTTCCTTGGGGAGAGGAAAGAGAAAATGAGGATAGAGAGAGACACAGAGACAGGCTTAGAAGAAAGAGAGAAAGAGAGAGGAAAGGAGGTATGGAAACAGTCATGTTCATGGGCCCAGTGTTTCCTTCCAAACTTCTTTAATACAAAATAAATAGAGTGTGGAAGCAGAGTGAATGGAAGAGCTAAGGATGTTGAGTTGGTGGAGATCATTACTCATGAATAGTCGGGAGTAAGAAACATTTCTCCATAAAAATATTTATAAAATTTAAAAGATAGACATAAAATATAAAAAGACAGTTTTAAAAGGGAAAAGCAAAACATAAAAACAAAATATAAACTTCAATTCTTTATTAATACTGTAAATATATCTAACAAACAATATTTACATGCACACAGACACACTTACACACTCATAGTGATCAAGAGTTGAAGTGGTCCCCAAAAATTTAATCATAGTTAAAGAACCACTGAAAATTTGTATAAGAGATCCAGACCACCTTTTCCAAGAAATGGCAGAGACCAAACAAATTGGTCCTCCCACCAGACCAACTTCAGCGGGATTGCTCCCTCAGACTACTCTTCATCTCTATAAAAATAAAACAAAACAAAACAAACAAACAATTAGCTTTCTGGCCTCATCAACAGATTCAGCACAACCTTTAAATATACTCTTCCATCCAACACACCAACAGGGGGTCCCATGAAAATTGTCTAACACAGATGCTAAAAATGATAGAATGTGGAGAAATGTCTAGGAAAATGTTTGGCCATGGAAAAATCTACTTCTTTAGATTCATATGCTATGAAGATGTCTAATAATGGTGAAAGGGGTTTCATTCCCTAATCCCAAAAGTAGATCCTCTCCAGCCAAGTCATTTTACTGAATAATATTCCTTAGTTTGCAGAGGATGGACATAACTGTTGTTGAGGAACCTTGATTTGGTTGTGAAGTATTTCATGCCTTTCGACCATTCTTTTCTGTTCTTGGCTCTTCCAATAGTATCCGTCTTCTGCCATTCAGGGCAGCTAACAGCAGAGTGGCCCTAGTGTACAGCTGAAATAAATTTTAACATGGCTACCGTTCAGAGCACTTTTAAGAGATGTTTTATTGAGCCCTAGGAAGAGTAGCCCTGTAAGGTGGACTAATTTTAGTGTAAGAATATAGATGATACATTCAGCAGAGTTCTATAGACTTAGCTCTAAACTAAGTTTAAGGAGTCTGGGACAGATTGGCTAAGGTTAGAAAAATATCCAAAGAAGCATGTCAGTATTTAGATAGCCCCTTCAAGACACAGAAGACTCTTGCATTCAGATGTTTTTAGGGAACAAATTAACCCAATTTTAATTGGAGTGGGGCTAAGGAATTGGGTTGAAGGACTGTAGGTGCTGACAAGACCAGAATCTGTGGGTAGTCAGGGGTAGGCTGAGCATCAGGAAGAGCTGCAGTCTGAGTGTATGACCAGCCTGTTGTCTAACTTCTCAGAACACATGTATCCACAGAGAGGTTGGCGCAGGAACCCCCCCTCAAAATGAAACTCAGCAAACATGCAGAGCTTTTTCTTCTGGGAAATCCCCTCTGATTCTGCTACTGCCTATGACTCATTTGCACGACCCTGTTTCCCAAGCACTTGTATTAAACAGTTGACAGCCATTTGACGATTACAAACCAAAGTAGGAAAAGATGAAGTGTGCCTTTTAGAAGGATGATTCAGGGATTCTTTCACATGAGCTACTTCAGATTTTCTGAAAGGAGATGCTGGAATTTGAGTATTAAATGTAACCTTGCTTATTCACTCATCGAAGAATTCAAAATAAGGAGCTATGTTCCCTCTTTAGCCTTGTCCTTACTGTCATATCTATTAGCAGGGTTTCAGACTAAATACAATGCTAGCTGTAAGGATAGAGCAGGCCTGTAGTCTATGTGGGAATACAATGTTATTGTCTGTAAGTATAGAACACACCTATAGTTTATGTGGGAATACAATGTTATTGTCTGTAAGTATAGAATACATCTATAGTCTATGTGGGAATACAATGTTATTGTCTGTAAGTACAGAACCCCCCTGTAGTCTATATGAGAAGAGCTCTCACTAGTCATCTTTGACTTCTTGGGAACTTACACCCTAAAAGACTGATGATGCTGGGAACTCCCAACAACTCACACAGATGTTCTGCCTTGCCAAGGATCCACTTTTCACAAGAACATCTTTAAAAAAGCAACTAACAAGGAAGGGATTGTGTTTTCGTGTGTGTAGCACACGGTGCAGGCACCCTAGTTCATAATGTGCTCCTTTCTTATGCTATCCATTGGAACAGCTCAAGCAACTTACAGTAATGTCACAATTATTTTTACATGGAAGATAAAACGTTGGTTTTCACTAGACATGCCAAAAAAGAACGGTTCTCTGCAAGGATCTTTAGCCAGTTCTCCAGGCTTCTACTCACTGGGTGTGCAAAACTGGAGAGGTAAGGGCTTCACTTCGTGCACGGCTACACATCTCAGTATAGAAGCCAAGCCCTGATAGGTTCAACACATTTAAGACGCGACAGTGTATCTGACTCATATCCTGATTGCAGCAAATGCAAAGAATAGTTTAAAGATTATGTCATTTCTACCTGCAAGGGCTCAAAGCTGGAAATGAGACTACTATTTGCAATTGTCTGTATTTCTTAGTGACTTCTCTAATCGACCTAGGTCTTTGAGAATTCCTTTTTGTTTTTAAATTGTAAACCAGAGAAAACAGTAGGAATCTTTCCATTTCATGTATACGCAAGTGCATTTAGCTTTTATAGAAGAGTTAGAACCCTCTTCTATAGAGAGTATAAACGTATAAACAGCCACAGCCCAAGGTTTCCTAGCATTATGTGGAGCCATTGTTGTGTTTCCATATACCTCTCAAGTTTGCTTACGCTATTTCCTCCGATTGAAATTATTTTTCCTTACCCCCTTTTAAACACTTAAATGCAGTTTAACTGAGATGGAATCATTCTAGGTACATCACCCTATCCATACTTACCCAATGGAATCCCTTCTTTTAACGCCAATAATTTTATAGCTCTCTCCTGTCCAGGGTACTTACATTTTTTCCTTTTGTCATATCTCTTCATCTTTTGAAGACTATTCTGTAAATGGAGTTTTCAATCACTCAGCAATATGCTCTTGATATAGTAAATCCCAATTGAATATTTATCAAAATATTGAATTAATGGAGAAAGACTAAGGAAAAAATCTCTGTAGATATCAAAGAGGCAATCCTATGATTGAACTATCTCTAGAAATTTAAAGGGTACCCAGTTCTTTCTGCCTGAGTGAGAGCATTCAAACAGTTTTATTTATTTCAACTGTCTGAATAAAAATTGCCTTTGTAATTGAAAATCAGATAGGACTTGTTTGATTCCTATTATAGAAATTGCATTTTCCTTAATCCCCATGACTTTATAAGTCCGTGTTCAACAAATGGCCAGTATTGAAGACAATGGTATCAATCATTACAAAGTACAAGTGATGAGCTCATCAAATAAACCATGTGAAACAAACAGGCTTTTAAAAAAAGAAGTGCCATTATATGAACAGAAGAGATGCCCATGGAATTCAAGAAATAAATAAACCAAAGAGGTCTTGTGGTGCGTATAATTCTGTATCTGGTTGCTGGTTATTCTTTTTCATCCAACAAATATTGATCATACACTTAACTCCCAGTGTTCTTGTTGCTGCTGAAGAGACAATGGTAAATGAATGGTTAGCAACTTCCTAGCTCACCATAAACATACACTAGAATATAATCTTATATGCCAGAAATACTAAGAAATCAAAGAATGGTGAAGGCAAACTGTGAAGTTATTTATACACATACGTATCAAGAAATACATACCTAAGAGGTATTCGACCTAAGTCTTAAATGAAAGGATATGGGCAAAAATGAGCTCCAGGAGCTCTTTCCAGACCAGTGACATGAAAGTGTAAAGGTCCTGTGACACCAATATCAGTAAAGAGGCCATCATAGTCAAAAAGAGTGATTGTGATGTGCAAACCGGATGGCAAGAGATTCAGGGAAAAGCTTGGGATGGCAGGTCATGCAAGGTGCTTATAGCTATGGGGGTTAAGGTTTCAGGTTTTATTTTAAAGCCACTAAAGAGTATGAACAGGAGTCTGTGTGATTTCTCTTCAGTGTCAACAGACATCACCACTTCTTCTTGAAGAGCAGGCCCAGAGGTATTAAATAAAGGCCGAGCATTGAGCCCTAAAACAGTGTGCTTCCCCTGGGAGAGTAGCGATGGAGAGGGTGAGAAGTCGCTAGAGCCTGGGTAGAGTTAATTGTCAGCAAGCTTTTATTTTTCCCTAAGACTTGTACTTGCTAAGATTCAACCTGATGTGGGTTTTAAAAGTGTCCTTATGTGAGGATTCGATTGAATTATATTCACAGGATAATTATTCTCCAACTTACTCTCCAGAGAGCTCAATGTCAGGATTAAACCAGCTCTCTCAGAGGCCTAGATGACATGCATTGTGTCATAAGTCAAGCCAGATCCCAGAGCCCAAGGCACTGTTCTGTCCACCAAATTTCACGTGTTTTTTTTTTATTCTACATATCCTAAAAGGGATTTGATTTAATGCTTATTTTTAGCAGAATAAGGAAAAAAGTTGAATTTTAAGTGGCTGACTTCATAAAGAACTATTAATTTGTTTTGAGAAGATGGACACAGTGATTTTCAGCTGTGTTTTGGGTTCTATAGACAGAAAACCAACACGCAGCAAGTCAGTTTGAGAATCTGTAGCATGCATTCTGTACAAGGGCATGCTTGGTCATCATGAGCTCTATTTTCTATGATACTTGGATGTTAAAAATGTACATTTCACATTTACATAGTCACAAAAGAGTGCCCAAAGATACATTTAACCAGATGTTAAATGCTAAAAATATAAACTTCTTTCTAGTCCTGGTCATTTACATATTTGCTTATTCTGATATATTAACTAAGGAAGTGTTTTCTCAAAATACCCTTTTAATCAATCATGCCTGTATTCAAAAAATTAATAAATTTCATAAAAGACTTCATTATAATGACCATATTGTACTAGAGAATGCATATTATCAGAACTATAGAGTTCCATTCTGTTCTTTTTCACTATTATTGAATAAAATTTTAATAATTTTTAGACACATTGGTATTTATCATGCTAGAATATGATGTAACTACTCAGTTTTAACGAAGAAATAGGGATACTAGTAGTAAAGTCTTCCCCTCACAGATGTGTGAGCCAGTTTTCCTCTACAGTGTTTATCTCACGCACTCCGCTAGGCTCACGTCTGACTCGTGAAGACTCTGTGTCCTGGTCTAGCACTCATTTTTTTTCCCCAGCCTCCTCTGGAAACTCAATGCACCACACATTACTCACAGCCTTCATGTGCTTGGTTGGGAAGGAATAATAACAAAGAGTTGGTCACAACCTTGCTTTCTACATAATCAGCTAAGTTCAATCTAATCAGGCAAAAAAAGCCCTTTCCATTAGTGACGGGAAGCTAAATAATTGATTATCTAATGATGTCTATCAATGGCTTATTCTTAAAGTAAATGAAGTGAGACTCTTTTAAGTGTTTAAAGATAATTTTAACCCCTTCACTACTCTAGTAATGATGTGCTTTGTTTTCGTCTTCATCTTATAGGCAGAGACTGCTTGTTTGTTCCCGAGCTGCTCAGACCCAATTGATATAGAAACTGTATTGATTATAATACTGTTTGGCCCATTAGCTCAGGCTTCTTATTAACTAACTCTTACACCTTAAACAACCCATTTCTATTAATCTATTAATTTGTGTATCACCATGAGGCTATGGCTTACCAGTAAGGTTCTGGGGCATCTCTCTCCTTTGGCAGCTACATGGCATCTCCCTGACTCTGCCTACTCCCTCTCTCTCTCTCTCTCTCTCTATCTCTTCCAACCTAGCTATATTTTCCCTGCCATAGACCAAAGTAGCTTTATTCATTAACCAATAAAAGTAATACATATGCAGAAGGACATCCCACATCACTTAGTTTTTTTTTTTAAAGACAAATACTCTCCTTCTTATAGTTTGAATCTTCATTAGAGGAAGTAAGTGTGGGAGACAGAAGAGTGTGAGGAATGGAAAGTTCTTGCTTTCTTCTGCTTGGGGTTATTTGTGTTTAGTAGAATGGGGAAGGACTACCGTGGAATAGGAAGGGAACTTCATCAGTTGAAAAATGCACCCTCACCAAGGAGAGCCAAGAACATACTATTTTCTGGGAGCACTATCATTGCTTGCAAGTTGTTTAGTTTTTTTTCCAATGAAATAAATAGACAGTGGGACTGATATAACAGGAGCTCACCAAGGCCAGCTGGACTAGGAGTGTTAGAGCATGTGATCAAAATGGACACTCTGAACGTGGCTGGCAATGAAGGCTGACTGAGAAGCCAAGGATAATGGCACTGGATTTTTATTCTACTGTATGGACTGACTTTGTGGGTGCCTGGTTTGTTTGGATGCTCACCTTCATAGACCTGGATGGAGGGGGGAGGACCTTGGACTTCCCACGGGGCAGAAAGAGCAGCACCCTGACTGCTCTTAACGCTAAAGACGGAGGGGGAAGTGTGGAGGGGAGGGAAAAGGGAGGTGGGGAGGAGGTGGAAATTTTTAATAAATAAAAAATAATAAAAAATACATTTTCTATAAAAATGAAAAAAAGAAAGAAATAGTTTCCCATTGATGTTTCATATTGAACTGATGGAGATGCATACTTTTTCTCACTGTGGGGGACTATAGTGGAAGCATAAGAACTTGCTAAAACATGTGTTCTAAAAACTTCTTCTGTCAAAGTTACTGATGTTCAATTCTGTCTTTTTATACATAATATTCATGAAATTCAGGCTCACTTAAGGACTGTTGCAAACTTTATATGATTTGAAGAGCTTATAGAAGAACTAAATTTTTTTCTGTCCTGATTGCAGGGAGTACAGGGAGGATGGTAATAGAATGTAGTAACATTCTTAGGGCTCAGGGTCCAGCACGTTCCAATCCCATTAAAACATTCTGTCTCGTAAAACCACAAATATTTTAATTATTTACGTTTAAGTATACTAAGCTTATAATGAGCCTAGAAAATATTTTCTCATAGGATGTCAAGCCATGAGCAAATACTTCTTAGATTGCAGTTGGGAAACTAGGAATTTGAAAATATAAAATACATATAAAATGAAACTATAATATGAAAATAAAGAAATTCTTTGTAAACATATTGTATTGTTAATCACTACAATAATCCACACGATTAATAAAATTACCTTTTAAAAGATATTGGTACATGATGAATGATCAAAAGTTATGACTAAAATTAAAAATATATAATGGTTTTGCTTTAAACATTGTTAACAACTTAACTTTTACTTTAGAATTGTAGCTTTTACTCACACTGATACAGTGATTTTGACCTTATCACTCTGTCCCACCAAAGAATTATAGGAAAAAGTTTACAATAAAGAGAAGACAGATTTTTTCCTCCCAATAAATTTTTCCTCCTAGATATCGCTAACTAAAAATGACTGTCCCTACCCTATGAAATGTGATATCCCACGAAGTAGGATTTGCCAAATAAATAGGCACACAGCCTGTTGTAAGAGCGTCTGGTACTTAGACGAAGAGCGAAGGCGCTCTAGAAGCAGGCAGAGCTGATTTGTCTGCTAGTTTCTAGGTGGGAGTAGGCATGCCACTATTACCCTGAAAGGGGGAACTGAAAACTCAGCACAGCTGCATCCCACGCAGAATGGTGCAGCGCCCATTCCATTCACGAGCCGCCAGGGCATTCTCTCATTTTCTGCTGAGGGAAATGAATGCTCGTGTGAGAAGACGCTTTCAATAAATCATTTACCAGGTGGCAAGTAGAATTGGAGATGAATCATCTGCTCTTGAATTTTATGCGTACTCTTCAGAGAACCCAGAGGTTATTAACGTTGGGACTTTTTCTGAACAGCATTCATGTTTCCTACTTACATTAAAAAAAAATAAAGAAAGAAAAGAAAACACAGTTTGTAGTTAAGATGGCTTTCTGAAGTAGTCATAGACTTTTGTAAAAAAAAATCCAAGAGTCCAATTAATATTATTAAACATATTAAGGGTAGGGGATGTTATGAATACTGGTTAAATCACTGAGAAAATTTTGCTGCCTAAAATTAGAATTTATAAAGTTATTCTTTTGTGTGTGGCAGAGTGGATTTGATTCTCTTTGTAAATGGTTGGAAAGAGGAAGCAGAAAGAAAAAAAATGATTGGCAACAATGATAGTCACTGTCTGGCTCTGATTATAAGGCAGAAAATTTTTAAAAATATATCTTGAGTAGATTCTGTTATTTATCATGGGAAAAATCAGTGATATTCTGGTATTTAATGATACGATATGTGCCCATTCCTGGCCTATAATTATACTACCCATAAAATTTTAATTGTTACTTCAACGTGGGACCATTACAACCATCTCTGACTTATGATTGAAAAGATGTTAAAGATTGCTTCTCGATCTTAATAATTTCTGTTGCTAGCACATTATTAACAAAATAACATGTTTTCTTCCTGGAGGCTCAGTTTGTATTACAGGTTATGGTGTTTAGAAAACGACAATGACAGGAAATGTATAGGGATGTGGTCACTAAAGTACACAAAAACGCAAGACAAAGCCATCTCCAGAATTTGAAAGAACATTCCTATTTGAGGAACTGTGAGGTAGTCTGAGATGTTTGCTTGATGATAAGGAATCTTCAGAAGGAACAGGAAGGGGCTGTCCAAGCTGCTAGATTATCTGGAAGGAATACACCAAGACTGTAACTGGTCCGCTGCTCTTCCATGAATTCTGTTAACGAGGATTGCCCAGTACCCAGTTCATAGCTGCCAAGCTGCACAAGCCTTCCAGCTTGCACTCCAAACTCATTCTGTACCAGACATACTACATGGTTCCTAGAGTTAATTTTGCCAGCCTCCTTCTATACTCAAGCATTTTTAAAATCTCTTTCAAATACCTATTAAAGAAAATGTGTCCATGACCAAATGGCAGAGGCAAAACTCAGGAAGCAGATTCTAGGTGTTTTTGAGGCAGGTTACCAAAAAACAAATAAAGAGTAGAAGAAAAAATAGAAAACAAGACCGAGAAACCATCTGTCACTCACTGGTGGCATGAACAAACAGACAGCGAAACTCTTGTGTCCACATTGTTTGTGACTGTGTTAAAAGACCATTTCCCCAGACCTAACCTTGGTCTTTGCCACATGGATCTCAGTTCTTCCATCAAAGATCTTGCATGTCCTAGCCAACCGTCTCACTGAACTATGCCCATAGCCCCTTTGGATATAAATATTTGTCTAAGTCAGGGGAATAGATAACATTGAAGTTCACATATTTAGAGTACTGTTTTCTTCTACATATTGTTTTCAAGAAGTAAAGTCAATGTTGTTTGCTGTTTTGTGTTCTGAGACAGATTCTCACTCTGTAGCTCAGACTGACCTGGAACTCACCTGGAGACTAAACTCGTTTCCAGAACTAACGATCCTCTTTGCCTTGGCCCCCTAGTGCTGGGATCACAGTCATAGCCAGCTCTAAATTCTTAATAGTTTTCTACACAGGCAAGGTGATTTGCTGATTGTATGACAGTTATGCACCAGGCTCTTCTTGCTCTCTTTTTAAAATACACTAAAATTTTCCCATTAGCCTCTCCTAGGGACTAGCCATTATGCTCGGATGCAGCCAATGAAAGTAAACAACTGTTCGTCCTCATCAATGAGTCTAGACAACCTGAGAAACCAACCCAAGCAGGTCTCAGGGGCCCTGACTACTCCACTAGCTCACAGCACCTACACACTCCTTAAGACAGATCATTTTCACAAATGAGCATCTTTAAATATCACAGCATGAGAAGATAGTAGGATGAGTTATCCTGCAAAACTGATTTAAAAATCCTTCTTCTTCGCTGTTCTCTCCCTCCCTTCCTCTTTGTCACCAGCCTCCGAGTATTCAAACCCAAACATCCTAAGCAATCCACCTAGCTACACCTACAGCTCTCATTTGCGTTCATGTAAAAATTATATTTAATAGTTAACTAATAAATTATAAGTCTTATGTTTTTTTCATAACAAGCTTCCAAAATCTTTTTAAGAAATGGAGCATGTTTTATGCTTTCTAAAACATCAACTAATAAGTAGCATGAATCTGGCTTTTGTGTATCTGTCTATAGATATCTGAGAGAATGCTACTCTATTGGAATTTTCTTAACAATCAATAGTATATACCATGCATCTTTTCCTTAAAATACACCTTAACTATAATCACTTGAATTTTTGCATATTTTTCTTAACTCTAGTCTCTCTCCAAAATTTTATAGTTTAGAAAATTTTCTTATCTTTGAATTAACAAAACTATACTCTTATTTGTTCCAACTCAACTGTTTTTCAAATACTCATCTCGTTGCTTACAAGTTAATGTAGATCCTAGAGAGATAAAGTACGACATATTCACTTTTCTTCATCTGTATTCACACACACACACACACACACACACACACACACACGTGCGCGCACACATACACACACACACACACACACCAACGCACACAATAATTAGGCCTAGCAAACTTTCAGCATTATTTCTCTACCTCACTTATATAATTACTGAAGGTTTAGCTAAGATAACAAGGTTTTGAATTCCAGTCTCAGCTACGTGCATATGCATTACACATGTCCTGCCTTGCCGAACCTGGTCTAGTTCATCTTCCTGGAGCTAAGGCCTGGTTTACCGAGAGCAGCCCACACATGGCTACATCTCCATAGATCCACGGAGATGTGTTTCTGCTGTGACAGAATAGCCAAAATGCATTTTCCACTTGCAATGCATGACTTAGTCAATGAAGATGCCCCTTATTTTTGATAATGCTGCTTATTCTCCTGCTCACTTTTCAAAATCAGAAATATGTCTTGAATAGAGCTGAGCCTCGTTGTTAACATTTTTAGCCCAGTCACCTTTCTCTTCCAAGGTTTAGTTTTTTAAAATTTTTTTGCTTACAGGATGAAACACTTCAGTCCAAAAATTAAATATAAAGTAAAGAGCTAATTCTGTTTCTGAAACTTCAGACTTTGAGGTTGAATTTCACATTTCCTTAGACGAGGGTCGTCATGCATCACTTCGGTTTGCTGCTTTCGAGGTCATGACTGGGATGAGACAGTCCCCATTTTTGATACAATTAGAGGATAAAGACCTGTCAATTCTCAGAGCGCTTAGCCCAGAGCGCTGAGCAGAAGTGGGTCAATCGCCCTGCCCTGCTATCTGTCTAATTAATGATGCATTTAGTTCAAGACTCTCAAATCTACTCACTCACTTCCCTAAACACTTTACATGGACATAAATTCCCTTACTTGGTATCACCATTTCCAAAAAGGTACAGTAAGGATGGACCTTAAGAATCGCAAAATAGTACTTTTAAAATATATTGCCTTCCTCCATAATTACATGTCATTTTTTTTTTGCCTAACTATTAACGATGTTAGTTTCCTGATATCACTTGCAGACATTATACTGTAGGAGAAATGGCTGCACAGGCCAAGTAAGTGTTTGAACAGACAGGGATGGAAAATGAACACTCAGTAGCTCCCAAGGATTATGTGAGTGCACATCTCAAAGTACTTCTGTGCTGAACCACTTGGGTAGCACACACTGCAGTTGCTTCTTTCCCAGTTTCTTTTAATGTAGCTGTTTGGGACTTACTTGTAGGCAAGAGTCTGTTTACCAGCTTCCTGTTAATTATGGGAAACAGATTTTCTAAAAATGTCAGGGATACTCTTTTAATTCTTGTTCAGACACTTCAGAGAAGGTACCCACCAGCCCTTTACTGTGTCTACACAGCAGCAGGCTCAGTTGAAACACATTTGTTTCCTCTTCTGCTGTACCACTACTGATCTCTTACTGAAATGAAAAGACTGAAAAGATAGAAACAACTTCTACCCAGTTATGAGACTCTGAGCTTTGGTCGTCTTCAGATGAATCATGTGAATTCTGAACTCTGCTCACTCAAATGAGTTTCAAAATTCAACTGAAATAGTAAAGTGCTAAGAGAAAAATTGTATTCTAGTGTAAACCTACAAAGAGGAAAAACGCTGCCTGATGCTTGACGTGTTACAAAGCTTTCTTGTAGAAACATCTGGATAGTCCATCTAGTCTGTTTCTATATACGCTCCCCTACCCCTTGGTGTGTGGGTGTGGGTGTCCCACCTCCCCTTTTTCCCCCCCTCTCTAAAATATGAGCAAATATATTTGCATACATTAAAATCATAAAGAACCCAAAACATCTGGAAATTTTAGAGACAAAGCAAAATAGTCAGGGGAGAAAATCCAATTTTAAAATGCAGATGTTTAATTGTGCTGTCAGTTTTGGTACAAGGGAGTAAGAACAGAAATAACCAGAAGCTACCAGAGGAAAATTAAAATACTTGCTTGAGTTCTTGCCGTGGTAAAAGCCTTGAAATTGGTAATCGAATATGGACAGGACCTTTCTAGACTGAGGTCTGAAAATGTTACCCTGTGCAATTTCAGAAATTAGCCATTTCCAAAAAGCACAATAAAAGTTTTTCATACTCTCCCCTTCCCTTCGGTCATCAACGTCAGGCAGTTATTCGGGGTTTGGCTTTCATCAGTGACAAGCTCCTTCCCCCACCCTCCGGGCCCCCTTTCTAAGACCCTCTGATAGTGCTGAGTGGCCAGAAATTACAGATGCAGGACTGCAGACAAATGACTGCCAGGCCCCTCCCCCAGGGCCTTGGCAGTCCCTGCTCCTGCCAGAACACGCCTGAGCACAGCGCGCCTTCCAGACAAAGACACAAAGATTCCATTTTCTCAAGGAAAATAGATTTCATGTGTAAAACACTGGTGAGAAAAACTGAAAGCTGACACATATGTGCGGCCTCCAAGAGGCGGGGCTGAGTCTCTCTGAAGACTGAAATTTCACTGGATTGCATCAAAGCCTAACAAATGTTATTTGACCTAAAAAGTGTTTCAATTTGTATAAACGACATCCAATCGTAAGATGTTGTATTTGTTTAAGCACGTGGTTAAGAAGGTAGGAGAATGTAAAGCTTAGTAAGGAGATATTGATCATAGACGACTTTGGGTAAGGAGAAATCCACGCTTGCTCACATCACCGGGTCTACAAAGCAAGAGGGAATTTGTTTTTTAATTAAAGCCTTATTGAATCAAAGGGTTTAGCAAGATAGCATTAAATTCTTATGAGTATGTTTCCTGTGAAAAGAATCTCCTCCCAGCAGCCCCAGGATATCATTACTGGAGAGGCAGCGAGTACTTTATTAGAGATGAAACCTTGGCGTGCCCGCCTTGCCAAGCATGCAGGTTTCATCGGGTGGGCCCAGGGCCCTAGCTTCCACAGCGAAGGCCATCTGCTTGGCCTCCGGTTCATGCCAGGGAGTGTGTAGGTGCAAAGGCCGGGACGGGGAGACAAAGAAAGGCTATCTCCTGAGAAAGATAATGCTTGCCTTCTAGTCTGCCTGGATGCCCACTGGCACTGCTCAGAATGAGTTCGGTATTTGCAGAAAACATAGATTAATATGCTTAGGAAGGTGAACCCTTCACAGATTAAAATATAATGAAGAGTTGCTGTCAGGGGTAATAGACCAAGAAATTGCACTGAGGATGTTTGAATTTTTTTTAAAAGTTGTACAATAAATTAAACAGCAAACAAATGAACACATTTTGTATTTTCTGTACCTTTTCCAAGATCCTGCAATTCTTAAATTTCTTGAGCCTGCAGAAACATCATAGTAAGAGGAAAAGAGAGAGAGACAGAGACAGAGAGACAAGGGGGGGGGGGGGAAGAGAGAGAGAGAGTGAGAGAGAGAGAGAGATATTACAGAACATTTATAGAATCCCAAAAGAGGCATCATGGAGGATAATGAGACTATTAGACAAACCTTATGACTGTTAAAATATTTTATCTAAACTCTTCATACACAAAAATACACATTTCAGAACACTGTAGCTATCATGTCCAATCTAGCGGTGGGGAGATACTAGCATTTTAAGAAGATATTTCTAATATTAGGTAGAAAAAGTGATGCTTCATGTACGATATTGAAATCCTCCACCCAGCCAGTATGCTTGTTGGAAACAAACACCAGTCTGGCTGGAAGCATGGTTTTTATTCTCAGTTCAGTCATGCTGCAACCTTCCTTAGCTGACAGCTCAGTCGCCCTGCCTAGGATACAAAGGACCTTGCAAGTTGTAGATAACTTTTGGAGATCAATCGTTGGAAGGAACTTTCTCTTCTAAATGCACATTTATGTGGTGCGGCCAAAGGATGTGAGGTATTTCCAGTTTGAAAAGCTTAAATGTACCGCATACTAAGCAGCTCCATCTCTTTCATGCATTTGTTTACATAAGTCAGTCCAGAGCTCTGTATCGGGAACACTGCTTTACTGACGGGTGTGTGCACTTTTCACAATATTCCAACACCTCTGCAGCCTGAAGTGTAAAGTCTGCTTTAAATGTTCTTAATGTGTGCACCACATGTTTACTCTTATGTCGTGACTCTCTCTGTTCTCCCGTGACCTCTACCAACCTCCGTGACATAGGCTGAGGTAGAATCTCATCGTAGGAAACTTTCCACCAGAAAACAGACCTCTTCAGCCCCCTCCCACCCCAGAGAGCCTCTGTTGGGAGGACATGCCTAGTGGTTGGTACCTTTCCTCACAGGGTCATTCTCTCCTCTTTAACTGCAACCAAGAGGCCCCAGAGCTCAGCTCCAGGAAACAGTGAGAACAGACTAGCCTGGGAAAAAGATAGACTGTGAGATTAAAAATAAATAAATAAAAAATGAAAATGATAATACTTGAAGAAAGTCAGCCATAGGCTTTGGAAGAAAAGCAATAAAATATATTTAAATAAGAATACATAATGACCAATGAAATCAACAAACAGAAATAAGAAACAGTGATTTTTTTTCGGGGAAGAGGTTGGGGTATTTTCTTTCCTTTGTTTTCTAATTTGCTAGGATTTTGTAAATCAATATTGGAAGGAACACTATTATGTTCACTTGTCTGCCTCTAGCCCAGTTAAGAGAATAAATCACATTACTGAATTGCAATATCTTTTTTTCTGAGAACTTAGAACTTCAACAATAATCACAGGCTGAAGAAGGATAAAAATAGCATGATATCACTAGGTAAGTGCATCTCTTCAGAGAAATGAGATCATAAAAATATACCTAATATATTTAAGATATTTTAGAAAAAGGGTAGATTTCACTAATTGAAGCATTTTAAAAATATGTTAGACACTTCTGTGTATCGGAAATACATTCCAGAGAAGATTAATCTTTATAATTAATTTATAGGTAGTAGGTAGCCAAAATTATTAGTTTACCTTTTACCGAGGTCCCTTGTTACTGGAAAAGGTATATTTGTGGAATTTGACAACTTCAGGGATCTCTGGTAGCAAAACTAGTCATAAAGAAGGCAAAATGTAAGGTGGTAAAAGTAAGCAATTCCTAGGGACTGTTGGATGGGAAGCCATCTCCATAAAAGAACAAGAAAGAGCTTTGGTTAATTGACTAGATGTGGCCTCAGTTCATGAAAGAATCTTTTCTTGTTTGCTTAGGCTCTGGACACAGGACCAAGAAATCCAGGGAGAAGACTAAAGGCGGCTGCGTCTCTATGTTCAATAGCAACCCAGTAGGAACCACAGGAACGTGCAGGCCTCTGAAGAACAGAAAGAGGTGGGTTCACTGTACCCTAAAATTACTGTGTGATTAAGGTACGTCATTTCTTTGAGCTCACTGGAAACACTTTGTTCTCTTCCTGTCAGAGTTTGTTCCTCTCTGTTTTGACCCAATGTACCATGTTCTGTCTCACTCACTCACTCACTCACTCACTTACTCTCTGTCTCTGTCTCTCTCTCTCTCTTTCTCTCTCTCTCCCTCCCTTCCTCCCTCCCTCCTTCCCTTCCTTTTTCTTCTCCCCTTTTTGGCTCTCATTGGTAGATGTTTTTTATAATTTATGTTATTTACTGTCCTTTATTTTTCTATTTTTATATTAATTTATTTTTTAAAAAACAATTTTTTCTCACTTTACACTTCTCCAGTTCCCATTCCCTCCCCTCCTTCTGCTCTCCTGAACCCCCATCCACTCCTCAAAGAGGGTAAGGCTTCCCATCAACTAAGGGGAGTCAACCAAGTCTGACACATCATTTTGAGGTAGGACCAAGGTCCTTCCCCCTATATTTAGGCTGAGCAAGGTATCTATCCAAAAAAAAACACAAAAAACAAAAAAAAAACTGGGCTCCACCTAAAGAAGGATATGCCTGTGAAGGTACAAGAAGCTTACAGATCACAAATAAACTGGACCAAGAAAAATCCCCTCTCTAATAATAATCAAAACCTTAAACATACAGAATAAAGTTTATTGTCCTCTTATTAAATGTAGGCTGCATTCACTTAGGCCAGTCAGCAGCCAGAGCACCTAAGCACACAGGGGAGAGAGTGGCATGCAGGAGCCACGCCCTCTGTCTCATCACAACAGTTCTAATAAGCATCTTGGTGCCACCGAAGGCACAGCCGCACTCAAATGTCAGCTTTCATCTTCATGCCTTTTTAAATATAAAAGTAACCCTTGAAGCCCTTTGAAGGACCCAGCGCAGCAACATACATAAGAAGGTAGATCAGCAAGGCTTTGAAAAACATGCTTGTACAAAATCTCACCATCTTTACCAAGAGAGACGTTGAGGTAAATGACGGCTTTTAATAAGACCCATGACATTCTCAATTATGAGGGTCATTACCATGTGTTCTCCGCACTGTTTTATGTTCCCAGCAGGGTGGTTTTTCTCCCCCCAACACACACACAAAATAAAATTTTCAGAACTGTCTACAGTTTTCTGTATATAAAATGGATCCCCGAATCTACAATAGTTTATGTTTTGTTTGCTTTTAGTAAAGTAACCCCCGACAGCACCAAAAAGACAAACAAACAAGCAAAACAAAACAAAACAACAACAAAAAAACGAACAACCAAAACCCTCAACAAACAACAAAACCTTTGTTAAGTGGACAGACAGACTGGAACTGGAGGGTTGTATGGAAGAGGGGTAAAATGAAGGAGAAGGCTATAATTTCTAAGTCTGTGGTGACAAGAAAATCAGCTCCTGGAGTCAGACAGAAGACATGGCTGGAGTCTAAGGCCTGGAGGGGAGACTGGCCAGTCTGTGGTAAGTGGCGCACCGCTTTTCAGGACGTGTTATGTGGTATGATGGGAAGCCCTCACCGAACGCTTTCTCCAGTTAGTGCCATGTCCCCACACCTGAGACCCACTTCCCAGTCAATTGTTTCCCAGTCTTTGACAGTTCTACATTTAATTTTCCTTTCTTGTATTTCGTTATGTTAAAGGAAAACAAAGCAAAGCAATAGCGATCAGGCCCCTGATTCCTGTTCCATGCTGAGAACTCCTAGAGAGAAAAAAAAAAAAAAAAAAACAGCAAAGAAAGACCATGTTTCCAAAAGAGATGCTGCATCTAAAGCATCCTCAGTGGACCAGAGGTCCATGTACTGTCTCTGTTGGGGTTGTAGATTTTTGTTTCCAGACCTTCCTCATTAACACACGGATTTTTAAAGTGATCAAGTTCAGAGAGACCTGTCTAGTCTGTGTATTCACCAAGCACTTGAGATTTTTAGTCCACTGTTTAGCTTTGTTCTTATTTTCATTGAATTTAACAGAATTATAGAAATGATAGAAAGTGCAGGAATTGTACAATGTGAATCAAATCAGGTGGCACGTGGGAAGTCTTCCAAGCCACAGGACTGGCGGGAAGTGCCATTGGTTGAGTTACAGGCTTGCCTATGTATACGCCAAGAAAACACACACTCAGAGTTGCGTTGTAGAAATGTTTAAGGAGCAATAGAGCTATCCAAATGCACACTTACAGCAAACCGGAATTATCGTCCAACATGGACAAGAATGCGTTTCAAGTTGCCAGAGGATATTGTTCACACGGCAAACTGACTTCAATCATAAATCTTCTGATATCTGTTTTTATATGAAGCAGGACAAAATTCTGCTAGTAATCAAATATTTTCTTTAGACACGTGCAATTTCCTTTTGGCCTTTATGTATTTTTATGAGTTTTTGCTCACAGTCCTGTAGTTTTGACTGCACAGGAGGAGGCCCAGAAGAAAAGAAGGTAAGTAAGTGTGTAAGTTGGTTTATGCCTTTGGGAATGTGTTCCTGGTTTCCAGAATCATAGTTTCTATGGGATGAAAGTCCACTTTCTCAGTTATGAGTATGGAACTGTTAGCTGTAGGATCAAGGAGGAAAAGCATGAAGATGGACCAATACATCCTCTCATTTGAAGAATTGGCAGAATCTGTAAAAGATACAGTTTATTCTGGAAGACTTGATTGGAATAATGTTTTATAATGAGATGTTAAACACAGCAATAAATATCTATGCACATTAAATTTACGACACTTTTTTGCTGATTTTTGAGACAAGGTCTTATTCTGTAGCCTAGACTGGCCTCAAACTCATGGTAACTCTCCTGCCTCTGCCTTAGGAATGTTAATATTATAGGCATTAGTCACCACACTTGACTTAAAATTTTAATTCTATCCCTAATCCAACTTTCAAGTTTTTCTAGGAAAATAAATTTATTAAAATTGCATTAATAATTGAATCAATCACACAAAAATGTGTAGTTTTTAAAATTAGGTAAGTAGGATGTCTTAGTTCCAAAAAGCTTGCCTCCATTTCTTATGGTTAAGGAGACAAGCCTAAAGAAATCAGGGTGTTATGCTTCTACAGAGGTTTTGATTAAAAGGTTTAAAAATGTTTGTCTCTTCAGTGAAACATGAACATTTTGACAAAATCATAATCGTTGAGGGGTTCTCAGTCTATACCAGCAAATATTATTTGCTATTTATGCAGGACAAATATCTCACAAACCAAGGTAACACCTAAGTAAAATAAAAATTCTATAATAATATTTTAAAAAATAATTAAACCAGAATTTTGCCAGTAACATTTCTCCAATATTAATTTAACATAATAAAATTATACTGTATTTTGAAAGACTTCTTCAGTTCAGGAAATATAGAAACAACTTATTGGAGGGGTCACATTATGTGCATGTGAACACATTCCAGAATTATTAGGGGTCTTTAAAGGCATGCTGAGAGGTGTTCATTGATCATAATTTGTTTCATTTAAAAAACCAGGATGTAGACTTTCGCATCTATTTCTGAATTGAGAAAAATTACAGAAAACATATGGTCTTATCTAGAACACTCTTTACACCAGTATCAAAACTGCGCAATGCAATCTTACATAGCAGTTTGCTTTTCTCAAGAAGGTGATTAACTAAGATGGACGTTCACATGGGGCATGAAACATATAACTCAGAATTTCAGCCGAAAAAAAAAAACCCTCAGTGCAGACCCCCTGCTGAGTCAAGCCAATTAGCTCTGCTTTCTGCACTGGGGTGAAAACACTTCTGGAGGTCTTAGAAACTAGAGCAGAGCTTTGGATAGAGAAGTGGGAATGTCGTTCATCTCCCGGGGTCGCACCACTGAGATGGAGGCTCTCGCTTCCCATGTAGGCACGGGAATTATAGTAACTATGGCCAATTTATATTGAGCAGAGAATACGTTATTTTTCTCTAGGTCAGGGTCACTCATCCTGACCTCTGCTGTTTTGATCCAGGTAATTCTTTCCTTGGGGGAGATTCGGCAGCTTTGATTTCCATCTGCCGGTGACTGTCCCACCCTCCCTTAGCTCCTCATATTCAGCAGACCCAGCCACAGGTCCTCAGAGACAAGCTCTCCCTGACTGCAAGCTACCTGCTTAGATATTTTGGATTTCTTCTTTGATCTATACATAAAATGAGTTACATCAGATCTTTGAACTCACGTTAATAGAAGACTGGTGTGCTGCAGTGTTCCTAACAGAGCAAACAGCCCTGACACACACGCGCCTGCAGAACAATATTTCATCTGTGTTTGTTCAACTGCGGTCCCAGCTGTGCGTTCATCACCTGCACCTGTTCTGTGGGAGCAGAAGCACTTTGAGGGCCATCGAATGTGAGCGAATGCTTAACGCTTTATTTAAAACCATTCCAAGTGCCCAGGTATTTTGATATAAAATATCTCCTCTCATTTGGATAGGAAACACTTGTCTCCTGTGTTATCGTTAAATATAGTAATGCATTTTCAGGAGAGTTTTGATAACAGGGGAGAAAAGAGGGCGATTTGAATGATTCTATGGGAAACTGAGCACAAACATAGTCCTAATTGTGCTTTGTCATCAGTTTGGGATTTCTCTAAAGACTAAACAGTGTTCTTGGGAGGCATATAAAATATCGAGCAATGACAAAATTTTTAATAAAATTATGTAGGACTATCAGGGAGATGAGTTGATAATATGGCCAACTTTTTATGTAGTAAGGAGGTGGCAGAGAAACTACAACCTTGATACACCTTGCCTTTGTGTTTGCATGAATGTGTTTGATGCTGGCGGTGACTTTGATTGGAAGGGAAAACATAAAAATATAATAGTCACATAGAAACTAAGAAGATAAGTCATCAAAAGAAAGTGCTCTGTGAAGTACAGCCTCTTAGACATGAAAGAACAGGAAAATATCACGGCCTTAATTCTTTTCAACGTTGTTAATGCTACTAAGTATATTTTAGTTTGAGCTCACATTAATAAAAATGCTACATGGATAATCTGGGTCTATTAACTGATGAAGACTAACTTGCTGAGTGAGTTTGTAATTGTTCAAAGAGTAAGTGTGCGTGTGCATTTGCACACACACACACATGTATACACATGTATGCATGATGTCGCTTCCCCACTGTACACCTGTTATAGTACAGCTGATTTTCTCCGTGGTGGTTTTAATTTTGGTCAATTTTTCTGAAGTTTCTATGGTTTTCTGCTTTATGACCTCTACCAGGAGATGTGGAAGCAGCTTATATGTCATGCCAAGTTTATACGTCTTTATGTGTTTGTATTTGAGATTTTAATAAGTCATCTGTATCTAGCTGGTTTCCTTCATGGGCCTCAATTGTGCACTAAGGCTAGCTAGACATGGACTCAGATCCACTCACTGAGCTTGCAGCCATATATCTGTACTGTCAAGACACAAAGCCAGGAGACATTTGAACTCCAGCTTGCAGTAACCACATGACAAAGTGGCATTATGCTGATAGCTCATGTTCCTTTGTGAAGAGTCTATAGGCTTATGATTTGCATTAATATGTGACTTTAGAAACCAATACTGTAATGCCACTATATGAGTCTTTCTCTGATAGTAAATACATAATGTGAAATAAAAGAAATGAATACATATGAGGACTTATTGTGAGTAGACATCATGTGTGAAGCAAATGAGTTCCCATTAAGAAGAAACTACCATTGGTTAAATGATGGGCTGGAAAACATCTCTGTTTTCTGCCATTCTCTTACTAAAGCCACTTCTAACTACCACAGACTCTCCTAGACCAGAGTTCCCCAAACGTTGGTTGTACCAGGACTTCTCAAAGGGTTCGTGAGCCTCTAGACTTCTAAGGTGTGACCTGGAGGATGTGCTTCAGGTGCAGTGTGTCCGCCTGTATGCACAGCTGGCTCTCCATCCATGTTAGATGATCACCGCTGCACAACCTTTTTACTCAGGATCCATCTTTTCCCTTGAGTTAGGACCGTTCCCTTTGTTAGGATAGCAAAGACCATGCAGGTTAAATAAATAAATTCATGAATTGGGAATACTCATTTGTAGCCGACCAACTTACCTTTACCCGTGGAACAGATGGATTATAAATGAGGTTGTGTTCACTGAGGTCCTTTGCAAGCTTTTGAAAGACAGGAAACTTTTTTTTTTATTTTATTTTATTTTTTTTTGAAAGACAGGAAACTTTAAGAGAAAAACAAAACAGGTGAATGCTTCCAAAACAAAAATTTCAATCAGCTTCATTTTTAAAATGCGTACTATATCCAGGTGGTGGTGGTGCACACTTTTAATACCAGCACTCAAGAGGCAGAGGCAGGCGGATCTCTGTGAATTCAAGGGCAGCTTGGGTCTACAAGAGTTAGTGCCAGGACAGACTCCAAATGAATACAGAAAAAACCCCGTCTTGAAAAACCAAAAGATAAATAAATAAAAAATACTATATAATAACACAAAGGTAAAAATACCTATCATCAATATTTTATTCATCTTTTCCCTCAATTATCCGTGTTCCATCTGTTCTCAAAGAATTAATGACTCTGATCTCAATGTTCAACCTTACCCTAATATCCAATATCTCAGCCTTACATATTTTTTATTACTTATCTGTACAGCAGGTCTCTTCTAACTCAATATTGTTACTTAAAATTTATCAGGAGTCTATTAAGTTTAAGCAAGTACTAATCTGTGGAATATAATCTGTTTCACATATTAGCCAGAACTGCAAAGCAGTTGACAGATAGTCAGGGCTCCCTGCAATGGTGGTGAAGGCCGCATGCCTGAAGTACTGGTGTAGCTGATCATGTGGATGAGACCACGGAGACAGTGAGCCATTACACATGGAAAACAGGGTTGTTGTGTGTTTCCTTGTTCTTTGTACATTATTCGAAAGCATTCAAAGTAAAGCAGCTACCTGAGAAGTTCCTGCGGCAGATGTAATAGACTAGGCATCCTAAGACAGGTGTCAACGTCTAGCCCTAAATCCCAAATTTGAGCCCATGATGAAGCATGAGGTAAAACTGTCCCCATGATGTGTGTGACTGTTCAGCTGACATTCTACAGCTTTTCACAGAAACTATGCAGTCCTTGTTATTTTCAAAGGTAATGGCAGCTGAAGTGAGCATGCGAAGAAGTCCCATTCCCTGTGATTGGGGGATTTTGTAACTTTCCAGCAAACCAGGGCACCAACTTTTGCTTATTCAGTAGAAACAGTGAATCACTTAGCCAAATAAATGCCTCAAATCTTTCAAAATAAGACACAGTCAAGTTGAATTAATATCTAAGCTGTCAATAAATATGTGTTACGGTTGACGGGGGATTATGCCACACTAAGACACGTATGCTTTAAGATTCCTCATAAAAATATGGCCTCTTCATTCTACCTGTGGAAGGAGAGTTCACAGAGATCTGCAAAGCTTGGACTTGTTCCTAGTACACAGCAAGGGAAGATGGAAAGTACTTGTTGCTGATTGAATGCCGCGAAGTCGTCTTCCCCTCCTCCCATTCAATAACTGGTACTCAAAGAACCTTGAACAGAGGTGCTGATTTATTCCTAAGTAAATATTTTATATTCTCAAATGCAGTGAATAAGCACAATATTAGAACACTAAAAATTGCAGTTCACCTTTTATTTCCTGGCTTTATAAAGCCATTGTTTTCCAACACACTGGCAATACTTTCTAAATATGAGACTTAGGATGAGACGTGGGCTCCTGTTTTAAGACAGCTGAGTAGTTATGAACATAATGAGGCAGGGTTGAGCCCCTGTCCTCTCTGCTTTCTAATTTAACAACCCTAGCCCCCATTTTCCATGGAGACAGAAGTACAAATCTCTTTAACATAAAGCCCGCCATGTGCATATCCAAAGCCCTGGCAATGATGCCGGATCCAGGGTTTCCAATGGGGAGGATAATGTGTGATAACAAAATTGTATCCCTTTCTTCCTGCAATTACCTCAGCGTCCTTACAGCCTTGACATCTGGAAGCCCCCAGCTACTGTCACAGCTGCGATTCCTGCCCCGCTGCAGGAAGTTAAGCACATGGTCCAAAGAACACTCATTGTTTGCTATTTCCTGGGAGCTCAAAACCAAGGCTATTGGCAAGCACACGACTTGGTACTACACACTATATGAACCTCTTATTTTCAGGTGGTGTGGCTTGTCTTTTGCTTAGCAACACACACACACACACACATACACACACATACATATCACATATCGTGGACTATCTTGCTTGAATTAGCTATTTTTAGTTAGATGTACACTGGTCTTCAGTGTTCATATCTTTGATTTGGAGACTCTACTGCTGTCATTTCCTCAAATGATCAAGGTTAGTTAGGACGATGGATGCCTCAATACACACTCCTTTTTAAACCGTGGGAGAGAATTATATTAGACCGTACGTGCTGTGAGAAACTAGCACTCTGTGTTTGTTCATCCAGCACTTCAGATAACGAGCAAATAAACTTCACATACTTGTGAATGAGCGAAAAAAGACTCTAGTTTCCCAAATGAATTGCAGAATCACCAAGTGTCAGGAAAGCCAAACTGTCTTTTGACATCAATAAATGAGTGGGATGAGTTTGTGATGGAAAGCCAGTGGACATGTGTGGCTGTTTACATGGCTTGATTTTATGCTTTTAAAATGATTAAGAAGAGTGGGTGCCACGTGGACTTACTTATCTTCAAAAATACCGTATGATTATCCTCATTTTAAGGGCATCAGTGGGTTTTGTTCACAAAATTAAGAGCGAGATGGATTTTTTTCTAATGCTCTATAATCATTTTGTTAATCAAATTGATTGCCAGCAATCTTCTGGAAACCAAATTGATTGGCTCCAGAATAGACTAAGGATTGCTCTAACTCACAGCACCACTTTGCAAAAAATATAATTGCATATGATTTTTTATTTAGTTTACTAATTGTATTTTTATTTCTGTTGATTCATCTTGTTTTCATTTACTTCAAAACGTTAAAATATTCTCCATAGCATATTAGTTGCCCTAATTTGCTACTTAACTCAATATTTCCCTTTGCTTGATTTAAAAAAAAAAAAAAACTGTGTGCTCATAGTGATTAAGTAGTCTCTCTTAATTCAGCAGTTTATTTCAGATGATTAAAGTAGGCTTATACCATTTGCATAGTGACGGCTACATCTCATGTCCTATTTTGGTTAAAAATTTTGACAGTCTATTTGCAAATGTCCATATGATACTGAGACTATATATTCTTGAACATTGTATTAACTTTATTACTGTTCCTCTGATAATCAGAAGTTATTGGGCATTCATTATTCTTATATTTTAATACGGCATTCTATACTGAAGGTTTAACTCGCTCTTAAACCCATCTTTATTTGGCTAGTGCCTGGTTTTTCTACCTTCACCACTCTACAGTACCTTGCCACAGGCTCGTCTTTCTACAAGTAGCAATTAGAGAGTCCAGAAAGATGTTTATATGAATTTTTAAAAACCCATTTTAAAATCCCACACAAAGCGTACATCTTGTCCAATTGCATTGTCGCCCTTATGCTTCTCCATTGTGTTCTCTTACAGTCCTTTTCCATCACTACACCGCGAGTAAGAGCGAATTTTGCGTTGGTCTGTGCGATTCTGTAGCATTTAGACCCAGGTGAAGTATTTCCAGAATCAAATAAAGCAGAATCGTGTTGGTGATGGCCTGTTCACACACCATTGATGCTCTGCAGTGCATAGGACAAAACACTTCTTTTTCACTGCTACTTAAACAGGAGCACAAGGCGCTCCCTATTCTGTGTGTAAGTTCCGTCCGTGGGTGATTGTGCGGAGGGGATTGCAGAGACATGCTCTTGGGGAGATTGGACTCTAGTCTTCCCTGTGGGAGATTCAGCTGGGTAATAAAGCTCCTTCAGCAGAAGTGCTGCTGTAACCTTGGTTCTGAGCAAGCGGAAGGAGCCTCCTGCTCCTCTGGCTTACAGAGTGCTCACGCTTGTTTAGGAGGCCAGATTAACGAAGATGTCAGTGAGCAGCGTCAGACTTGATTTTAGTTGTCTGCTTGTTGAGTGTTTCGAGAAGCTGACATTAAATTGTTTCCATTTGACAAAATTTGTGTGAGAAATACTACTTAAGCTTCTCTGTTTAATTTTTCAAAGACATCTCAGTTCCAAAGTTAATGGTTAGAATCTTTTATCACGCCGTGAAATGCAACAAGGCAAAATTAGAAATGATTTATGCACAAGACATTGCATCATTAAAGTATATAGGCAAACCTTGGCAAAGTTCATTATCAATATTTTCCCATATGATAAATTTTGATGATAGATTTTGCTTTTTTATAGTGCTTGGTTTTGAACCCAGGGCCTCATGCATGCCAGGCAAACATGCTACGACTCAGTCCCATCTCTAGACTGGAAATAGTATTGCTGGTTATTAAACAGTCTGTCTTCGATTAATGCAAAGTTCTCACCTACAAAAAAAACTAGAAATGACTCGCCTATGAGGACTGTACATAATGAATCGTGGTAAAAAAAAATGTTCCTAAGTCCCCACCTTTTAAAAAATGTATTATTCTTTTTTTAAATAAAAATGAAAGTTACCTTACAAATGTATGAGACCTAAAATATACTAAGATTTGAAAACTGTCACCAACCCATCATCTGAAATAGATGATTTGGTAACCGATTTCACAATGTCACATCTAATGGAAGACCAAAAGATATCTAAGCTAAACCGGCTTTTCCTTTGTCAAGTTTTCCATGGAAACATAGTGACTTTGCTAGGAAAGTCTTCCAGATCACACTTTTCCCTTGAGAATCTAGCATACATTTTTAAAATTATAATTTAAGGTAAAAAAAAAAGTTAACATTTCGCAACTGTCTCTCCCACTTGGAGTCCTGACGTGGACTGCAATGTGGTGAACATTTCACAGAAGACTCTTAGCTCTGGAGTTTCCTCAGAGGCCAGGACAGCGTTGGTGCTCTGCCTAGTCTCATGAGCAAAGGATCTCTCCATTGATCCCAAAGAAAAATTACAGAGAAGGGCAGTAAATTACAAAGTTCTAACTTCCTAACATAAAAACATAGCAGTGGTCTTTATCAACACATGGAGTTAGAGTCGAGGCTTTTTAAACCAGATGCAGCTATTTTGGGGACATAGTTTTCAGCACTACACAATCGTAATGCAGCCTAAAATAAGGATGGGAGTACACGCAGCCCTGATCCATGACATGTGCTTGACTTTTAATGTGGTGTTAACAAAGTGACTCGGATGGAACATGAGGTCTGTCTTAGCTTAAGACTTCGGAAGCACAAAGACATTTTCCTTCTGGACAGCAGACTTCAGCACTGAGAGAGAGAGATCAGAGGAACAAATTGGGTCTGCACTGTGACTGTGGCCCAAAAGATTTCACAGCATTCCTGCCTCTGTGCGAGAGTTTAGGTGTCTTTAATGGCATTAAATTATAGCCCTCTGCAGCCGCACAGTCAAATGCCACATCATCTGACAGGATACCACAGTACAGTCAGTCAGATGTCACACTTTGAAAATCCATGTACTGTGCCTGCCCTTGTTTTCCTCTTTGATGGCAAAAGTGAGAAAATTGTCCTTTAAACTAGATTTATATTTGCACTAATCAAGACAGATAAAAGTTATGATTTGTTTATATTATTTTAACTTAATTTATAGATTTTTCCCTTCCTTCTATGTAATATATTTCTCCCATAATTTTATTTTAGCATGTTTTAGTATCCCCATATTTCTATCACATGTATGATAAACTCACACACAATGCACGAAAATTAAAAATGTGTGTTCAATAGAGAATTACATGAATTTTGCTTTTGCTCAACACAAGACATTGAATGTAAGACTGTCTTATACTAGAATATCTATTACATATATAAAGAAAAGACACCACACTCTGAATTCTGGGATAGCATTCTGTACAGATGGTATGTTTCAAATGTCACCCGAGAAACAAGTTTTAATTGGAATATGTACTTTAACATAATGTTTATTACAGTGACTTCACAATAAAAACCTTTCTGAAAATTAGCATTTCACTCTGTATTCATACAGATACACAAACAGAATGCTACACTTTCTATAAAAGCACTCTACCTTCACCTAATCCAATCATTGATATAATGACACAGGTATCTATACATCTGTGCCGTTGGTGTTTAAAGATTTCAACTCTCTCCCAGGAACACATGCTACCCTGGTAACTGGTTGGAGAACTTGGCTTTCATTCTTCATAGTGTGGCCTGGAATTCAGGCATTTTCAAGAGGAGGTTCAAATCATATGAAGAATAATGAGGTTCTACATAATATGTTTGCTCATTTTAAAACTCAGGTGGAAGATAAGTGACTTTAATACTTTCATGGGAGGTTTTAATATTTTTAATTAATCTGAAACTATCTTAAGTAAGCTATAGCTGAGAATATGCCAAAATGTTTGTCTCAGTTCTTGAAAAATCCATCACAACAAATAAACAGATTCTAAACTTTTGAATGTCCTGAGCAACTTTTAGTGTGTGTGTGTGTGTGTGTGTGTGTGTGTGTGTGTGTGTGTGTGTAGAAAATCACACTTGTAAGTACATGAAAATGGAAATAAAAGGATTACCATGCAGATGGTTCTGAAACTAGAAATTCACCTCCCTAAGAAACCAGGTAAAAATGACAGAGATATTTATTGAGAACAGGGACAATTCAGTTATTTTTTTTCTATTGAATTGGGTTAAATGTACCTGCTTTACATTAACATTTGACAAGAAAATATGGCAAGTATTTTACTTATAAAATTTTTTGGCTAAATAGAGTCACACAATGTAATTTTTTAACTAAAAAACATTTTCTTTTGTTAGAAGTGATGCAAAGGATAAAATAGTTACGCTCGGAAGTGAAATCATAGGGAGGAAGTTCTGCACGGATGGACAATAGCTAACTTTGGACTATTAATCTCCTCTCTCTGCAGCCCTAGAATGCAGGCGAGAATTATTTCTGGAAGTCCATCACTTGATAAACACAAATGAGCATATGCAGTGTCATGAACACCTATAAATCCACTTAGATAAAAGCTAGAGGTGTGTCTCCCTCCTTCTTCTCCCAACTTTCCCTCTTCTCCGGAAAGCTTTCTCATCAAGGCTGCACATCCCTGTGCAGAATGAGCACTTTACACCAGAAAGAAATGTCACCCATCCAGTCCAGGCTTGCTAAGAATGAGGCCTCATAGAGCAGGCTGCTTCCTACCTATGTGAGGTTTGCCCAGGACGCTACCATCTCCCTAAGCTGTGAGGTTCTCTTTGCAGATGTGCGATGCATTTGTTTGACTTTTAAGCTTTATAAAACATAGCATGTTGGAAAGAAATAGCTTCACCGTGAACCTATAAAGCATGCTGCTGAGACGCCTCTGCATGGCTGCCTGTGTCAGGATTCCGTGTGTGTTAGCTTCACTGCTGATTAGGACTCCACCTATTAGTCACGCCTCATTCGGGCTCTTCTCTTTGGACATTTGAGTTATCCTCTTTATGCAGTGACAAGAGACATAATGCCACAATTCTTGTTCATACTGTGTCCTTCAGGAGTGAGAAATACCCTAAACTATGTAGTAAATTAATGATTTCTGTGTCTTAAGGCTTTTGGATGGACTAGCTTGCACGTGAGTTCTGTTTTAGGTTTGGTTTTTCTCACTCGTTGCTTTTGTTTGTTTGTTTATTTGTTTTAGCCCCCACAGGACTTAGCTTTTCTGTTGGCTTCCTCGTTTAAGTCTTAGTGTTCTTTAAATAGCACTTTTGTATCTTTTGCAATTTGAATTTTTATTTTTTATGCTTTAAAATTAAAATATTTCATGATAAACTTATTTCATCTATTTCCTTATTGTTTTTCCTCCCTCCGACTCTTCCACATTCCCTCATCCTCTCTCACAGAGGCATGACTTCTGGCCTCTTTTCTGTAGTTGTTCATATATACATATGCATATATAAACTCATGCATATATATTATACAGTCTGTACTGTATAATGCAGCTTGTCTCTTGTTGATTTAGCTAGGTGGTTAAATATTGTTTTGTTCTGAGACATGGTCTCACCATGAAACTCTGCTAGCCTAGAACCCATTATGTAAATGAGGTTATCCCAGAACTCACAGAGAACCACCTGCCTCTGCCTCCTCAGTTCTGGAGTTAAAGTTAGATGATAGGAGTATTGGGGTGCATGCAGGATGAGTAAAACAATTTAGAATAGTGTAATATAAGACTCAACAAGGCTTTTCTTACAAATCTAAAAATGCAGAATGTATTTGTGCATATGAATACATATTGGTATCTGCTTGAGTAATGTTATAAAGCCTTGCCTTACTAAACCACTTATTTTATACAACTTCACTATTTATTATATGAGGTCAACACTTGCAGAATTTGTACTTCATATGAAAAATTTATTTTCATGATACGAAGCATTCATGTAAGCTGTAGTGCAAATTACCATCCAGCTGAATAATTTTCTCCCTTTTCCAACATTAAGCTGCATACTCACAATAGCACATGGCCAAGCATCACTGACTGCTACTGCTATTCTGTGTCTGTGAATCTGACCACCCTGCTACATCAGGTGAACAATTATATCGTATATGTTGCTTTGATTGGCTCATTTCAATTATCCCAAGGCCCTCAGATGTCATTCACTGGGGACAGGGACATCCTTCCTTTCTAGACTGAAGAATTTTTCACTGCATATTATACACCCACTACTCACCCAAATCACAAGTCTGTGAGCAGAGAGCCGCAGGTTCTGCCATTCTTAGTCTATTATGAACAATGCTGTTGAGAAATGAACAGCAGCAACAGCAACAAACCACCAAAGTAGTGATTTAATCTTTTTTTTTTTTTGATTCTTTTTGGGTGTGAAGGTTTTTGTAAACTTGTGACACTCAGTATGAGCTCTTGTAATATTAGGTGTTAAGTTTTTTCTTTCTATTATTTCCTTTGGATTGACAGAAAGCAGGATGGAGATCACTTTTTTTATTTTAAATTTTAAAATATTTTCTTTGTTTCTTTTTCTTCAGCTACTGTAACTTAAGTGTTTTGTTTTGATGTTCTTAACTTGAATCTTGTAAAACTGAGAATTCTCTCTAACACAGTTTACATTTTATAGAGGCAGTTCTTGTTTCTTATTCAAATGACAGACTGTATTTATATGAAACACTAATCAGAAAGTATTTTATATTTTTAACATATTTGCACCAGTTGTGAATTAATAAACACTGGGTAGGCAACCCTATAGGTGTATATATAAACCAACTGTCAAGGAGTCTCATTTGACCCTTCCTTACCTATTTTAGAGGAAAGAAAAGTGATATTATGGAAGGACAAGTGTCATAAAATCCATCCATTATACAGGAGCAAAGGCAGAGTGCCAATCCATGTCTTTCTGATATCAAAGTCATTTTAAACACAGTGTATTGCAAGGTGAATTAATCCTTGCAAAACATTGAGGTAGATCACAGTGCAGGTGACTCTGTCTTCCCATGAGAGATGATCTCTGAGAGTAGAAGTCATGTTTGGGAATCTCACAGCTAATAATTGTTGTGGCATTCATTTGGAGTGTTTCTTCTTTCTGTATACTTTCCCCTATAATCCATGCAATGCACAGCCAGCACTGGTTCTTGCTGAAGTAAATATACCACGATGTTTCCAAATCATAGGTCAAAACCATGTAAACAGAATGCAACTAAACAGATTATGTCAAGTATACATCATGCTGTATATCAAATTTCTTTTGTTCTGTTTTGTTTTGTTTGACTATGATGCTCAGGCTGACCTTGAACTCTCAATCTTCTTGCCTCAGTTTCAAAACAAAAAAGAAAAAAGAATTTTGATATACATCATGTTGTGTACCACCACACCTACCATCTCACCACAATCCATTAACTTCCTTGTTTGTTTGTTTTAACACACAGGCTCTTATAGCCCTAGCTGCCCTTCTTACTATGGAGCTAACTCTCCAGCCTTCAGCTCTCAAGTTCTGGGATCTCAGGCATCTACCACCATCACTAGCTATCTCATTGCAATTTTTTTTATCAGGAGAGTCAGCCTCCCATTTTGTATTTATTTATTTTTTTCGTTAAGAAAAGAACATTTAAGTCTTAATCTCGTTGCCTTTAAGAAGTACTGTTGAAAGATATTTCTTTGAGTATGGTATACAGATCACAAACACTTTTGTAGGATTAAAACATCTCCCTTACTAACTACAAATCCCAGTAGTTGGCTGATACCATAGGAATTTCACAGATGCTTCAGATTGAATTCCAAGGACTTGTACCTAAGCTCAACTTTGTAACTCAAGATAACAGCACACATGAGGATCTTCCAAAGTACTAGTTACCTGTTTATGAGGAAGTTCAGTCATTGTCTTCAGGACCATTTTCCATTAAACTGCTATTGAATTTCCTTGAATAGAAATGCCATTCATGCTTTAACGCACAGAGCCAGATCCCCCGAAGGTAACTAACTACTCTTTACCCCTTGGATTAATCCAGTTCCACGTCAAAGAACTGGCTACCATTTTTCACTCTCCTATGCAAAGAGGCACAATGGCAATGAATGGCCTTTCTCTCTGTGTCACTAAAAAGTCCCAACCCGAGTCATCCCGTCGACATATCTTTACCTCCTCTGTTATCTCTTTCTACACAGAAGAGAGAAAAGGCGATAAAGGTATTCAATAATTTAATTAGTAAAAAAAATGATTCATGTGATGAATAGCTTACAAAATGTTCATGAAGTACTTAAAAAAAAACTAGACCACTACCTTCCAAGGGGTTTATTAAGAAAATAGATATTACAACCACTTGACTCCTCATGACAAATGTACTTGTTACATCTACAACTACTGAATTCTACCCAGATGGTTCCACACAGAAAATCCTCAAGCATCCTGAAATGTCACTGTAGTCACTGAGACTCCCATAGTTTCTTTCTAAGCAGGACTTTTAGGTCTTATTTGTTCTTCTTCAATTGATTTCACTTTCTCCACATTTTAATTCATTAGCACAAGGTATAATACTGCTTATTAATAACTGAAGGCTAAAATATATGATGGTAATAACAACCCATGATGAGATAAAGGAAAAGTTGTTTTATTTGTTAAAAAATGGTAGCAATACCAAATTATTTCTGATAAAATAGTTCTGGTACAAACTATCAAACATATAAACATTCTGAAATATTAATACAGCATAATTTTATTTCCAGAGAAGAAGGGAAGTTTGGTCTCAGTTTTTCTTTTTAAATAAAATAAAAAAAGTTTTCTAATGTTGGATCGAGTACTCCCATGATGACTTTGGGATTTGTTTATTTGTTTTCCCAGAATTAGTAGTCTCTCAAACATTAATTTGCAAAAAGTCTGCCACTGATCACTGATTTGATCATTTGTCTGGAGGGAAATGCTCTTCTAAATTCCATTGTTTACAAGTTTGTGGAGCATATCTTTTTTTATAGTAACATGCTTGTTTTCACTTTTAAGTATTTGCTTTATAAAAATGCACACAGAGTAAGACCAGAGTGGTTGTTTTTTATTTAAAAATCAATTTAACGTTATTTAAGATGCATCATTCTATAATACTATGGGGGTAGGTTGTAGCATGAGGGCCTGCTCTGTTGTCTGAGTTTCTGTCCTGCCCAGTTCCAACAGCCAGCAAGACCCAAAGAAAATCACATAGAGAGTCTACATTAGGTTATAAACTAATTGGCCCATTAGCTCAGGCTTCTTGTTAACTCTTATAACTTATATCAGCCCATTATTCTTATCTATGTTAGCCACATGGCTTGGTACCTTTCTCAGTCAGGCAGGTCACATCTTGTTTCTTCGGTGATCTGAGCAGGAGTGGGAGGAATGGGCTTTCTCCTTTCCAGAACTCTTCTGTTCTCATCTTCCTGCCTCTACTTCCTGTCTGGTTGACCCACCTATACTTCCTGCCTGGCCAATCAGCATTTATTTAAAACATGATTGACAAAATACAGACAATTCTCCTGCGCCAGGAAGTGAGTAAAAGAAAACTTTAGTTAAAGGGAATGCATGTGGTTGACTTCAGTTAAAGAGAATGCATGTAGTTAACTGAAGAGGGAGAGGAAGGACTAAGAAAGTAAGGAGATCATTCTGTATCTGTCAGGTTTCAAAAAGTATAACAGCTTGATGCCAAGCCTGTAATTGACATACTAATTCATTTCTAGGGAACTGGCCACTTAAACCATAAAATTATTGTTAAGTATGTTTGTGTGTATTACTATAAGATAGATTTTTTTGGCCATAGACTAACATATGTAGCTTTTTAAGTTGACATATATATATATATATATATATATATATATATATATATTTCATTGTTTTCATAAGTAACTACTATAATATTATAATGAATTTCATTTCAAAATTTACTATATTAACAGTGTAGTTTTTCTGGAATTTATCCCTGTGGTAGGAACTTGGGAGTTTGAATTCTTTCTTTCTTTCTTTCTTTCTTTCTTTCTATCTTTCTTTCTTTCTTTTTCTTTTGAAGGGTTGAGGCACAGAATCTTGCTGTGTAATCCAGATTGCTCTCAAAGCCATGATCCTCTTCCCTCAGTTTCACCATCACAAATACTTAGGTTGCAGTCATGTTTCTCAATGCTTAGTTGTTTTGGCTTAATTTATTTATATTTATAGCTCCCTAACTTGATAATTTTAGTAAAAATTAACATAAAGGCTAAATTTTGAAGTAGCCACAACTTTCTAGATGGTCAAGTCAAGAAATCTCAGTATCATTTTGTATTAAAAAAAAACTTATCTGTTAAGAAACATATGTCTAGTAAAATTTGAAGGCATTTTACAGGTAATTAATGGAAACTACTGTTTTTAAGGAAGTTCTCCTGTAAATATGCTAGCATGCTACTGACCATGTATGCTGTAGAGAAATGCTGTCCTCCACTGACAGCCAAGGGCGTGCAAGGGTCACCCCACATGAGAGTCAACAAAGAGTGCCAGGCTGTACGATGACCACGGAAGAAGTTCTAAAGGAAGCTTTGTGGGATTTCCACCCAGATGCTGCTGCAAAGAATAAAGAAGAATGAGGAGGAGGAGGAAGAGGAGAAAAGAGCAGAAAGTGGAAAAAGCAATTCTGTGTGTTGTTCAGAGAATGCTTCCACACACTGCACCTCTTATCATTTCTTGATTTCTTGATCAGGGAACCAGTGCTCAGGAGACCCTTCAGTCCTCATCTGTAATGATAACTTCACATAGTCATACTTTTCTGAAAACCTAGTCGATCCTTTAACTTTCACCCAGTCTTTACCGTCCTGTAACCCTGACAGTACATTGTTGTGTTCATCTTCCCCTCTGCAACCAGCCAAATGAAAAGCAAGTCTCATGCGTGAGGGCCACAACATTTCAGTGCAGAACAGAAAGGAAAGGAAAGGGAAGGGAAGGGAAGGGAAGGGAAGGGAAGGGAAGGGAAGGGAAGGGAAGGGAAGGGAAGGGAAGGGAAGGGAAGGGAAGGGAAGGGAAGGAAAGAAAAGGAAGGGCTCCCAAGGTTATTCTTACACCGTGGAAATTTATTCCAGTAACTTTTGAAAATGGTGTGTGTTCCTTGTCCACCTACCTTGTAAAAATTCTTGTCCAAAAGCATCACAGAATGAGAAATGGATTAGTTCCTGCCATAAGCAGCTTATTATGTAGCTATAGGAAATAGAGAAACATGCTTGGCTCTGGGAACTGTAGAAACTCTCTGTCCATTCTGTTGCCCATAGACTAGAGCCCAAACTGCCTACCTAGCTATGAAAACTTTTCGTAGTTGGAGCCCAAGCTTAGCAGTTCCAAATTCCCTCCTGTGTCTTTGCTCCATGTGCCACCACAGAGATCTCAGGCGTGCATGCTGTTTCCCTAACAGTATGTGGTTGGGCCCTTCTCTGAACCGCTCATTCTCCTCAGAGTGCACCTCCTTTGCACTGCAGGTCTTTCTAAGATCTCTTTAATAGATCAAAACTGCTCAGATTTCTCAAAAGCAAAGCCAGCCTTTGATCGTTTTTTTTCCAAGGCACTAGAATTTACAGTAATACAGCAGCAAATGATGTGAGAATTAGAAAAACAATGAAACAGGAAACTATTTGGCATACCTAGTAAGATATTTCTGTGTCTCAGCTAAGGACACTGAGTTCTGGAGGAAAAGATATTAGCAAAGTCACCTAGTGACAAAAGAAAGGAGCAGGACAAGGTGCTTTTCTCCTGTGAGTCTCTGTAGCAATGGCCACAGCAGCCTTTGATTCAGACTGGTCTGAACTTGACCTTGGCAACCTGGCTACCCTCACTACATTTAAATGGAAGACCAAGAATAAAAATACATGATCAGAGTAGTTTCTGTCTCCTGTTTAGTCTGTAAGGCATGGATTCCTGCTTGCAGAGATACCTGGAGCTTCTGGTACAGCAGTGGTTAGACCAGGGGCAGCATGGGTGGACTTGCTGGTGATTCTATTTTAAGTGTCCTCTCAGGGCCTGGTTATTTGTAGTTAGTTACTTAACTACTGTGCATCTATGTCCTCCTTGGTAGATTAAAAATAATTAGCTTATTTAATGCAGTCAACCATGCTTGAGTGGAATTTCTGTTTCAGATGGGAAATTCAGTAGTGAGCCACAGACGTAAAATCCTTGCTATGACAGAGGCTCCCTTCCATCAAGATCCACAATCTTGACAGACTAATGACTCCGGCTTTCCCAGGCCCCAGATCTTTGTGTGTACTCGATCTTCTTCACATTTATTCCTACAGATGTGTCAGTGGGGGGGGGGGGGGGAGCTCCTTCTATGTGTCAAGTTTGTACTGGAAACTCAGTTGCTTTGAGATTGACTGCACCTCATTTCACTTCACAGTCTCTTCTCTGCATTGTTATTTGAGCCCTTTAGCCCCGGTCGTGGCCTGGCAGACTGTGTGTTTTACTTCTCTCTTTGTTACAGGTTTGTGCTTAGTCCTGTGCCAAGATTCTAGGTGGAAATGAGTGCATATATAATGAGCTGTGCATAATTTACTGCTGATCGCCTGCCCTAGTATCTAGTATAATGGCCTGTGGCGATACATGCAGTTGGGCACAGTAGAGCAAGGTCAATACAGAGACTAAGGAACTAGGATGCTGTACCTTATGGGGCAGCAAGACAAGCCACAAAGGGTCACTTTGAACCAGAGACATGACTAAAGTGTGAAAAGCTAATCTAGCTAATGGTCCAGTGTTGTAGACATTAAAGACGGCATGTGTCACAGCGCCGAGGATGACCTCTGACTGGCATGCTCTGTTAATGGGAAGGACGTGCCACAAATGAAGCAGAGTGAGGACAGAGAGGCAAGAAGTGGAATAAGACAAATCAGCCAGTTGCCACCGTCTGTGGACTTTGGTTTGAGAAGATGCCCTCCCAACCTGAAGGGTAAGATCTGAAAGGTTCTCTGGGTATTCAAGGCAAGGGAGTTATTAAATATTTGTTAAATATGAATTACAATTCACATGCATTGGCTGGCTAAGGGTACAGGTGAGGGTGATGCAAAGAGAAATGAACACGCCATCTTCTTCCTCTCTGTAAGATCAATAACCATAGCAAACACATAGACTTCCATAAACGATGATTCGGAACAGAAAGGGGTTATGGGAATTCTACTAAGAGAGTATCTACAGATGAATTTAAAAAGTGAATTAAAATTTCATTGTGTAAAAAGTCAATTGTATGTAGTGGTCATTCACACATTATCTGAATGATCATCCCACCATCCCAGGTGTGGAATTTTATTCACCTTGAATTTTATTAAATACTCAGTCATTGAAATCACAGTGATTTCCTGCACGGGACATTGTATTGGAATCTATTGTTTGAGCTCCCAGACACTAGCAGTCTGCTCATTTGCTCCCTTCTCAACATGAACTGCCTCATGCAAATGTTCTGGGGTGAGTGGTTAATCACGTGAATCCAGGCTGTGTATGTTCCAAAACCCAGCTCAAGCAGGAAGGTAAGAAAGAAATGTAAAGCCCATGCTTTAGCACATGTCTTTACAGAGATAAATATTTAAAAGTTTTATGATTTTCTACATTCACCACATTCTTCGTTTTCAGTAAAGATAATGGCACATTGGAAGAGGAAATGTAGATATATACATATGTATGTATGTATGTACGGTGCTTAGGACCAATAAGAGTTACGGAAATTGATAGAGAAAAAATTTGCATGGAGTTAGCAGAGAATATATAGGCTTTTAATTATGTTCCTTGTCCAAAGTGATTGGGCAGACTGCCTGCTATACATTATAAATTAATTTCATTCATTATTTCCCTACTTCGAGTTTTGGCTGCCTAATTAATGGCTCTTATATAATTCAGACACCGAGCCCCTCCCTGTAAGGCTGCTAATCACCTGGCGCAGAGGCCCAGTGCAGACAATTGCCTGGGCCTCCCAGAGTCTGACTTCGACAGACTTGGGCCTCTGATTTATGGGCCAGTCCTCCTGAAAAAGAATGTGTAGCCAGGACAAAGCACAGCCGCAGGCAGATTGTGTGCCTGGGTCCTCCAGGGTGTCGCCTGAAAGCTGTCACCAGAGCCCTGGAGCTCTGAAATGGTCACAAGGCAGCATGCCCAGGTTCCTCAGCCTCTGGGATTCCCCCCACCGTGCGCTCCCAGCTCTGCTCTGAGTGCAGCATGGTGGTGGCTGCCCTGACTAGGCTGTCAGCTAAGGAGCAGACAGCAGCAGTGCGCCTCTGCAATAAGCTATCAGGGAACTGCTCTGCTTCCGAGGAATGGGGAGCTCTTAACTTTGTCTTGTGTTCATTTCAAATGAAGTTACACCTTCTAGCTGACCTCTTCATTTTAGCGCCTCTCATGATGGAGAGAAAGAATTTACAAAGAAGTACATATTAAAGACCAAAAAAGCTAACAATGACCCTCCTGACTTCAAAGGAAATTTACTTATGGTCTGGAAATTCATTTATAAGCTTATCAGACAGTCAGACATAAATACCGAACCCTTCGCATTCACTGATCCTGCTGGAAATGCATGCCTCAGCTGCAGGTGGTACACAGAGGCTCCATTCCTGATAAAGTGCAGACTTGATCAGTTCCGACCTCGGCAATGAGCTTTGAGGCTGCCCAGATGCGGCCTCAGAAAATTTGCTTTATGCACGCTTCACACTTCCCATTCCTATTGTTCTGTCTACAGTCATGGGTGGGGGGGCTGTTTTGAGAATCCACTGATCTGTGTGCTGCTGGGTTGGAGCCTTGGGCATGCGGCTGAGACATAAAATAAAATTCAATCCAGTGTAATAATCAAGATAATTCCTAAATCCAAATGGACATTAAAGTATATCTTAAGGGCCTTTCACATGGTCCTGTGGAACTCGAATATTTTTTCATGAATTCAGGGCATCAATTTAGTAATGGAAAGATAGAATTTTAAAAGTATTGTAAGGTTCAGTGTGTATTTCTGCAAGTAAAATTTATTTCTATATTCAACTCTTGAATTACCCTTTTGCATTGCAGATATTGAAAAACAAGATAATGGCTTCAATTAAAGGAAAAGGAGAAAGAGGAAAGGGGAAGAGAGGAAATATGTTCAGGGCCTTAAGAACTAGAAAACACTTTTATTTTCAAGTATAAACATATAATTCTTTGTTTTAGAGATAAGCCATTAAGCAAACTTGCTCATCAGAAATGACAAAGTGGACACCGATATTTTATGACAGTTTGAGATCAAGTGTATTTGCCTGTGGCTCTCTGGGAGAAGCCAGAGAGGATTGACTAGACATGTTAGCATTCCGTGGGGCAATGGTGTGACAACATTGACCTAAAACAACTTCGAAGTTTCCGATTTTTCAATGTATTTGTGAAGAAAAGGAGAGACATGCAATTAGAAGTGAGGTGGACATACATACTGCCATAAGGAAACCCAAAATTCTAGGTGTTATCTCGCAGCTGACCTAACAGAAATAAATACAAACCAAGACAGTGAATGTGGAATAGAACCTCAAAACTTCCATACAGCCTGACAAACCAACGTCACCAAACACCAGTGGTCCAGGAGTCAAGATCTTCATGGGCAGTCGCTCTTGAATATGCAGCCACTCCTAAGTCCTGGCACCTTTTTGAGGAATTTTAGGCAAGTCACTTGCATTGTCTAAGTCTCCATTTCTTCTTTTATAAAGAAAAAGAAAATAAGCCTAAACTGGGCTTGAAGGTTAAATTCTAAAGTACTAGAAATCTACGTACTGATCCATTTGATGGTGAACGCCATCTTAACTGGAGCTTTGTTATCAGAATTCGACGATTTGCCATGAACTTGTGCTTACTCATTTGTAGTCACTCGAGTTTTCCTGAGTGAACATGTGTGTTTGCAATGTTAGAGAAAGGTAGGTAAAGAGTCCAAATTTCTACTCGCATCTAGCTAAAAATCTAGACTGAAAATGGTACTTGCCAATCTAAAGCAGTAGATACTTAACAAAGTATCTACTTCTCATGTGTACAGCTTCTCAAATTCAATCAAAACCTTGTATAATTTTGAGTCTCACATGCCCAACATTGTTTTGGTTTTCTTTTTTATTCTTAAAATAGAGCTGCTATTGAATAAGATATATTTAATAACCAGTGTGTTGATGGTATTAGGTGTGTGTGTGTGTGTGTGAGAGAGAGAGAGAGAGAGAGAATATACATTTATATGTGTACATATATGCAAATACACAAGCATACAAACACACATAGATAAAATCCCATAAACTCAGTGACTACACAGGTATAAAAAAGCAAACTCAGTTTAGTTAGGCACCAAACCTCTAGGGCACCGCTGCTGAGATAAAAAAAAAAAAAAAAAAAAAAAGGAAGATTCTACTGCACTTGGAACTGGCTTCCTCTGAAATTCACAGCAAGGACCCACGTTCAGATGGTCACACTTCAGTCCTCCTGTCCCCTGAGATGTTGCTAAATTTTAATTTGGGGAATTTTGTGAGATAGAGTCTGACTGTGTAGCCCAGGTTAGCCTGAAATTCATTAACCTGATCCTTTGATCTTTGCCTCTCTGAGGCTGGACTGACAGACATGCTGCCCACCACACACGGTTTCCCTAGATGCCTGTGAGCTTCTTTGGGTCCACAGGAACAATCCACATCTGTTGTGCTGGCACCTCACCAGCTTTAGAAATTTCTGTTAAAATTCTCTCTTTCTTTTTCTGTTTTCTTTCCTCCCAGAATCTTCGCTCCCTCCCTTTTTTTCCCCTCCCTTTCTGTCTTTCTATTAAGAAACATATTCATTGGGAGGCAGAGGCGGGCTGATCTCTGAGTTTGACGCCAACCTGGTCTACAGAGTGAGTTCTGGGAAAGCAAGGATAAAACAGAAAAACCCTGTCTTGAAAAAAAAATAAAAAAATAAAAAAAATCAAGCAAAGGAAGCTTTATTTTGAATTTGGTGGCAAATATTTTACTTAGGTTCTTGGACTGTTGATTAAATTAGTAATAGGGCTTGCTTCTGAGTGTAAATGGTGTGGTCCTATTTTGATCTTCTGATTCCTGTGGGCTTCCTTTGTCTTTTTTAAGGTTTTCTGGCAGCTGTCTGCATATACCATGTGAGGCATCCCAAAACAAATTATAAAGGGAGAAAGTAATTCTACCACCTCCTCCAAGCTCAGCTTTATTCCTGCAGAAAATTTCTTTCAAGGCAGATGTTTCTATATAGCTCTCTGAAGTATCCTTATAATTATAAAAATCAAAGAGTGAGGTCAGAGAACATATTCTGTATCCCATGTACAAAAGCATGAAAATAAGTTCTGGGAAGCATCCTTATGCTGTAGTCGGTCACAGTTTTCTTTAAATAGAAGCATTCCATCACACTTGGACTAACTGGAAAGGCTCGGGCTTTTGTAGTTTCACCCACTGAGAAACTTTGAATAAAATGTATTTTTCCTCTCGCCCCCACCATTTGAGTAGACACACTCAAGTGTACTAAAGAAGAAAGTCGTGTTTGGGAACATATGCTGTTTACAAGCGTGTGAATGTACTGGATTTTAGCGAACATGTGCTTATAATTCCCAGTATGTTGTGTGTATCTTAATTCTATTATTTCTCCCAGAGTATTCCAAATTTATAATAATGAATGTACATCTCATTTTAAAAATTTGCTGTCCATTCCAGTGAGATATCTTTAGTAACTACAAAGGCTTAGAAATTTTCTGCGTTCAAAATAATGCTGCTCCAGGAAAGTAAAAGTAATGTCTAAGACCTGAGTAGGACTGAGGTCCCTGCCGTTCTTTTTCCCATCTGCCTCCAGCTATTTCCCCTAACAGGAATGAGAGCTTATTTGTTGATAATCTGTCTCTCCAAGGGACATTTTTAGCTCTCTGATCTTAATTATCTAATGCCAAAGAAATAATGGAATGCCCCCAAATGTTTCTTGGATAGCATAGATAATTGGGATAACTTAAAAGATATCTCACAGTTAATTTTTTCATTCGAAATGCAGCAGACAATGTATGCTTTTGAGGGACACGAAATCAGGCTTATTTTCTAAAAGTTTTAATCATTCATTTATTTCGCAGTTCATTTGCCATAATTCATGTGACAGCACACAGAGCTGATCATCTGAAACTATTCCCAAATGAATATTTAGATCACCAAACTCCTATTTAAGTCAACATTTTGTTACTTCACAAAGTAAAACTGATATATTTTGAAATGTTATCGCTAAAATTGTCATTTTTTTTGCTAGACAATAAAAGCTAAAAGTAGACTGATAGATAATAGAATTTTTCAAACTCTCACCAGAAGGATTAACATGTCTGTGAATTTCATTATGGCTTTGTTTGGTTGAATATGAGATGTGGGGAGAAATCAATTGGATTCTACAGGTCAGTCAATGTGTTTTAAGCAATGTTGCAGGAATCCTCTCTTTTCAGGTGACTAATTTGATCTGTTGCTCAAAATTTCTTCCTTTGAACTATAGGAAGAAATACAATGCAACACTAAAAAAAGCAGTTTCAAGAAGAATATGAGAACCACAAGTTATGGTGTAAGTATGGAAAGATGAAAGAAGAGACTTGTGACAGTAACATGCCTCATACTTTGTATGTGGACTGCATAAGTGCATGTGTATGTGTGTGTGTGTGTGTGTGCGCGCGCGCGCGCGCACACGCGCGCGCACATGCGTGTGCCTGCGTGTGTATGTGTTGCATATGTCAATACATATGAAGAGGCCAGAAGAGGATGTCAAGTGTCATCTTCCATTATTTTATGACAGTTTTTGAGGCAGGATGGCTCACCAAACCTAAAGCATACCATTTTGGCTAGGTTGGCTGGTCATCACACTCTGGGATCCACTTATCTTTGCCCATGTCTGGGGTTACAGGCATACATGTCATGTTCAACTTTTAGGTGGGTGATAGAGATTTAGCTCAGACTGTTTTTGCTTTCACAGCAAACATTATTATCTCTTGTAACAATCTCTCTGGACCTGATGATAAATTTTTTAGACATTGATATGAACTGAATTTAGTAAAAGAATGGAAATGGAGATTCTGAAATAAGGTATTTTGTGTTGTTTTAAATAGTCTCTCTATTGCTGTCCTCCGGGGAAAATACCTTTCAACTAAAATACTGCAGTTAAAAAAATCCTGAGATTGTTTGAAAATTTTCTGGGAGCAACAAAGTCCACAGCAACTTAAACTATTAGTAAGGAAGGCTTTTGCTTGCTTTCATTTGTTGGTGGAACACAATAACACAATTTCAATTTTTAATGACTATCAACGTTTATATAATGTGACTGACCTTTGGTTTAACTGCTCCTGGATATAGATCTGAACAATGTTGCTCCCTCAGAGTTAAAAGTCTTGTTGGGATGGTCATAGGCAGAGAGATCTACTATTAATCAGTGATACAATTTGGTAAGTAAATCAAGTGATCAGCTTGCTTTACATGTTTTTTTTTCCTGTGAAACATGTAATACTGCTGAAAGTCATTAATGTGAACAGAGTGAGGTTAGCTATGTGTCTGGCCTGAGCAGCAGACTACGAGAAAGTTGGGGGAAAAAATGAAGAGTAGAGAGGAGAATTCTCTTTTAGAGCTTACCTCAGTGAGACAGTAACATATAACTAAACCGCAGGGTGAGGTGAAACTCACTACCAAAGATAGCTTGGTGTAAGCAACGAAGTATGCTTTTCTGTAGTCCCGGGACAGAGGGCAGAGGCCAGAGGCGGCACAGGCTGCCGCCCAGCTGGGCTTCATTTGAGACGCAAACCAACCTGTATTAGGCTGTAGGAGAACCTACAAGAACCAAACAAGCAGGAGCATAGAACTCATGGCTCATTTTGAAAGGTCTTCAGGCTTTTCTTCGGCCTGATCATTGTATAACTTCCCTGCTCTGCCACATTTCGCCTTTAACCAAATAAAATTGGAACAATCCTTGGGTGTTTTTCATGGGTAACGAATTATGACACCTTTCTCCATAGCTACATCTTCCTCAAGAAAAATATGATAGAAATATCTTGGAACTTAAAGTATCATTGAAATCAGTATAAAATTAGTAAAAAGTACTGTAAGAACAATTAAAATATGTAGAGGATTTTCAATGTGATAAGTTGTTCATACTGTTTGAAGAAAATGTCTGGTTCATTTGCAGAAGATAGTGAAATTTAATCTTAATGGAGCATTTTGTCTCAAGTGAGTGTGGCTCTTTAACTTGTCCATGTGTAAACTTCTGAGAATGACTAACAGATCTCAGACACCAGTGCACTCCATGCAGGATGCACCAATGCAGTTCATGAAGGGTACATCGGTGCAGTTCATGCAAGATATGTGAGGCCCTGCTAGTGGAGTTAACTTTTTCAACTGTCTTCATATGCAGTCTTGCAGTCCAGAGGCTGGAGAATAGCACACCATGTATGGATGAACACTCAGATACTCACGTGTGCCAGAGAATCAACAGTAAAGCAACAATTACACATTGATCTCCTACTGTGTTCTAGAAATTATAGTATGCCCTCAAGGCCCTTAGGAAAGTAATAGTTTCTGACCTATGAATTTCACAACCCCATGAGAGATGTGGGTCTAATGGACAGACTTGAATAAGGTTCTTAGACGTCTTTTTCAGTATTAGTAAATTTTGGATCCTTCTGATGTTTATGTGTCCTACTACCCTAAATTATTCTTTCCTCTTTCTAAATATCAAATGGAAGTATCAAAAGACCTTTAAGTCTCAATGTATGCATGTCACGCACAATTTACATGGATATCTTGTGTAATTTTGAAGAATATATTTGGCTTATATTTATAAATACAGTAGTGTTAAAAATGAGGCAAATGCATTTTTAGACTTTAGGTAATAAATGGGAAGAGGGGCCAACACATAGTGGTCATAGGATTTCATCACTATTTTAAACTTGTTCAAAATTTCTCGATATTTTTGAATGGGTACCAAGGTATGTAATAAGTGGGGTTATTTTTTAAAGAAGAAAAAAATGTCTTTGTCCTTTAGTTGTGTGATGTGTTGTGCTAGCTCGTCATATAGTAATTGCCATTTACTACATGAAATACTACATACTAAAATACTGCAGATGTGTTTACAATGTGCATATTTGAATTTTATAAGTAAGATTATTTTTCAATTCAGTCTATGCATGGCCCTTTGTTCCAGGTGGAACTGAACTGTCTTTGCAGTTGTGTGCTTCCCTCATTACCCAAAACATTGCATCATATTTGGAATGCTGCAGCTGCTCAGCAGCCTCCAGGCAGCAGTAAAATCTAGTTTTAGAAGACGAAAGAGGGAAGAATAGTGTGTTTGCTGGAATTTGCAGAGGGGATATTTTTTTAAGTGCCTAAACTATGTTGGAACCAAAATTATCACGGCAATACAGTTTTGATCTAAAAAAAATGAAAGCAAAAACCTTGTATATTATTAATGGTAAAGAAATTGTTGAAATCAGTTATACAAACAGGCCCATGGTGTCGATTTGTCCTCTGCATTGATCTCCAATGACCATTTATGAGAGAAACAGGAGATGGACAGCTTATAAATTCAGTTCAAAATACTTTTTGAACAGCACAGTGCAATGACATCATGTTTTGTCATAAAGTAAGCATTTCTTAGCTAAATCAATCATGGTCACAGGGCATCATGTTAAAGTTGTACACAATAAAGTAACACCATAATTTCTCACCCTGTGCTAACAATACAGAAGGCTGTTCGCTCCTGTTCTTGACAGGCTTTCATTTATGGCAGGCAGTTTTTGAAAACTGAAGCCCATCAAGTTTCCAAAAACACATAAATTAAAAAGAAAGTAGCCCAACAGACAGGACTGAGAAATTCCTTATTGTGGAGAAACTATCTCATTTCTCTCTGTCTATGGAGGTAGAATTCAACATATTACAATGTTCAAGTAATTTTTTAAAGATAAAACATTGCAAAGATTCTTATCATTGTTAAACTGCCTGGATCATAACAGACCATTTAAAAAGAGCAGTTTCACTTTGAGAGAATAATATCTAGATGAAGCTTTTCCCCTCCAATTTATGACGTTAGCCAGTTTGCCCTATTACGAGATCCTATTGTTTAAGGATCATGACCACCTATTGATAGATTGAAGAGCAGAAGGCAGTATAAGTCATTGATTACAGACCATCATTGTTGCTGTGGACTATTTTAAAATGCATAACGGGAAAAGAAAATTAAGTATTCTAGAGTTATTCTTTATCTAAGAAAGTGAGAAACAGTAACAATCAAAATATAGAATACTTAGAAACCAGGTCAGTTGCCAGAGTCCAAAATCAATGTCTCCATGCTCTGGGTAATTCAAACATGCAATTGTGACATATTTGATATAAAATTTGAACTGTATTCCAATGTCAGGGAGCTTACAGAAATATGATATTGATGAGCTGGAGTCCTAATGTTTGTTGAAATCCTGTGTTGGCCCCAGTGTTGTATGGTGAGAGCGGCTGTTCCATTATGGAAGGTTCAAGAGTCCGTACGTGCCAAGTCTACTCAGATTCTTCATTAGCATCGTAATTTTTTATGAGGGCAATGAAATCATATCTGATTTGTGTGTGATATATACCAGAACTCAATTTAAAAGATTCACTGATTTTTATATTTTCCAAACACTATCGTTCAATATGATTTGTGCCGTAATCAGTATTTTATAGAGATGTAGATTGTGCTTCAAGTACATCATGTCCTGCTATTCTATGCAGAGGCAGAAGAACTGCTATGATTTAAATACCATACCTTTAAAACTCCTACAGATTTAACTTTGAACTGTATTTATTTGTTATTGCATTTAACCCCTCTCCCACTGTCTGAGTCATTCAGATGCTTTTTGACAGCAAACCCAGCGCTCGCGAAGATGTCATGCAAGATAAATTGTATTATATGCATTGTTAACATAGGGTAATGTACAAAACATGTGGTTCCCTGGTGATTGAGAGAACAGATGTCTGGACCATTTATGAAACCAGAAAGACATCCTCAGTATCTTATAAGAACAGAAGGGCATTTTAATGCCATAGTAAGTGGGGAATGCAGTTCAAAACTAAAGGTACAGCTTAGGAGGCTACATTATTTGCGAATTTTAAATGGAGCCCAGGAAATCCAAATGTTTAATTTTATTTTTAAAATAAAATTCCAATTAGTCATATAATATAGCATTCTAAATAGAAACATGAAATGTATTGTTTCAAGTGGATCAAAATCTTAAGAACCTAGAATGACAGTTTGGGTTTAGCTTCGTGTTGCTTTTTATGTACTAGATTATGTGTACTAGATTTTTCTAAGGACAAATTTTAACCATTTGCACAAATAAGAGGTCTGCTTCTTTTCAAAAAGGTGTTTTTTTACAGAGAAAGATTCATTTCTCTCCAATACATATGTTACTTTCTATTTTCAAAGATTAATTCATGATGTTAATATTTGATCAGGTATGGTACTGTTTGCTTTGGATTGATTTTTCACAATATCTTTGAACATATGTTAACATAACTGTCCTTTCTAAGTCAAGAGGGGTCAACTGTGTTGCAGAACCTAGGGTCAGGGACAGTGTATTGCTTTGATGGAAAATCAGCACTGCTCACCATGGCCGCGCCACAGTGGGTAAATATCACAGGGCTCTACCAAGTTCCTCACGAACAGGATCCTCACTTCAGCTAAGGCTTCAATAGCTTATCTTGTTTATCATAAGTTTCACATTACTGTGATTTCAAGTCATTGTGATTTCTCTAAAACATAATTCAACCCAAACAATTTTTTCATCAATGAGCTACTTAACTCATAGAGCACAGAGTCAAAGAACTCCAGGTAACTAAGGAGGGCACAGAGAGAGAATTAATCTTCCCCAGAAAAGAACACACCAGTTATCCAGTACTAAAGTAGATATGGGGAGAGAAAGAAAAGAGAAGGGGATAAATGATGTAACTCTATTATAATCTCAAAATTAATTACTTAAAAATTTAAAAATACTTTGGATAGCACCAGGTAATTTATCTGACACAGAAGCTCTTGAGTTTGAGGAGAAGTGTTTTCTGGGTCTCCTTCTCCTTCTTTCCCTCTCTTCTTACTTTAGAAAGAACTATAAATATCAAAAACTAGACACACCACATACATACACACACACACTAGAGAAGGAGGGAGGAAAGGAGAGAGAAAGAGAGAGGGATAGCTGAAAGGGTTTTCTAGTGGATACCATTTTGACCGATGACTGGATAAATTTCTAAAGCACAGTTAAACATGTGTGCACTTCTGTGTTGTATAATGATTTAAATTAAAGCAATTTAGGACATAATCCGGAGGGCAAGCAACCATTTTGACAGTTGGCCAGAAAGAATCAGCCTGAGTACCTCCCCGCCCTCACACTGCAGTAACACTGATGGTAAAGACAGATACATTAGGTTAACCAAGGGCTCCTAACTTTAGAAGAGCTTAAAATTAATTGTAACTTTCATGCAGACATCAATCGTCTTGAGATGTACCTGTCTAGGAAGAACTCTTCCTGCCTGTCAGTCACTCTCACTACCACCTACAAGCCAGGTAAGAACACCTCTCCTGCAGAAGAGCATTCTGGCTTTCTGGGAATGCTGAGAAGCATTCTGCTTTGCTGGGAATGCAAAGATGCAATTAAAAAAGGACTATGTTGAGGCTACCTAGAAGAAAATTGTATATGCGCATGTATGTCCATAAACAAGTATTTCAATTTTAAAAGTTGAAAGATAGCTTTTTATTAATGGAAAAGGCATTAGACATTGAGGAGCCCTGGATTTCATTTGTCCTTTAAATCATGATTGGAATGTCACACTTTTAGAGAGCACCTATTACACGGAGCTTTCCAGAAACTAGAGTGGTCTAAATGAGAACATTTGTAGTATCCAGACTCTATCCAGGCTGAGAGGTTATATAACCAAGCCAGTGTGTGGCCAGCCCCAAGCCACTGCCTGAGTTCTAGTCCTCTCCTTGTGTTTGTTCATCTTATCATTGCCGCAAAGCTGCCCCCACCGGAAGCACTGTGCAGAAAAATCCTCACATGCAGAGATTGCATGTATGTCTCGACTATTAAAATTAGTACACGATAACTACAAAAATTTAGTCTATGTTAATAAGCAGTTATTCAGGGCAAGAAATACAAACAAAATAACATTTGTAGAGTATTCTAGAAAGCATTGCCCAGTACTCAAATTTAATGGTACGCACCTATTAATAGTCCCAGCACTAGAGAGGCTTCTATGAGACTAAAGGAATTTAAAAGTACAGCTCTGAGATGACTCAGCAGGTAAAGGCTCTTGCCAGCCGCCAAGCCCTGCAACTTGAGTTCAATCCCCAGAATCGTATGGTGGGAGGAGAGAACCAACTCCTGAAAGTTGTCCTCTGGTCGCTTCGTGCAAGCTCTAGCTTCCTGTGTCCCTCTACCCAAATAAATAAATAATAAACAGATAAAAATTAATAAAAAATAATTTAAAATAGCAATAAATAAAAAAAGAAGTAAAAGGTTTACTTATATTTAAGATATCATAAAATAAAAGCGGAGTTCATATTGGAGTGATACTGGCTTACTTTCCCTCCAAGGAAACAGACATGGCTCTGACAAAGGTGTCTTGAGGCCACCAACTACCAGTCATGCTGGGGTCACCATCATGGTGTTTTAGACAGCATATGCTTGCTTCGGAAGGAGAGGGGACAGCAAAGTTGCATATTTCAATTGTGACTTTTTTTTTACTTCATTCATTTTGAGGAGTCATATTTATGACAGAAAAGAAAACTAACATAAAAATGTGCTTCTGCGCATGTGCCATCTCCCCCTCCCCCAGACTGTTTCCAGTCGACTGGAAGGATGGATAAAATGCGGGTGGTCACACCGCCTCATTCCCTCTAATTTATCAGAACAATGCCCACATGCCAAATTCAGGTCAAGGCATCAGATCCAGGAAAAGGCTGCAGCCTGACATTGAGATGCTCTAGTTCACATACTTGCCCTCTGGAAGGACTGGCAGAGGCAGTCACTTAAATTAAACACAGGTCATCAAACAAGATATACAATCTATTTCTAAAACAGACAAGCCCAGCATTCCAAATCCCTGTGGCCTTTTACTGAGGCACACTGTGCTTCCTTTTCATGCTCCTCCTGTCAATTCATGTTCAAGTTTGCTCTGCTTGGAAGTGGTGTTTCATGTATTCTCTGACCCTCTTGCTCAAAGCGAAGAAATTGCTTTGGTTTATTTATGACCCAGTAACCTTAAGCAAAACTGAATTTCTTAATGCTTTCGAAGCCTCGCAGGGAGAAAGAAAAGCTAAAGTAAATTTGGCATCGGGGCAAATCAGCTTTCACCTGTGCAAAAGACCTTCCAAAATCATGAAGGGGACATAGGTGAATACTTGTACATAAATGACATATTTCTTGGGGGTCTAAAATCAAGGAAAACTGGGTAAGAGGCAGGCAGTTCACACAAACTCAGAATCCTAGATTCATAGCATTTTCTAACAATAATAAAAATAAAATAAAACCGTACACCTTCTGACAGAAAATGTAAATATTTCAATACTGTCCAAGATTAACATTTCAGCCAATGATTCAAATGGGAAAACAGCAATACAGAAGAGGGTGGGCAGTAGAAAGAGGTAGAGACTGGAATTAGCATCGCAAAAACTAGTGGGAAGGTGAGTTAAATCAGCAAATAGACGTTGTTCCCCTGTAGAGTACAGGCCTGAAGTTACTCTCTTTTCTCAGCCAGGCAGGGGTAGCAAGAGCAGAGGGGCCTTTCCCCATGGAGAGAGTTAGCCATTGTTCTTCTGCTACTCTTGTTTATGTAAGTGATGTGATATTTAATCTAGTTTCTTACTAGACATAAATAACTTTAAATCTCCTAAGAATTTAAACATACTATATATCATATTTTTTATTTTAAGAATTTGAGAAATTTGGGCATAAGTTTTCTCTAGAGAGCTTTTAGAAAGTTCTGGAATCCCCTCCGTTGCTGTGCTTTGCTATTAATCATGACTCGGATGAAAGTTGCTTGATCGTAGGTCAAGTTTGCATTCTGAGTTAAGGCAGCACCCATGCCTAGACTCTCTTCTCTCGGCATTCTTGTCCAAATACTGGTGGATCCAGAATGAGCTGGTAGGTGTGTATAAAAGCAACGGAACGATGCCCTGAAAATGGCAGTGCAAGGGGCCAGCAAGGAACCAGCAGTGACATGCATTCAGGTGAAATTGGTAACGCAAACAGATGATCCCAGGAGAACGTGCTCCCTGCCACAAAAGGCAGCCCTCCGCAGGAAAACTGCTCTCAAAGGGAGCCACACAGGAAAATTCAGATTAATCAATTTTATGCCCTGTGACTATCTGCTGTCTCAGTGCATACAGTCAGCAGATCGTTACCCTATTTACTTCAAAATACCAATTAGAGAAAATTGTCGTGTAATCTTTTTGTCTACAAGATACTAAATGATTACAGGTTTAGCATACAGTATTCTAAGTGTACAAAATGTCAGAATACCTAAAAATTCAGCCTATATGGGTCACTGCTATTTTATTAACAGCTGCACTTATTTCTGTAAAACTCATATCAGCTTCAAAGTCAGATTCAAATTTTATATTTTTTTTCACTAAAGCCATATAAAGTTCTACGTAAGTAGGGACTTAGAAATGAATAGAAGCGGTTCTCATCTCCAGTCAGTCACAGAAAATAACAGAGTGAGGACTTTAACAACCAAGATGGCTGGAGATGGGTCCTGTGCAGTGGGCACAGGTTGAATTCATTGTCATTCTAGTTTGAAATCTTGTATCATAGGCTAAGAAAAAAAAATGGGTTGAATTGCTTTAACCATTCATCATTTTCTAAGTAAGCATATATTAAGGAAATTATATTAGTTTTAAAAATTCTGTTTTATGTACTAAATCCTTATTCCATGTAGTGTAAACATAGAGTGCCAATATTGTGAGGGATTTAATTTGAGAAAACCTAAGTAGATTTTGTCTCAGTTTTGCATAACCTACACACATCCTGGCTCTCCCATTTATTAATGCACATCAATATTTAAATCATGAAATACTGAGACATTGCTTTTATTTGATAGCTCAAATTACTTTGAATGATACATTCTCTCTGACTTTAACAGCCTGGAACTAAGCACTCCCCAAAAAAGAGCTTTTCTTTGCTTTTTTTCTTTCTTTGAAAAAAAAATCAGATCCTTTTCTTTGACACAGCACGAAGTGGAGGCTTGCCAAACTCTGGGCTGGAAGAATCCCACTTCTTTTCTCCCTTACTCTTTTGAAATGGTTTAAAATGTGTGACATGTTTGCTTAAAGGACCGGGCTTTCCTCTGCCTCCTTCCCTCTTCAGACACCTCCAGATACTGTAAAGGCAACACCACTCTGGCTTAGAGGTTGCTTCAGTGAACATTCAACGCTGTCGGTGAGTTTGGAATTCAAATGAAAACCATCGACCGTTGATTGTACCCTATAGCTAACCACCATCTACTCCATGGCCCTGTGTGTTTGCTGAAGACCGAGCTCCAAAGCAGGACCCGCCACTACTACCTTCTACTACCGCCACTATCTACCTGGGCAGATAGATTGTTTACAAAGGTCACAATCAACATTCATTGCTGTCGGTGGGTTGAACTGTGTAGAAAAGCTCACTGGACAATGAATGCAACTGTGGCCCCGCTTTTTGCTGTCACAATCAACAGACGCTCCATCCCTCAGAGAGTTCTGGAGGTACTGACAGAGTTCCTCACTTCAACTCCTGACGTCTGAACTTTCAGGTATGTTTATATGTTTGTTCAATTTGCATCATATGATCCTTTCTGTGAGGAAGTCACTAGTTTACACAAGAATGCTGCTTTTTTTTTTGTGCTTCTGAGTGCTACATATGAGGCCCTTCTTATAAATGCTAAGGTATTTGCTGTCCAGAATCAACAGCAGAGCTCTGATCAGGTTGTCGCAGCTTACTGCTCCGCAGTGTGGGTGAAACGAGGAGCAAAGAAGCATGTCACCCCCACGCCATTGTCACCTGTATCTGTACCCCACACAAAATAGTCATTTGCTCATGCTTCCTTAGCTGTCTTGGTCATATAGGGCTTGGAGTAATAGCTGTCTCTCATTCTGCTAAAGAATCGCTGAAATGCTTCTGCTTTAGATGGAACTTGATATGGAGAGGGGATATACAAATAGCTAAGCTGTTATCCAAGTGCTTACGGTAATCACACAGTAGATTTACTTTCCTAGAGAGACCTCACACTTAAGATGGGATTTTACTCTCTTTGTTTTCCTCATTCCAAGAGCCCAATCTGAATTGGTAGACTTCATCTATGGCCTATGCTTTGAAGTAACAGGATTTCTTCTCTTGTGCTTCATGAACTGAAGGAATGTCCAGCACAAGCATGGTGGGCACATCTGTTTATATGTTGCTAATGTCCAAGTCTCCACCTCCAGGTTGGATATTGTAAACCTGTGTTCTGCGCATAGACCTAAATATCACCATAGCCACATTCAGCTCTGACCTTTCCCCATGGGAACCACACCCTCAATCAACTTAGTAACCCACACATTAGTTCTTGAGGCTGTTTCATGTTCCTGTCTTTTCTCTGAATACCCAATAACAAAGGCCTGAAGATGCTCACCACTTGGGGTCCTACTAAAACTCCCATTCTTCTATGTAGTTCCCCTGCTATGGTCCTGAAATGTGTTGTTCTGACATGGAATATTCCAGTATTCCAAGTAACACTATGTCTACTAGTAGCCATTTGTTTATACTTTGTCCACGTATTTTAAAATTTATTTTTACTTTACATGTATGTGTCTGTCTGCATGCATGTGTGAATACTATGTGTGTGCCTGGACCCTATGAAGATGAGAAGACTCCCTGGAACTGGAGTAATGAGTAGGTGGTTGAAATTACAATGTGGGTGCTAGGAATCCAATCTGTCCTCTGGAGGGGCAGCAACTACTCTTTAACTGTTGAATTATTTCTTTGGTCCTTAAAACGGAAGTTTCAAAATATGATGATGTTGTAAACATCATCTGACGAACGCTGGATAGAATGCCATGTGCTAATATGTTTAATAGATAAATTATTCTTGTGAGAAAGATGTGAATATTAACTAAATGAAACAAAAATGAAATATTAACGATAATTTCTCACACAACCTCAAGATTTATCTTATTCTTCAAGCAATTGCGTGTAATTCTCTAAAACAATCTAAAATACATGTAAGTGAAGAGGCATGGATGTTTCCAGGCATGGATGTTTCCAGCCTCTATTGGACATATTTGCTTTGGTTTCTCTTTAAATTCACATCTGACGTCTCCATTCTACCCCCATTTTGAGCCCGTGATTGCCATCTGCCAGCTGTGTTGTTTTAGCCAAAGAAACACACCTGTGCTCAGGAGAGCCACTCCTTGGGCCTGCATGTGATTTACATAGTCCCCTTTTAAGAATTTGAGCTAAAATTTGTCAAATCCTTCATTCCATAGTAGATAGGTGGTAGAGCTAAAAGTCATGAAGATTAAGTCATTTAGCAATTATCATGGTGTGTATGTTACCAAGTGAGAATAAAACACGGTTAACAAAGGGAAAACTAAACAATAGGAAGCAGACATGAAATGTTCCATGGTCCTCAAGACGTGGATGAATTAGAGTTAATAAAAAGAAGTTTCTGGCTCAGGATGGATTCCTCCAGCTATCTGGACTCTGCTTCTTGATATTTGTTGCAGGTTCTTTATGATCTTTGATGCCTTGTGCTAAACTACCCTAGATATCCTACTTTTTTGTGAGGTAAGCCCTTCTGTTCTTGACCTGCTGAATCATATAATGCTCAAGAAGGTGTGATGTGAGATAAACGTTATGGAAATAATTTGGCATTATTAACCAGTAGTTTTAAAATATTTGACACCAGCGATTTAATTTCTGGGATTCTAAGTGTTTTTATATATTTTGATTATTAAATAGTAGTTATGTGTATTGATGGATCACAGCATGGTCCTTTATAAAGAAAGAGTATATCAATCTAATAAACTTATCCATTATCCTGTCATCATTGCTTATTATAGTGACAATGTTAGAACCTATACTTTATTAGTTGAAAGTGTCTAGATATTAAGATTAAACACATAGCATACTAGATCACTAAAACTTCTTCCTCTAATTAAACTAAAATTAGTAAGACATTTTTTTTCCAAGACTCTGTTCCCCACTCAGCCCTTAGTGATAAACTTTCTGTTCTGTTTCAATAAAATCATTATCCTTCAGTTCCACACTTAAGTGAAATCAAACAGCGCTTGTCTTTTCATCCCACTGAAAATAAAATCATCGTTATATCCATATTAACAAAGTTTCCTAAGCCTGTATCATATTTTATTACGTATATATGTTTACACATATATGAAACATACAGCATGCTTTCTTTACCCATTCATTGATTGAAGGACACTTTGTTTCAATAGTTTAGTGACTGTGAATAATGTTGAAATCAAGAGAGTTCAGCCACCTCTGTGATATTTCAGTAAACACACACACACACACACACACACACACACACACACAGAGGATGTAGGAATTCTAGGACATATAGGGATACTATTTTCATTTTTTTTTTAAGAAACTTCATCCTGTTTCTGAAGACAGTTGCATCGTGTACATCCTCCAAAAGCTCACAATGGCGCTTTATGTCTCTACATCCTTGTTCTTGTTCCCTCCAATCTTGTCATTTGTTATAATTAATGTTTCCGATAACATCATTTTAACAGGTGTCAGGTGTTAGCTGATTATGATTTTAATGTGCATTCTCCTGAGATGGGAAACCTTTTCCACATATATGCATTTTGAAATTTTAAGTATATTATTTATTATCATTTATGTTTCTTTAAGGGAGTTTGAATGTTTAGCATGAAATGATACAAAAGTTTATTTGTAACAATGATCTTAATATACTGTTCATGTATATAGCTTTGAATTCAAGGTATAATAAAGCATTAACATTTTAATGACTCACTTGGTTTTGATTATTTTCATAATGTACATGTACTATTGTTGCATGAATAAATTATGTACTGATTTTTTCCTGAAAATTTATGGATTACAAATCTTATTGATTTTGCAATGAAAGGAAGGGACAGCATTTACATCTCAAGGTGAGCATCTAAAGTCTGTGATTTTGAGATAACATCTCCCTGTGTGAACCCTAAGGGTCTAGAAGGTGCTCTTTTGTCTCAGCCTCCAGAGTCCAAGGGTCACAGGTTCCTAATACAGTGTGCTTAAGATGTGTTCTTAAGTGATACTGTACCGTCATTGCCAGTAGTAACACCAAGATGTCATAAGGAAGGCAATGTAAGATGCTTCTCAAAATTCAAGGGAAGTTTTATGCTGTGTGGTTATAGTTTATGAATCTCTTCATTAGATATTTAAGGAAAAAAGAGATCAACTCATTTCCATGCACTGTTCTCTCTCAAGGAATCATTAGTTAGGACTATCATAAGGGCATTAGTTAAGGACAATCATTTAGTTAAGAACTCTATTTGATTTGTTGACCAGAATTTAATTTTTTTTAAAGCTTTCTCCTTGGGGCTGGGGAGATCACTCTGTGGTAAAGTGCATGTTGATCTTCCAGAGGATCCTTGATCAGAACCCACATCAGACATCCCACAGCACCCTGCAACTCTAATTCCAGGGGATCCAGTGTCCTCTTCTGGCCTCCATGGGCTCATGTGTGTATGTGGCATATCACCACACATACACAGGCACACGTACATATGCATACACATACATATGAAAATGTCTGCTGATATTTTGTTTTACTGTGTTTTGTTCCAAGCCATAATATCTACTTATTTGCTGTAACACTAAAAACTTTGGTTTACAAAAAAAAAAAATGAACAAACAAAGCAAAAACAAAATCACAAAAAAACCTTTTACTCTTAAGATTTGATGAACTTACAAAAATAAAGTTAAATAAAATTACTTCTATTAAATCCACAGCAATACAGGTACATTTTGTCTTCTAAACCTTACAAAACCATTTGGGAAAGAAGATGCTACTTTATAAATAAGACAAGACATTAAGGCACCTAATGCTACAGAGCAGGCTGAGTGAGGATGGACAGCGAAACCGCAGAGTTCACGTTCCAGGGCTCCAGGTGTAGGTGCAGATGACTGTCTCTAAGAAAACAAACAGATGATCCTTTTCACGGCAGTGTATTTGAATTTTATGTAAGAGTGTGAGCCTTGGTAGATGGACCAGATTCCAGGGGTTGGGTTTTTGGGAGCAAGCATATCTGGGCATCACAAATTGGAGTAGCCAATGGGTTATTAAACTTCAAACAACTCACCAGAAGGGTTCATGTACTTGAGGAAGGATGGAGGTGCAGATACATCCATGGCAGGAGTTATGGGAGGAGTTGGGAGTTAATATAATCAAAATATATCAGACAAAATTCTCAATATTTAATAAAGTATCAAAATAAGCAAAGAGATTTGGTTTTTTTATTCATGAATTAAAACAATCTGCATGCCAGAGGGCTTTACATAGTGTTTCTTCTTTTCTTTCTACTCTACACCTGACACAAAAGAAACATCAAGCATATGATAAACACACAATAAATTTTGGCTGAATAAATAAAACAAAAGCATGTCTACTCAGCAAGCAGTAAATACAATGATTTCTTCATATTACTCAATACTTTTGGTTATAGACTGTGAGTCAAACTGAGCTGTGAATGTCTCAGAAAACTACTTATGCGACAACCATATACATTTCTAAACAATATATATTTATAAATTATTGACCCATAACATTTATGTATATATTTATCAAATGTGAACCAGTTCACTTTTTAATTCCTTTTATTTGTTGTGGGTTTGTGGTGTAGGAGGTCTTTCTGTATTTGTGTTGCCTTCATTGGTTAATAAAGAAGCTGCTTTGGGCCTGCTGATAAAGGCAGCACTTAGGTTGGCAGAGTAGACAGAACTGAATTCTGGGAGGAAGAAGGGCAGATGGAGAACCATCATGGAGCTGCCAGGTCAGACATACATGCTAAATCTTTCCCGGTAAGCCACAACCTCGTGGTGAACACAGATTATTAGAAATGGGTTAAATCAAGATGTGAGAGTTAGCCAATAAGAGGCTAGAAATAATGGGTCAGGCAGTGTTAAAATGAATACAGTTTCTGTGTGGTTATTTCGGCAGCTAAGCTAGCAGGGTGGCTGGGACCAAAAGCAGGCCATCTCTCCTCGCAACAGGTTTATACATGTGTGTATGTGTCCATGCCATGGCACACATATGAAGGTCAGAGGACGACTTGCTAAAGTCTCTTCTCTGCTTTCATCATATGGGTTCTAAGATCAAACTCTAATCATCAGGCGTGGTAGCAAGTTCCTTTACCTGCTGAGCCATCTTGGTGGCAAGTTTCTACCTGCTAAGTCATCTTGGTGGTCCTAACTGCACTATGTTGCAGGTTTTTTTTGTTTTTTTTTTTATTCTCACTCTTTGGGACCCTGCAACCCCAATCCCCCAAATAAATACATGGAAATTTATTCTTACTTATGAATATGCAATCTTGGCTTGACTTGTTTCTAGCCAGCTTTTCTAATTTAAATTAACCCATTCCTCTTCTTCTACATGTTGCCTCTGGAATTTTCCCTTTCTTTGTTTATATGCTTTTCTTCCCTTCTTCTTCCATGACTTGTTGTGTGATTGTGTGGCGGACCCCCAGCATCCTCCTCTCTTTCTCCTTTTCTCATTCCTCCCTCTTCCTTCGAACTTAAATTTCTCCTCATATCTATTCTTATTGTCTGGCAGCCTTGCCTACCCCTTTCTTGCCTAGTTATTGGTCGTTCAGCTCTTTAGTAGACCAATCAGTGTTATAGAAGGCACTGTCACACACTTTTACATAGTTAAACAAATGCAACATAAAAGAATTCAACACATCTTTGCATCATTAAACAAAAATATTTCACAGCCTAAATGACTATAACACATCTTAAACTAACATTCCACAACATTATATATTCAAACCCAAAAACCCATTTTTGCCAGGATATAGCTATCATTAAAAGAAAGGAGAAGGAAGGAGTGAGAATTCTTAAGTCTCATCAGTTAGGACACTGTCAACTGCTGAGATGCTAACACTTAGAGAGGATCAATAAACGAAGAGTCTACCTACAGACCATCACTATTGGGTTTTAACCTTATATGAGTACAATTAAGTATGGAAAAATGAGGCAAGTAAAACATATGGAATGTTTTGAGTACTGGTCCTAATAATTTAGTGGTTTAAAGTTTACAGGTGTTTAAAGAATTTTCTCAGATTAGTTTGCATTCCTGTGGTCACTTTTACTCAAAGTGCTGACTCTAAGTCTGGACTCCACCTCTTCCTTAAGGTGAGGATGTCATGTAGACTTAAGATGAATTTTCTTAATCTCAATGATGTAGTAAGAAGGCACATGGTTAAGCAGCAATCAAATTTGCATTTTCACAAATCCTTCGGTTTTCCTCCATGGCATAATAGTTTTGATAGATCTTAATCACACTTTCCAACTACTTTTCCATCATCCTTAGACAAATGTATTTCTTTTCCCAGCCCCTTTATGAAAGCAGATTCTGAATACCTCCAGACTTCCTTAAGTAGATGCTTGCTATGCAAAAATATCCTGAAATAGCAACACCAAGCAACAGAAATAAAATATCCCCGTGTGCTCACTGCCTGAGTTTCTCTAAGCCCCGAACAGACAGCTTGGAACCATGAACGTAAAGCCTTACCCAGTAGTGCCAAATCACACAAAGCCATTTTAAGATGCCTGGTCTGTGCTATCAATCCGCTTACCTTAGGCAACCCCCTCCAGCTGCTTAAGTGCTAACACATGCTTTACAATTGCAGGGATTGAGATGGTTTGCACATTAAAATTAGATGCAGAAATGAAAGTGCTTGAGCACGGTTAAATAGAAGGGAGTAGTGGGTGGGGTGTAGAAGACAATCTGAGCGTGCCAATACTCATACACACTTAATTCCAAGACTTGGATCTCGGTTCGAATTCTTAGGTGCAGCCTCTGATTTCATTTCAAATAATGGGGTGATAATGCATAGACTCTTTCAAAGAATATGCATCCCTGTGAAAACGCAGGTCCAATTTATAGAATTTACAGCTCTGAGCGATCACACAGGCAAACATCAGAGAGGGTCTTTGAAAGCCAAGCCAAGTCATTTAATGGCTACTAATGACATTTGTAGCTTTTCAGGCTTCTATAGCACGAGTAATCAGATCCCAGGCTCTGGGATGTAACCTGATAGCTGCAGCTTTTCAGAGAAGGATTTCTGTAGCAGCCATGGGGCTGCACAGCTGTTCAGGCATGTTCTTGTAATGTCAGAAGGAAAGGGTGTTGAGATCCCTTTTCTCCAAGCCATTAGGTGACTTTTGTAACTGATAAACACAAATGAATACAGTAATGAAGCCTGAGTCATCTTTATTAAATAGAAAAAAAAATCAATCGTTGCTTAAAAATCTAAGCCCCTAAGCACCAAGCATTAAAGAAGTACATGCACATGCACTTTCTTGGTTTTGAACCTGAGATCCTGAAATCAGCAGTTATTAACTCATTTGCTTTAAAAAAAAAAAAGTGTGCTAGGAAACCTTGCATTTACGTGTTCAGCTAAATGCTGGGATACACCAGAGCAAGTACAGACATAGTCATTATCTCCGAGAACTTGAAGCCTACTTATGGAGGAAGATCTTAACCACACTTCTATAATTAGAAGGCTTTAAAAGGAAGGGCTAGAGAATGAAAAGTAGACAGACCACCTTAACCTTTGAAGCCGAAGAAAAAGTCAAAACACAGCTGAGTCTTATTAGCATGCAAAGCAAAGGAACACATACCTCTGTCGTTAACTCACAGGGAAAAGTGAAACATATTCAATACTGAGACAGGAATATTATTGATAACATGCTAAAGACTAAAACCTCCCTTACTGAGACAGGATGAATGAATCTAAAGTCTTTTCATGGTGAAAAAATAAAAGTGTCACAGTTCTTAGTGGGTAAAGAGTGTTTGGTTATACCTAGTTAAGGTTTGAGGTACCAAAGAGATTCAAAATCCAAGTCTTTTAATAACTTCAACTGTTTAGAGTTAGTTGTGATAGAATTTGGTCTTAAGATGGCCTGGGCTGCTCTAGTGGAACATTTTCCTCATGTAGGTGGAAAAGAGAAGGCAAAATCTTAAGGGAATCGTGTCAGGGAACTACAGAAACATTCAAGTTAGACTAGCAGCTGCAGGCACCTAGTAACTCCAGAGAAGCCAGTCTGGTGATAGGAACAGAGCTCCCTGTGGAGGTGGGCTACAGAAAGGCCATTCAAGAATAGACAAGCCTCTGCATTCTAGTCTCTTTGACCGGAGATGGGTCTCTGTAGGCTACAGAAAGAGAAACCTGGACATCAACCCAGCGACAAAGTCTTTGACCTTTATATATACTCTCTCCTGCCTGCAAGGTATACTGAGGCAGTATAGCACTTGTGGGAGTGGCCTGCCAATGTTTGGTTTAACTTGGAGCACATACTGAGAGAGGGAGTCTATGTCCTATCCTGCCTGGATGGCCAGAACCAGAGATTGGGATAGAACCAAACATCAATGAATAAAGGAAAGCAATGAAATCATTCTTAATGATTCTGTGATAGTCATAGATTGGTGCTTTATCCAGCTGTCACCAGAGAGGATTCCTCTGGCAGCAGAGGGAAGCAGGTACAGGCTCCCACAGCCAGACATGATACAGAGAGAGTCTAAATTAGAGGTGCCCATCAGCTCCCTCCCCTTGGAGCCTGGGAGCCCTGTGGAAGAGAGGAAGGAAAGACTGAAGGAGTCTGAAGAAATGGAGGATATCAGAATCGACTAAGCAGGGCTTGAATGTGCACACAGAGTCTGAAGCAGCAAGCAATGGGCCTGCCTGGATAAGTACCAGGTCCTCTGCATATGTGTTGTGACTGTTAGCATGTTTTTTTTTTTAATTTGTTTGTTTTTGGGAGGTACTCCTAACAGTGGGAGTGGGTGTATGTCTGCCTTTTATACCTGCTTTTGGGACTCTTTTCCTCCTTTTGAGTTGGTTTGTCCAGCATCAATGCCGTGTTTTGCTGCACCTTGTTTTGTCCTATCTGGCTCTTGTCTCTTGGAGGCCTGCTCTTCCCTGAAGAGGAAATGGATCTGGGGAAGAGTGGAGGTGGTGGGATGTGAGGAATGGAAGTGGGGGAAACTGTGATCAGGATGTATTGTATGGGAGAAGAATCTACTTTTAATTAAAAAAGATAGAACATTAAATGAATAAATACACTGTGTGGGGGAGGAGAGAACAAACAAGGTTAAAATTTGGCCTATTGTCCTGAGCAGTCGAAACTCCCAGACACATCTTAGGGCACTGAGCAAGAACAGTGGTTGGAAGCAGTGGTTTGCTATTTGAGATGTTTATTCCAGGAGGCAATTATCCTTGCCTGGAAGAGAGATGGTGTAACTAAAACCACAGGGTTCCAATACACCTGGATGATGTCTATAATGAAAGAAAGAACACCAGGCACCTAAAGCTCAAATGTCTCCATAACACATACATATTATTATATTTAACCACTGTGCCAATCAGTTTTTTTCAACTTGACACAAACCTTGGTATTCCTGGAAAAGGGGAATCTCAGTTGGGGAATTGCTTCCATCAGGATGGCCTCTGGATGTGTCTGTGGGACAATTGTCCTGACTACTAATTGATGTCAGAGAACCCAGCTCACTATGGGTGTGATCATCCCTGGACAAGCACACCTAGGCTGTCAAAGATGGATAGCTGAAAAAGCCAGGAGAGGCAAGTCAGTAAGTAGCACTCCTCTGGGATCCCAGAGGTTCCTGCCTCAGTTTCCTCAGGCGATAGGCTGAAACCTATAAGCCAAGTAAATCTTTTCCGCCAACTTGTTTTATGGTCAATGTTTTATCACACCAATCATAACCACATTAGTGATGACAAAAGTTTTGTTTGATACTTCACCAGCTACATTCAGAATAAGGAGGGTTATATCCTAAGATTTCTGCCTCATGTTCAGCACCAGCTCACCTATTTACAGGTCATCTTTCTTGGACTTTCTTATGAGACAGATTCTGTATGGAAAATCACTATACTTTGCTTTGAAATTATCAAAGAAGTGCCTGTTAGAGATTTAACATAGGCAAACCATTTCATTAAAAACACTAACAAAGAAAATGGGTTCATTGTAAACAGAGACAGAGCTCTCATTTCCCAACTATACAGTTCCAAATAATAACAAAGAAACTTATACAAATTACAAACTGTTTTGTCTATAGTTCAGACTTATTGCTAACTAGCTATTACTTTTAAGTTAACCCATTACTATTAATCTATGTATTGCCACGTGGTTGTGGCTTTTACCGGTCTACTGGCATCTTGTTTCTTGGGCGACTGCTCAAATCTCCTTGTACTCTACCCTTTCCATCTTTCCATTTGGCTTTCACACCTGGCCTTATTCTGCCTTGCTATAGGTCAAATCAGCTTCTTTATTGACCGATGGGAATAAAACATATTGACAGCATACCATGTGGGTTATCCCACAGCAGTTTACATTTACAACTAAGAGAAACATATTTTCTTAAAATCAATACTTATTCAGCTCCTTAATGCTTGTGATGTGCAATGCTTGTCAACACACAAGAATTGTGCTGAGTGTTTCTAGAATTGCCCCGCATGTGCAAGTCGTTTCAGAGTGAATCAAATTTTCATGTTTATTGAGGGATTAAAAGAGCACAGGAGATTTAGAGACTAAGAGACAAAGAGCTTCAGTAAAGAGACTTTCAAACAGCTTCTTGTTGTCTATTTTATCCTCACAGATATTTGGAACTGGAGAAATGGCTCAGGGGTTAAGAGCACTGTCTGCTGTACTAGAGGTCTTGAGTTCAGTTCCTAGCAACTATATGGTGGTTCACATCAACAGCACAGATAGGATCCATGCATGGAAGAAAAGATCTGGGTTTATCTAAACTAGCCCAACTTTGAAAAGATCATTCAACATTGGTTTAAATATCAGTGAGTTAAACAGACTGGAGTTATGGACACTATGGGACTGTGGGGTAGAAAGTTTACAGCAGTGGTCCTTCCCACTGCCAGCTGGTTCTTTAAGTGTTCATTCATTACATTCTGCCACTCAGTGCCAGACCTTTTATATGGAGCAAAACCAGAAGGAATCTGTAAAGCTTAACACAGTGTCCTCAGCCACATAAATGAGACATAAAAGAGGCAATTGCACACCGACCATTAAAACTGGCAAAACACTGACATACTGAGATTAGAAGAATGACTGTCTATGTACACAAGGAAAAGGATCACTTACACATTCCTCTATGTGTGTGACACATTGGTACATTCTTCATAGCATTCAGACATGTTTGTTCATTCTTGAACTGCTTCTAGAACACGAGTTACCTGAGAGTATGGAAAAGTCTCTTGGAGGCATTGCAAGGGAAGGGCTATTCCACCACGTATCTGTCACTTGGAGGAAGCAGGCCCATTTCACATATGCCCATTTCCGAGTCTCAGGAGGAAGAAGTGGAGGTGGAAGTAGAGGAGGAGGAGCAGTAAGTAGAAGAGGAACAACAGCAAACAACAGGAAGAAGGGAGAGGGAGGAAGAGGAGGAGGGAGAAGTTGTTTGTTTAGAACAGACACAAAGAAGCATTTTGTGAAGCAAGTACTTAATATCTGACCAGGACGAAAGTTTTTCACCTTTCAACTTGCATATTTATTGTAGTCTAGTAGACTCCAGCAATGCTGCACTAATTGTAAAAGTGTGCCACATTTAACAGCTTGCTGTGATGGCTTTATTTTGCTTTAGGTGAGTGGTGGAGAGATGAAGAGTTCAGTATCAGATAAAGTAGTGAGAAGACAGCAGAGTGGAGCACAGGGGCCCAGAAGAAGAAAACTGAGAGCTAGAACGAGGCTCTTCGGAAAACTTGGTGTGGTGTGTCAGGTTCTGAAGTGACTCCCTATGCCAACATGAGATACCAATATGGTGTGTTGTAGAAGATTACTTTAGGTATCTAAAGTAGTATTTTAGGTATGTTACTGATAGGGGAGTTCAGCCAATCATATTCTGTTTTGAGGGTGTGCCGCCCTCAGGCAAAAGCCTGCCTATAAACTAGCAAGCAAGCTCCGCTAGCTCTCTCTTTTTGCCTGGCTCCTGTGTCCGGACAGATCGTTTGGATTCTGGTGTAAGCTGTTGTAAGTCTTACTTCTGTTTATTAAAGCTGTATATTTTTTATCAAGATAGTCTGGGGACTTTTTCATTACCAATCGCCCTGCAGCTTCATGTTACATTTGTTTATGCTGCATTTGTTTAACTATGTAAAGACATGTTGCTGTTTCACCTTGCCTGCCTAAGGCACCTGATTGGTCTAATAAAAAGCTGAATTGCCAATAACTAGGCAGTAGAAGGATAGGGGGCCGGCAAACAGAAAGAATAAGTAGGAGGAAGAGAGAGAGAGAGAGAGAGAGAGAGAGAGAGAGAGAGAGAGAGAGAGAGAGAGAAAGAGAGAGAGAGAGAGAAACAGAGGGAGACACTCTGGGCCAACCAGCCAGACACAAAGTAGGACATGGAGAATGAAAAAAAGGTAAAAATCCCCAAGGCAAAATATAAATAAAGAGAAACAGGTAAGTTTAAGTTAAACATAAGATAAGGCCCAGCATTCCTAACTAATAATTCTCTTTGTCATGATTTGGGGCTGCTTTTGTATAGGCAATGTTTGCACTGCTTCTGACCAATCACCGTGGGTATTTTGGGGATTAAGGCATGCCCACTGCACTGCAATAGTTACCTCTTTAATGACTGACATTAGCTTGAGGCATCCCTCACAGGTCTATGGAGGCTCTCTACAAACTGCCAAGTTCTCTAGAGGGTCCCACTGGCCTTTCTTCCCTCTCTCCTTTGTGAAGCTCAGACTTGCTTCACAGCTCTCCCAGCCTTTCCTGGCTCCCTCCTCACCTCCTGCTCCCTCACACAGGCATTTCCCCTAATAAAACCTTTGCAAGCTGGATCCTATCTCCCAGTCTGCCTTTTTGAAGACTTGGACTAACACAGCTGAATTTTCTTTCTTCTTGCGAAACCCTTCGTTTCGATACAAGCATAAAATAAATACTGGTTGTCTAAGTTGCCTTTCCTGTTCTTGTAATAAAAACACCCTGACAAATGAATATTAAGAAGAACGAGTTCGTTTTGGCTCATTGTTCAAGGATCCAACCTATCACGGTGGAGAAGTGGGGGCAGCAAGAGCCTGAAAACCTGATCCCATCGTGCACTCACCCAAGAAGCAAAGAACAATAAATGCCTGGGCTTAACCCACTTTCTCCTTTTTATACAATCCAGCATCCCAGGTCAAGGAAGGATGCCTCTCATGGGGAGCCACCCTTGCTACCTTAATTGACCAATCAGGATAACCTCCCACAGGCATGTTCAAAGGCACATCTCCCAGGTGATTTTTGCTCTGAAGTGTACAGTTGAGATTAACTATCCCAACACTGACTTTTGCCAAGTTGACACCCAAACCCATCATTTAAAATCGAAACCTTTGCCCCTTTTTCCCCAAGCCTTCTGTTCATTTCATATTCAAAATACAATCCGACTTCAAATGTCCTTAGTCTTTAACAGTCCAACAATTTAGAACTTGAAAGTTGAAATTTATCTAGGCAATCGCTTAACTGTAAGCTCCTCTGAAATTAAAAGTCTTCCCAGGCTGTCTCTCATTCAAGTACTAATTAGGTCTGACCCTGAGTAGCTTCTGCGATCAGAGATCAGGTTCACTCAGGGTAGTATGGTGGTAGACCAAAACATTTTTTAATATATAATATTTTAAGTACATTGCTTGCTTATAAACACACTGTTGCGCAATAAACATTCCCACTCCAAACTGGGAGAGTCTGGATATAGCAGGGACACATCTTGCCTGGCAGGTCAGTATTACAGTATGCAGGACACAGTGACGGATAAGGGCACTGATGTCTTTCTGTACCAGCTGCCTGCTTAGCACTTTCTAGAAATGTGAAGGCTGGATAGCAAGGTATCACAGTCAGTTTGAGATTGAACACCCTGTGTCCTGGAACCAAATGTGCCAATTATCCAGCAATAGAGTGTGGCATTTGGTTATAGTGTCCAGGCATGCAGACCTGAGTTAGAGACCCAGAACCCACATTACATAAGAAGCTGGTCATGGTAGCAGTGCTGATAGTCTGACATTGGGAAGATAAGGACAAGTGGATCTCTGGAGCTGCTGGGGAGCCAGCCTACTTAGCAAGTGGCTTCCAGTCCTGTAAGGAGAACCTATCCAAATAACAACAACAACAATGACAACCAAGGTGGATTGTGCCTGTGGAATCACATGGAGGTCATTTCTGGCCTTTATCTGAACACAAACACACAATGTGTGTGCCCAGTGTCCTCAGAGGGCATTGGATTCTCTGAATTGGAATTATGGGTGGTTGTAAGCTACCATGTGGGTGATGGGAACTCAACCCATGTCCACTACAAAAACTATCAGTGTTATTAGCCATATCTTTATCCCCTGAAGTGTATGTTAAATTTATCTTTAATATGTTCTCATTGGTCCATTGAGAATTTTATACAATGAACTTTGGTAGCATTCACCCCGCCCTCCTCTTTCCCGTTCCTCCCAGATGTGTTCACTTCTCCACCCTGCCCAACATTACTTCTCTATTTTTCCATAACCCACAGGACCCAGTGTGTGCTTCTCACAAACTCATTGGTGTGGAACCATCCCCTGGAGCATGGCTATCCTACCAGGGGCCTTGGAAGTTTTTATCCTGCCTCCTCCAGAAGACCTCTACTGGGAATAACTCCTCAGTTGAGGACTGGGGCTCGTTGGCCCCTCTCCTGTCCAATGTTAGCTGGTCTGACCTCATGCAGGTTCTGTGAGTTCATGGGAAGTTGCCCTTCAGTTGCTAGGAGATACTGTTTGTCTCTGGCCCTCCCTGTTCAGCTCTTATATGCTTTATACCCCACCCTTCTTATCCTAGTCCCTGAGCCTTCGAGGGGAAGGGTGTGATATAAATGTCCCATCTGTATCTGAGCACTCCACAGACACGTATTCTCTACGCGTTGGCCAGTTTTGAGTTTCTGCATCAGAAACCATCCACTGAGCAAGGAAATGAGCTCCTAAGGGAGGCTGAATGAGACCAATATGGGAAATGTCAAACTCCGTGTCAAACTTTTAACTATCATGTCTATTAATTAAAACGATGTTTTTCATTCGGTTGATTTTCTATTCCGTAGCTGACAAAACTAGTGAATTATAAATCAATGAGAGATGGTTCAAAACATACTTTTCAGAAGGGATCTGAGCGCATCCCTTGGGCTCAAGCCAGAGGATGGCTCGGCTTTGTGAAGCTTTGCTTTCTGTGGTTTGACGGCACCTGCCAAGGAAAAGTGCTGTATTTGGGGAACAGAAGCTCACTGCCAGAGTTTTTCTATCTTCATCTTCACCTGGATATATTTTAAGTAATATGTGAAAACACAACCTTAGTTATAGCAAAAATAAGCTGATTCTGAGACTCGATGCAGGCTTCAAAGTTACAGAGCTCAACAAACCCCACATTTTGTAATAACACAGACAAGTCGTTACATCTGTATCGACATCTTTGCTGCTGCTCATTGTCTCAGAGAGTTGCCATGAGATGGGAGGACAGTGGTTTTGCTAACACATCCACAACCTAGCTTTCCTGCCTTCTGGTGCTGTCTCTGTGGTTGCTGACCATCACTGCGAAGAAAAGGTATGCTTACATGGATGTATGCATCATTCCAAGAGTGGTATAATGATTACAAGTTCATTACTCGCAGGCAATATTCTTCTGATACCTACAATCCAGCTTCTCACACAGCACCAAGTTCACGTCAGTGGATCTTTTGGGTGAGTAAGGAAGATGGTGGGCCATCAGGGAGACCTTCAGTAACCAAAATGGATGGAAACTTCAAAGTTCCCTACACAGTGCACTTGCCCCAGCTTATATTTTAAAATGCATATTTAAAGAAACTGAAGACATGACTTTTGTGCTCTTATTGGGTTTTCTGCTCTTTCCAGCCAGTCTTAGAAATGCTGAAGCCCAATTAGGCTGTGGGGCAACATCAAAGATGGGGAAGCAGGGATGACAGGAAGATAGAAAAGCCCTGAACAGTCAGTCCTGGATCTCTGATAACTGGCTGTGCTCATGCAAATTAGAGTTGCCAGGGCTGCAGAGAGGCCCTAGCACAAAGCAAGTTTTATATGTATGAAGACTTTTTACGGGGAGCCAAGGGCGCTATTTCAACCCAATAATTGTCCTGCAGAGTGGAAGGCATCTGCAGACTTGTCTAGTGTAAAATGATGGAATTGCTTTATGAGGCCTGATTTCAGGTTTGCTTAAGAGTCAAGGTGTCCAGGAGACTAGACATAGGGAAGCTAAGAACGTTGTCTTCTTTATCTTCTCACCTATTTAATCTGAAGAGATAACTTTAAAAAAAAAAGTGAACACATTGTTTTACAATAAGGTTATTTTGAAGAGATTTTTGTCTCTTCTTTATTGGAAATTACTTAAATGTTTTATTATTAATTGCATAATTCTCAGAACTATTTACTGGCAGTTGATAGTGTTGATAAATGTTTATTATGAGGAGAAACTTGGGGAGAAATTGGAATATTTTCATTGATTTCTGCTGTTGTGACAATGGTTGCCTCACGGCTTACTTACAAAGACTCTGCCTCCTGCAGTGCACTAGCAAGTGCACGGAAGACATGCTGAAACTCTGAGGCTTGTTTGGGTTCCCAGAATCTGTATGGAAATGACCCACTAGAGAAGGCAGTGGGGACATGGTGGCTGCAGCCTATCCCGAGGAGACTTCTGGTCTAACCTGTTCCTTCAACTCCCTATAAGCCTAAACTGCAGGAGCAACCTTCTGCCTGGGGTCTTCTCCCTCCACTATCCTTGAAAGACTTGTAAACTAAGTTCAATGCTTGTTTTCTGGATGGCTCAGACCAAGCTAAAGAGTTTTACATTGGATACAATCCTAGAAAACGACTACCAATTATTACCAATTAGAACTTTTAGCGAATCACAAAATCATCATCTGCCTTGAGATTAGGAAGAGCTTGTATATAAAGTGAATTTGCCTGAGGTCAGATATTTCCTCAAAAGTTGACTTGGGATAGACTTTTGTGCTGTCGCCCTGAATTCTTTCTGGTGTGTGTTTGTTTGTTTATTGGTGTTTTGCCTGCATGCATTCTGTGCAAGAGTGTCAGATCCCCAGGAGTTGGAGTTACAGACAGTTGTCAACTGCTATGTGAATGCTGGGAATTGAACCTGGGTCCTCTGGAAGAGCAGCCAGTGCTCTTAAACCATGGAGCCATCTCTCAAAAAAAAAAAAGTCGACTTGGGTTTAGTCAGAAGTAAGTGGGAAATTTCTAAAGGAATAGGTGAGTGCCCCATGGCCCACCTCCCTCACACCAATGGTTTGGATGTGTTCAGACTACTGTGCAGACCAGTCACCAGTCTGAGGAGTCCCAGCTCCTCATTTCAGCACTGACTCACATGGTCTCTGAATTATCTGTATTTTCCTATTACAATTGGTTGGGTGGCCTTTTCGACCCACACAAAAGCCATTAGGCGTTGACAGCACTACCAGGGAATCAATGGCCTGTGATTTATAGAAGGGTGGCTAACATTTTATCCTTTCATGCCTTTGTCACGTGCAGACTCCACAATGAGGGCCTCAACCATATTTCTTGAGGCAGCAAAAGCTCTCCACCTTCTGAGGTCACAGGTTTGATTTGTGGGGCCTGGGAAATATCTAAAATGTCTAATCTAGATAATTCCTAATGTGACAGCAACTGTCTAGCAGAGGGACTGACACCTCATGCTTGGCAACACTGAAGAGCATATTTAACATAACTTAGTGGCATTTATGTGGAGGAGGAGGAGATTGGTACAGGGTTGTAATTAGAAAGCACCCAAAGGTACACATGGAAAAAGAGCCTTCCTTTTTATTCTATCACATCTTCCAAGTTTTTGATGCTACCCATTTGGACATGTCACAGTATTATTTTGGTGTGTGTGTGTGTGTGTGTGTGTGTGTGTGTGTGTCCATGCATGCTTGGACTTTGATGATGGAGGATGTTAAACATTACACTGTGGTATTTAATCATCTAATCAAATGCAAACACTATTTTAAAGACTCACCTTAAGTGATCATACTAGCTGAGATCTTCAAAGTAATGACAGTGAGTGGTTAAAGTTTTAAGAAATATGAAAGATGAGAAATACTTGAATATTATGGTACTTCACTAACATTTGCTCTTTGTCCAAGAATACCATAAGCACAATATCACAAAATGAGATCAGTTATTTCTTTACTAAACCTGCATGAATATCTTATTTGGACCCAACTGCCTTCCCAGTTACTCAGAATAGACAGTCCAGGTTTTCCTTAGCTCCTGTTTGAGTTCCCTCTTTACCTGGCTCATGTTGGTTGGTTTTGACTAACAAACTATGAATTCTAGTTCATTGTTCTAATTAACTTGGCTCAGTTTTCTCAGAACTTATGTAAACATTGCCGTAACCTAATCACGGAGCCACTTGAGTCCAAACTAATTCTTTTAGCCTCTGTCCCTTCTATTAATTGTGAATTGGTTTGGTGAAAGAAACCATATTTTTATTGAATTTTCACAACAATTCTATTATTTTTAATAAAGTCTATTCCCTAGCACTTTTTACATCTATGTTTGTGCTTGTTTTTCTGTCTGTATTTCTTTTTCTTTTCTACTTCTTTCTTTTTTCCTTCCTTTTTTGTGATGTTTTTATACAGGATTTCTCCACTTAACAGCCCTGACTATCCTGTGGTGTGGGAGGTCCTTCTGTCTATGTGTTACTTTTATTGGTTAATGAATAAAGAAACAGCCTTGGCCTGTTGATAGGGCAAAAGAACAGAGCTAGGTGGGGGGAAACTAAACTGAATGCTGGGAGAAAGGAGGTAGAGTCAGAGAGAAGCCATGAAGCCACTAGTGTCAGACATGCCAAAACTTTGCCAGTAGGCCACTGCCACTTGGCATACACAGATTAATAGAAATGAGTTAAATTAATATGTAAGAGCTAGCCAATAAAAAGTTAGAGCTAATGGGACAAACAGTGATTTAATTAATACAGTTTCTGCGTGGTTATTTTGGGTCTAAGCTAGCCGTGTGACCAGGACAAACTAGTGGGCCCTCCTCTAACAATCCTGGAACTTTCTTTGTTGACCAGGCTTGACGCCAACTCACAGAGATCCACTTGTTTCTGCCTCCCAAGTACTGGAATTAAAGGAGTGCACACCATGGTCTACAACTTTTGAGTATTTTTAAGGTTATGTTCTCATTAAAATTAGCATAAAAGGAACAGGTATCAGTTAACATGAGCTGGGTGATAGCTTTAATAATGATACAAGCAAAGTTTTGGTATTGTCCTTTATATCAGGTGAATGAAAAACACTGGGGATGGTCAGTCTGACAACCTTCAGAGGCAGTCACAACTGGTCACAAATTTTCAGATAACCAAATGAAATCACAGAGATCTTACTTTCTTCTACTCAGATGGTTCTGAAATCATTCTGTACATTGAGACAGGTGCTTGGTGAGAAAGTAATGGAAACCAATGAGAAGGTTTGCTGATCTTAAATTTTGCTCCAATTTCTAATGTATCTACAAAAACCTTTGGATGATGGAAATCATCCTGGATCGTGAAAGCTACATTTGGGTAGGTGGTAAAGGAGATTAACAGAATACCATGCCACTGCATGTATGCAAATGAAGAGGAGCTCTGGTTGATTGTGGAGCTGAAATGCTTAGTCTGGATATGTACTTGTATGCCTGAACATACTGTTAACAAATGAATAGCCCACCTTGAGCTCCCAACTGACTTAACAGAAGATCCTCGTGCTAGAAAGAGTGGCATGCTGTAGTCACAAGACTAGCCAAAGCTTACTACATGTTCTTTATTGCATTTGGGAGTGCTGCAAAGTGCTCCTGTCCTGACTTGATCTACCCACTCGTGCCTGCAGCTGATAACGCAGTCATGTTCCAGAGCCTTTAAAAGAGTTTCTCTGCATCTAGCCAGTGTGGCAGATGTGGAGAATGACAATTTGAGAATCCTTTTCAGAATAGAAATAAGCTTCAAAATCAAATCATAAAGTGCTATGAACATCATATGTCTTAAAAAGAATTTGATTGAGTTATTTTATATCAGGATCTGGGAGGCGTGTTAAGCCTGAGTTGTATGTTTTATTTGGAAGTTTATTTTGAAAATCAACTTTATTCATACATGAGTTCTATTTGGCAGTACTGACTCTAACTTCCTTGAGTAACAACAATAACATCTTAGTCATTTTGATAAAGATTAATATATGACTTACCTCATTAATATAAGAATCGCCCTATCTCCTCAGAGATTTTCTACAATTGAACAAAAATTCCTTAGGAGTTTTACATTCACAAAAGTTATATCATATGTTTAATTTAAATTAATACACAGAAACACAATGAATTGAGTACTGTGACCTATTTTCCAGGTAAGGATACTGGTCCTCAGAAACCATATGGATCTATTGTGGTCAAGCCTTTAGCAATGATGTGACCTTTGTCCTATGATTCTGAGAGCAAAACATATATATTCTTTACCCAAATCTCAAAGCATTTTGCGAGCTGTATATATGTATGTAACCATTCAGTACTCTTCTGTCTATAGTGTATAAGGGCCTTGGGAACTTAATTAAGCCAGGTCCCTAGTCAGCTATATAGACTGGGAACTGAAATGAAAAAAAACATTACTATATAAATATATAAAATGTATAGAATTACAAATATCATGCTTCCTTTAATGCTGTCTTAATATGTGATCATGTGTAGCTTTTGCTACCACTCACCTGTGGTTCTAGGATCAAATGTGATGCTTTAAGCATGCATTGTAATATCTTTCCCATGTCTCTAACTCAGTTTTTGGTGTATAATGTAGAAATAATAACAGCATCTATAAATTTTTACAAGAGCTAACTCACAGAAATTTTCTGTTATAATTACTGCTATCATCTCTTTAAAACTCTGAAAGGATAAATGATAAAGCTGCTTTTATGGTCTTGATTACCAACTTGTTAGAATTTAAAATCACCAGCTGGGCAGTGGTGGCATACACCTTTAATCCCAGTACTCGGGAGGCAGAGGCGGATGGATTTTTGTGAGTTCAAGGCCAGCCTGGTCTACAAGAGCTAGTTCCCTGTCTCAAAGCAAAACAAAACAAAAAAAATGAAAAAAGAATTTATAATCACCATGCGAACAACCCTCTAGGCTTGTCTATCATGGAGTTCCTAGTGAAGAAGGGAGAGTCATCCTGAATGTGGGCAGCAGCCTTCTATGAGGAGGATTCTGAACAGACAAAGAGGAGAAAGGCAGCAGAACATTGGCATTCATCTCTCTCTGCTTCCTAGATGGGGTGTGATGTGAGCAGCCATCTCCAGCTCCTGCCACCGCACCTGGGCAGTGGTGATGATCTGCACCACAGTGTGAGCCAAAGCAAACCTTCCTTTCTGGAGTTGCTTTCCTCTGACATCTAACCATGACAATGAGAAGAAGAGAAATGTAACAGCTAAAAGTGGTTATTATATTTCAAGATATGATTGACGAATAAATAACCTATGTAAAATACTACTTTACAGTGCCTAGAAGATAGAATTATTCTCCTATTTGTTTTCACATTAAAACAGCTTTGGGGAACATTCTATACCTTATTCTAAGAAGTAAGAAACTCACTGCAATTTATATGATGCCTCTAATTTTCTTAAGTTTCTAATTTTTTTTAGATCTTTCTGGAAGTGTCATAGTTGTAATCCAACCACATTGGAAAACTATGTATCCAGTTACATAAATAAAAAGTAAAGTTTCAGGAAACAGCCATATATACAGAACCAGTGTCTTCATCAGTTCATTTCTTTTCTAGAAAGAAAAGCCTTTCCGAGAGAGAGAGAGAGAGAGAGAGAGAGAGAGAGAGAGAGAGAGAGAGACAGAGAGAGAGAGAGAGAGAGGAGAGAGAGAGAATGCTGGAAGAATAAACTACCTTCAAAGTTAACGGCACTTTTAGTTGAAGTGGAAAGCTTCTTAGAAACTTCTCAAGTATAGAATCAATTACAAATCTGAAACTCTTATTCCTACTTATTAACTATAAAGAATTTAACCGACCTTTCCAATCTCTTGAGATGCCTGTATGTTCTAGAGAGATGTTTATAGCTTTACAGAACATAAAGATAATCAATTATGACAACCCCCACAAATAAAGCTCAGTGTGTTTTACCTGCTCTCAAGTCTGTCATCATAGTCCTTCATTATGATGAGAGGGTCCAAGTAGAGGTTCCCAGGACACTTTATAAGAGATGCATCCAGTGGTGTTTGCTTCCTTTTCTATTTATATACAATACATGATCGCTGGAGGGGCAACAAGAAAATTCAAGAGCATACGGGAGTGTTATCAGGTTGCTCTGTACTACTGTGCTACCTTGAATTGCCTACTTCTTGACTTACTATTATTTCAAGATAGTGGATAAATACATGAATGTCCTGCTTGCAGAATTAATGCAATTGAGTATTTGAAGCTGAATTTCAAAATATATATATTTAATATATATATAGTATAAATATATATATATATATATATATATATATATATATATATATATATATATTTTAATGTCTGTCATGCAGGCCGGTATCCAGTATTTACAAGAAAAAGCATCAACAGGAAAGGGAACAAAAGATGACTTTAAACAGTAGCTCAGGGGACAGTAGATGAATTTAAACAGTGGCTCAGAGCCTGTGAGACAAGGCTTGTTCATCATTCTTATGGTAGTATCACCAGAGCAAGTCATGTGAGAAATGAAGGGGAAACAAATTCACTGAAAAAAATCTAAGAAAATCAGAAACATACTGTTGTCAGAGTTTCTGTCCTGCCCGGTTCCTGCAATCATTAAGTTTCAAAGAAATCAGACAGAGGTCTACATTAACAATGAACTAACTGACCCATTAGCTCAGGCTTCTTATTAACTCTTATAACTTATATTAGCACATTATTCATGTCTGTGTTAGCCACCTGGCTCGGTACCTTATTCAGCAAGACAGTCACATCTTGCTTCTTCTGTGGCAAACTGCAGAAACAGTTTCTTCTGTGGCAAACTGCAGAAACAACTGCAGAAAGAGCTTCCTTCTTCCCATAATTCTCCTGTTCTCCTTGACCCACCTCTCCTTCCTGTCTGGTTGTCCTGCCTATACTTCCTGCCTGGCTACTGGCCAATCAGTGTTTATTTAAAATATAACTGACAGAATATAGCCCACTTTCCCATACCACATATTATATGACACAAGCAGCAGGTATATTTGTGATTATGATTGTTGCCCTTTGTGCCATGTTTGCTTCTCCTGTACTGTACCTTGACATCTGGATATCCCTGGAGCCCCTCACTTTCCAGGCTGAACATTGCAGGGTCCAGGTGAAACCCTTAGGAGTATCCTAGTGAAAGAATGTAGGTCACCGGAGGGGTGTGTTTGAGGGACACAGTGGGACTCCAGTGTCCTCTCTCTGGCTTCCCGCACCCTGAGAAAAGCAGCCTGCTCCACCACTTGCTCCCACTCCATGGTGTCATATCTTGCCGTAAGCCCAAAAGCAAAGAATCAGATAACCCTGAATAATTCAGAACTGTCAACTCTCAATTCTACCAACTCCTTAAGAACCATTAAGTCAATTTAAATCTTTTCTTTTTTCTTTATTTTTTTTTTCAGGTTGATTATCTCAAGTACTGCACTACAGCAACACAAATCTGGCTAACCAACTAAAACACAATTTGTCATAGGTTTTAAAACTTTAAACAGTACAACAAAATCTAGTGTTTCTCTTTCTGTTTTAGCAGCTCAACTCTTTTTACAACCCAGTAACCCTTCATTTGGAAGAAATCGAAGAGCTCTTTAGCTCTTATTTAGTCTGAAATAATCTACTGAGCTTGTAAGACGTGTAGTCCAAAGACATGTAGCCAACGGCTGAGCATCACACATGGACGGTAGTGAAGAGGCCCACTTGGCAGGGAATACTAGAGTCCCCATTAGAACTGTAGCTCAGCTGTTTCTCGGCATCAGCTGCGGCAAAGCGGATATAGATGCTTCACCAGCTAGGCCGTAGATGCTTTCAGACTGCACTTCTGCAGCCGCTTGTGATCTCTGCACAATGCCCAAAGCCCTGAATGGAGTTTCATGCTTGTTTAAAAAAGAAATATCTCAAAACTACATATCTTTGCGTGTTCTTTTAGAAGCAAAATTTAGATTGACTAGGCACATAAATATGCTGATTTAAGTTTACTTTTGTTAAATAGGGAATAGTAGAAACATACCCTGAAGGCCTTTGTCGTGTAGGTTCAGGGGCTATGAAAAAAACTTTTGAGCAACTGCACTAGATTCTCGCATCACAGCTCAGGTTAGACGAGAGCAGGTGCCGGTGGGGTAGACACTTTGGAGAGGCCCTGGCTCTGCCGAGTCCAGGTGAGGGCTTGTTCATTGCACTGCTCCATAGCTCATTCTTTAACTGCATGCTCCTGTTTGCTCTTCCGAGATAGATGGACTTGAGGGCTCCCTCAATTTTATCAAGGTGAGCCCTGGGTATTTTATTTTCCCCTGAAACCTTGCTTTCGAAAGCATTAGCTTCTATTCTCAAAGGCTTTCAAATGATGTTATAACATTTCATGGCTAAATGAAGACAACAGATGGAATTCATTGTCACACTTTCAGTTAAAATGAGACTTGCAACAGTCTTATTTCTTATACATATTATGTATACATATTATACATCTTATAGTGGTCAGCACATAGAATTACACAGTAGAGGCTACCCGGGGCATTTGATAATAGAAAAAAGGAGGAGGATGCAAGCACTATAAAGTAGAAAATCTAAGTTTTATCAGCTGTCACCTTAGCAGGAATTACAACAGGTAATTTTCTCAAAAATACAGACTTCTTAGTCACTTTACATACTTGGAAGATGAAGCTAGGAGAGGGTTATGAGGTATTCCCAGAGGTGTCACAGTGGGTGGAATATTGCCTTTCCGAAGATCCGTTCATATTCCAATTTAAGAAACCTATAAATTGTTCTACACTGGGAAGGAAACTTGAACAGTTACAGTTAAGGACCCTGATGTGGAAAGGTCACCCTACATTATCTGGGTGGTCCAACTGTTATCCCACAGGTTCTTAGAACCGAAAGAAGGAGATCAGAGTCCCAGCAAAGTCTTTGAAGATGTCACACTTCTGGCTTTGAAGACAGAGAAAGGAATCTATAAATTCCACAAGCCAAGAAAGGCAGGTGGCTTCTGGAAACAGATGTTCCCCTCGAGCTTCCAGGGGAAACTCTGCTGAAACCCTGAGGTTAGCCTCAGCCCCCATTTAACTCCTGACTTCCAGAACTTCAGATCAGGGGACAATGGATTCTCATGGCAGAGACAATCAAACAGAGGCATTAGGTTTAAAAGAACAGAGACAGGTTGACTGGAGCAAAATGCAAGCACACATGGGAAGCAGACACACGCTTACCGGAGGTTCGATTGCATGATGGAAAGCTCTCATGTTCCCAAAGAATCTCTATGCTATTACAAAGTATTTGAAAAATGAGGGGAGTGCTTGTGGGTGTAAGATACCGAAAGAAGTAAAGGCTGCACAGCAATGCTAACAGTTAAGATCCTCAAAGCTGCCATGATGGCGTAACACCAAGGAAAGCTTGCTTCTTAGTCCTGTCTGCACTGTAAGTGCAGAGACCACCTAGCAGTATCCGATGAGAAAGAGCTGGATCAGCGCCTTGGTGGTCATCCTCACCTCTCTACACTCGCCTTTGTTTTTATTTTTTTCCTTTTTTCAAATTTCATGTACATACGTATGTGTGTGTGCCTGTATGGCTGTATGCGTGCATGTATGTGTTTCTACAAGTACCAGAGTGTACACATGGAAGTCAGAGGACAATCTGCAGGCTTGAAAGCAAGTATCCTTACCTGCCGAGCAGTCTCACTGGCCCAACACACCTCTCTTCTAAAAAGGACACACTGTAACAATGTTGTAAATTTGGGGGCCTTCTGTCATTAAGCCAGTCGCCAGAATCCACAGTTGGAAGCCTCACATAACCGGAGCCATCGTTCTATCCATCTTTAAAGCCCACACGTAGCAGCAGGCAAACATCTAGCTTTTTAGTCATGTCGTTATTTTATTTTATTTTTGTTTACATTTACTCTGTGTGTGTGTGTGTGTGTGTGTGTGTGTGTGTGTAGGCCAGAAGCCTGATTCTCTCCTCTTACCATATTGCTCTGGAGTTAAAATCTAGGACATCGGGCTTAAAGGTAGGCATTCCTCACTACTACACATGATGGCATCTCGCTGTCTTGTCTTACATATTAAAATTTTAATCTGTTCACCTGCAAATAAGATAATTTTTTCACTTTACACTAAAATAAATAAAATGGCGTCAGTTAAGATTTCAAACACTGAATAGTCATCAGCTAGTTGCAAGTGCCCTCCAGAAAAGCTCCTGCCACACAAATGTGGGAAGTCATACAACTGAGTTTAATCTTCGGCAGGTTTTCATTGGTTGAAAAAAAACAAAACAAAACAGGAGACACAAAAGATGACATATTTCTTATTCACTCATGTTTAAAAGCAAATCTCCACATTTGACACATACACTTTCCAAACTGTTATTTTGCATATTTGAAAGTTCTAAAGTTCCTGTGAATCAGCCGCGTGTTCAGCACCATGTCAGGACTCACCTTTTTGAATGGATGTGTTTGTGGTGATTCACAGCAAATGTTCACCACCTTTGTCTGGATATAATTATTTCTCTTTTGTGTCTGATTCACTCACCTGCCTTTGCACGCATAGCTGGAGTGTGAAACGCTTGTCTGAGCCCACTGAGTTGCCGTGGTGGCAAGAATTCGAGATGGCAAAAGTGTTTACTATGTCTGACTTGTTTCTAGTCTACAGATCTCCTTAAACCGTTGCGAAAAAAAAATCCTTTGAAAATATCTCACTTACTGGAAAGAGTTGGCATTGTGTCCATCTTACGTATGCTTAATGACCAAACTAGACTAAAATGGATTAAGCCTCTTTGTAATGATCTTAATCTCATGAACATGATGTAAAAATTATTAGACAGATGGAAAATTGAAAACATATGGAGCTCATCTCTCTCTGCTCCCTGAACTAATTTTGAATGTCCCAGGGGCTTTACTTAGTTGTTGGTCCTACTTCCCTTTTCCTATTAGAGTCTTAGAATGAACAAAGACTTCCTCACGCATGTCCAGGCTGAGTTCCGTCCTTCACTCATAAGACTCTTCTTGGTCTGAGAAAAGCAGTCGTATTTGAATGTGCAATATAGGAGCTTCTTATGTGGTTTTAATGCAAATGAACAACTGGATTATCCTGGAGCCAAGGCAATTACAGGAAAGTAGGTATTGATGACAAATAGGCAAACAATTTACTGGGACCCAATCAGTGTTGTGAGTTGGTGGAGATCATAAAACTTAAAAGAACTTTGGAAGGGAGGCATGAGGCCAAGTAGAGCTCATCAGCTCACTTCAACCATAGGTAAAAGTTGAATCTCTTTCGACTTCCATTACTGTCCAGTCTTTATTGTAATTCTATGCTATTTTACATTTTAGCTCTTACCAGACAATAATAATCTTATTTTAAAGATTATTATTTAAAACTGAACATACCCAACTTCAAGTATTGAATACATTTTTTTTTCCAGCCTAAACATGTTATCTAGACTTCCTAGGGTTTCTAAATCGCAGGCTCATTGTAAACACGAATGGTAATTTCTTCCAGAAGACACAGTTTGAGATGATACACAGTAGAGTTAGCTACACACCTGCCATTCTTTGCAGGACTTTTCAGGCTTCGGGTGCCTAAGGCTACCAGCACTTAAGGCCTTGCTGTCCTTCAAAGAGAGCAAAGGTCGCATCAACTTGGGAGACTGCCATCTCTGAGAGGAACCCCAAACTTAGGAGAAGAAATCAGGCTTAGCATCATTAATGCCAAATGGTCCCTTGAGATATAGATAACTAACTGAGGAATAGTTCTTATTAAATGGTTTCATGTATTAGAATTTCACTTACTATTAGATATGAAACTACATAATTATGTAATATAAAGGTGATAGAGTAATTAGTAGCGATGTTAGAGATATTGATTTTGCATGCAGAAACAATTTAAAACTTCTAACTAGCTCAATAAGTAAAAATATAGACTTACCATAAATATTGATCTCAAGACAATGATTGATAGATGATTTAAAAGTCCAGACCAGTCTTGCCATCATCACTCTGGCTAAAGTCAGCTGCTGTCTATAGGTGAAGTTCCCCTGGAATTAGGTGCCCTGATGAATTACCTGTTCCTTATAGACATGTGGGCATCACAATACAGACCCGAACAAGATCACTTGGCTCCTAAACTAGATTAAACTAAACTTGGTTTTTAGATTGCGTATTGTCAGAGAGTCACTGTGGCAACATACACTTGATACAGAAATTACGATCAAGAAAGAATGATAGTCATAACAAAATCTAAAAGTCCTAATGTTAGCTTTGGAAATATGTGACAAGAGGAAACTGAAGACATAGTCAGCTAATGGTTAGCAAGACTGATAGAAATGGAAAATCAATAACTATAAGACTTGAGAAAATTGAGATGGGGTTTCTAATAGGAGGAAAATCTGTTAACCAAATCTGACTTTCAATAAAACATTGAACACACTAGCTGGTTACAGCTGGCTGACTATAACAGAAGACAGGAAAGAGATGATCTAAAGATGGAATTGATTAATTATCAAGAAGAATATAGAGGAAGTATAAAAAAGGACTGGGTTGGAAAATGATTATTCTAAGCTTGTCTTGCCAGCAGAAAACTGTAAAAACAAAATATGACCTAGGGAAGAAATCAAATAAGGTATATACTTGTACAATATTTATAAGACTTCCATAATGATAAAGGTGTTCTCAAAAAACTAAAAATAGAAATTATATATAATCATACAATCCTACTACTGGGCACATATCTGGAGAAAATTAATTCAGTATATCGCACCACTATTCATATTAATACAACCTAAGAACCCATAAACTGGGGATAGGAAAAGAAAATATGATAATACATACAATAGAGGACTACCCAGCCATTTAAGGAATGGAATTCTATTACGTCACAATATGGCTAGAGATGGACATCATTATGTTAAATAAAATAAGCCAGGCACAGAAAGACAGAGAATGAACGATCCCAGTGGTGTGTACAATCTGAAATCACAAATATTGTACGAGCTGAGGAATTGTGGCTACTAGAACCAGGGGAGAAAAGGTGGGCAGAAAGGGGGAGAGTGGTTGAGCAATGAGTTGTGCCACGAGAGACAAAAAAAATTATGTGCCAGGTATTTCAAAAGGCCACAGAAAAGGATTTCCAAGGGTTTTGTCACAGATAAATGATAAACATTCCAGGAGGTCTATCTGTTAAGCTTGCATTAAAACTGCACAAGACCACCCCTGAGCAGGAAGGTTAGATAAGAAAGCAGGCTGAGAAAGTCATGGGAAAGAAGCCAGTAAGCAGTATCCTCTATGACCACGGTGGAAGTTCTTGTCTGCAGTCCCAGGTTTCTGCCATGTTTGAGTTCCTGTCCTGACTTCCTTCAATGATGAACAGCAATAGGGAAGTATAAGCAAAACAAACCCTTTTTGTCCCAAGTTGCTTTGGTCATGGTGTTTCATCACAGACTCAGTAGCCCTAACTAAGGCAAGTTGGCACCAGGATAGTGGGGTATTGCTGTTACAGACCTGACAATGTCATTTTGGGGAGGACTGTGGAAGGGCTTTGGAACTTTGTACAAAAAAAAGACGATAAGCATTCATTGCTTTGTGAGTTGTTCTGTAGGAGATTAGAAGACAAGAATGCTAAGGGCAGTGCAAATGATGAAGGCCTTCCTTGGAGAGAAGTTCAAAGACTCTATTGGGGCCATTTGGAATTTTGAATTAACAATCTGTGGTTCAGAGCCTGAAGAATCAGCTGTGATTAACAAGATAACAGGCTACTAAAGTGAGCTTTGCTTTGCTGGGATGCTCAGGGCTGGTTGGCTGGTGCTGCGAAATTAGCGATGATTAAGAAGAGACCAGCATCACTGTGATGAAATCGTCTGGGAAGTATTTCCTCAGGGTGAGCAAAGAGAAGCTGTGTTCCAGAGGCAGGCACAATTGTACCTCTTGCTGGCAGCCAAACTTGGTAGTGTAAGAGTCACCCAGGTGGCATTGGTTTTGAAGTCATGAAAGGGTCATGGAGGGGCAGCCAAGGCTTGGCACTGTGAGAGGCCAGAAGAGGCTATTGGAGAAAAAGCAGTCTCAGCGACATTTGAAGGTCCAGAATTGAAGGAGTCATGCAGAGAAGTTGAGGCTTCCCCATGAAAAGAGCCTAGGAGAGGTTGTTGTTGAAAGTGCAGCCCAGCTGCAGCAAAAGACCCCCAGCATTTTAGAGATATCAGTACCGTGGGTGGCCATGAAGAGCAACCGCAGTGGAGTGGAGCCAGCCGGGGCCTTGAACGCAATTTGGTGTGTTGCAGAGGGCAGAGCCAGAGAAGTGACTCAAGCCCCTTGGAGGAGCACTGAAGATCATGAGTGAATGCCAAACAATTGGATAATGAGTTATTTATACTTTTGGAGTTTGGTTTTGCTTTGATTTGACTGTGACTGTGCCCTGGATCTTTCCTCTTGAAGTATGAATGCATTTACTTTATTTTTGATTTTTACAGGAGCCCACATTTAAGAGACTTTGGATTTTATTTTTTTATTGATTTTTATTGAGCTCTACATTTTTTTCTGCTCCCCTCCCTATCTCTCCCCTCTTTCTTCAACCCTCCTCCCAGGTCCCCATGCTCCCAATTTACTGAGAAGATCTTGTCTATTTTTACTTCCCATGTAGTTTAGGTCTATGTAAGTCTCCCTTAGTGTCCTCACTGTTGTCTAAGTTCTCTGGAATTGTGGTTTGTGGGCTGGTTTTCTTTGCTTTATGTTTGAAAACCAATTATGAATGAGTACATGTGATAATTGTCTACACTGAACCTTATAGAAGAGAAAGTGGGAAGTACACTTGAATGCATTGACACAGGAGACTACTTCCTAAATATAACCCCAGTAACAACAGACACTTAGAGAAATAATTAATAAATGGAACCTCCTGAAACTAAAAAGCTTCTGTAAAGCAAAGGACATGGTCAACAAGACAAAACGACAGCCTACAGAATGGGAAGAGATCTTCACTAACCCCACATCAGACAGAGGTCTGATCTCCAAAATATACAAAGAACTCAAGAAATTGGTCATCAAAAGAACACATAATTCAATAACAAAAATGGAGTACAGATCTAAACAGAAAACTCTCAACAGAGAAATCTAAAATGGCTGAAAGACACTTAAGGAAATGTTCGACATCCTTAGTCACAAGAGAAATACAAATCAAAACAACTCTGAGATCCCATCTTACACCTGTATGAATGGCCAAGAACAAAAACACTGATGACAACTTATGCTGGAGACTTTGGATTTTCAAAGAGATTGCCTACTCAAAAGAGACTGGTTTTTTTAAGTGTTTTAAGTTAAAAAGACTGTGAAAATTTTTAAAAATTGAATATTTTATATTGTGATATTAATATAAGACCTTGGGGATGAATTAGAATGGAAAAGTTGTAGCTTAATAGTGTTACATCAGATTGATAAGAGGTTAGTTGCGCTGGCTAGTTTTATGACAGGTTGACACAGGCTACTCATTGGAGAGGAGGAACCTCAGTTGAGAAAACGCCTCAATCGGACCGGGCTGTAAGCAAGCCTGAAGGGCATCTTCTTAACTAATGATTCATGTGGGAGGACCCAGCCCTTTGCTAGTAATACCACCGGTGGGTGGGTGGGTGGTCCTCCATTCCATAAGAAAGCAGGCTGGGAAAGTCATGGGAAGCAGGCCAGTGCCCCTCAATTGCCTCTGCATCAGTTCCTATCCCCGGCCCCAGGTTCCTGCCATGTTCAATTCAGGGATGAATAGCAATATGGACGTCTAAACTAAACAAACCCTTTTCTTCCCAAGTTGCTCTGGTCATGGTTTCAGTATAGCAATAAGAAACCTGACTAAGACAGCTTGCATCTATCAGAATCTCACACGTGCCCCAGTCCCAAGGGCAATTGTGTAATTTAAGGTTGAGGGAAGAGAACAAGTGGGTTTCCTAGCAGGCAGAATCATTGAGCAAAAACAAACAATGGCACCAAGAAACCCTAAGTTTGTGATCCCACTTGGACGTTCTATGTAAATCCAGAGATAGAAGCTTTCTTTAAAAGCAAGGCATTTACAACATAAAATGAATCGAACCCAGAAAATTTAGAATGCTTTTTTTTTTTTTTAGCACATTTTTTAAATGTGGGTGTCAAGGGCAGGCAGACCATACTGTGCAAGTGGAGCACACATCTGGGAGTCAGGGTACAATACCCCAGGCTCAGTTCTGAGCTTCCATCCCCACGAGTCCCTGGAGCTGAACTCCTGTTGACAGGCTTAAGAAACGTTTGGCCTATTCCCTGAGCCATCTAGCGGGCCCAGAAAACACTTTTCAAGGCGACAAGTAAACAAAGTTATCACATGATTTAAAACAGGGCCATTTGACAGTCTTCCATTTCTCCCAGACATTTAACTTTCTAGAAGCAAAAAGAAACGGAGAAGGTCTGCAAACGGAGAGTCTTCCAGAAACAAAAAAAAGACAGGATAAAAGAGAGCGAGTCTCAAGGGCTAAAGCTAAAAGACCAGAGGAAAAGTAAAGGGAAGCAAACAACAAAAGCACAACTCACTCATGAGCCGTTCCCAGGTGGGAGAAGTAGGCTCTGCCCACAGCTAAGTATGTTCACTTCCAAAGCGGCACCTGGCAGAATTGGCCTTGATGTGGATCACTTCCCGTGCCATGGATCCCTGCAGCTGCCTTCCTCACCCCTCCTTTGTGGTTCTTTGACTTGTTTTCCACTTTGAGAGAGGAGCAGGATGTAGGGACCGACAACTTGTCACTTCTGTCAGGAAATGTCTAAGTTAGAAGCGACTCTATCCCAATCTCAAATAGCACCCAAGGTTTTCGATCTTAAGCTTGTGCCGCAACTGGCTAACTGAGAAATCTAATGTTGAAGTGTAAAATGAATATAAAATACCAATAGTGTTGGCTTAAAATGAAAATGAGGATATAAACTTAAGTGTTTTTATTTTACTGGTGTTTGTCCTGTATGTATTCGTGAGGGTGTTGGCTTCTGAAGTTACAGAGAGTTGTGAACTGCCGTGTGAGTGCTGGGAATTGAACCAGCATGCGCTGGAAGAAGAGTCAGTGTTCTTAAAGGCTGAGCCATGTCTCCAGCCCCTAAACTTAAGTGCTTCAAGCAATTATTATCTGGTACTTCCCTTATAGATATAGTGGTGTTCAGCACAGTGTCAGCTACATAAACACATGGCCATTCTCATCTAAAAATTCTTTTCACATACAAAATAATATTCTGCAGTCTAAAATGGATTTCGTCAACTGTCAGTGTCTTTGCTGTTCAAGAAGTGGAATTTTAAAATAATCTGCTGTAGAATATGGGCATGACAGACAATGATATTTGTAGATCACAAACATGGTTCTCAGCAAAGCTTGGTGGAAGTGTGCATCATCGAGACTGCCCATGCAGCAGCATGTGGTCAGAGGAAGTGCCTACCAAGCCAGGCATAATGATATTATCTGACAAGCAGGGGCATTTTGCCTGTCGAGATGGTGAGCCCCTGAGAGCTGTCAGGCATTTTATGCCTGATGAACAGGAGGCCCATCTGATCGTGTGTGTGTGTGTGTGTGTGTGTGTGTTCTGATCTGGCATGTGAGGAATAACGGATGATACATAAACTCCTGGAACTGCTAGTTAGTGGCCTGGAACATTGAGTTTCTTTCTTGATTGATTTCTGTGTATGGCTCAGAATTCGTAGAGAAAGCAAGAATCGCTAGAAGCTATTTACTGTTGGGTACACTTTTCTTCTTGTTCATTACATTCCTTCTCTTGCCTCTGTTTTCTTGGGATCAACAACCTTTTAAATATTGTCTTCCTTTCTCAGAGGATTACTTACCGTAAGTACCACTTTCGTTGGACTGTGTTGCGTTCTTGCTCCCTATCCTCAGCACTGTTAATTCCTGTAGTCTCCATAGTTTTTTGTCAGCTCCACTACACCCGGAAATAATCTTTTCTGCCAATGGTTCCTCAGTAGGGATACGCTCATAAGGAAATACAAAGAAGATGGTGATGATTTTAAAGAACACTCAGTATCAGAAATTCTTTTGAGTAGATAATAATTTACATCTTCTTGGCTGCTATGGAAATATGTATGGGAAAGACTGATATCTCCGTGTTAATAAATAAACATGTATGCATGTAGAAAAATCTATGAACATGTAAGTTTCTATTCCATAAATAATTTGGCTTAGATTTCTATAGAAATTGAGACTCAAAAGAAGAAAAAGAGAAGTTAATAGCAGACATTTTACAGCCAAAGAGAATAATATATAGAAGTCTTAGTGCATGAGTAAACATTGTTGAAGACTTAAGAGAAATCCAGAATTGGTGGAATGTAGAAGAAAGAAGAAAATGACACTGTGTGTTGGGACAGAGATAAACAAGATCAGTGTTTAAATATCACCTTGAGGTACTTCGTCAAAGCTCATGGTTTATTAGAAGGCCAGTATGACTGGAATGACATCATCAGGAGATGGGTGTGTGCACCAGGTATACATTGAAGAGCAAAGTTATTCTTTTATTTATGAAATAAGTTTCCAAGCCTAAAGGAAATCTCGCAGTAATATAAGTGTTCTATGAAAGTGAGCAAGGAAAAACAGGAGCAGAATTTTTTGTTGCTTCGGGTAACACAACTGCAAGTATGTGGACAGTAAGAGTAGGTGTTGTACGCATGCTATGTTGATTGTTGTCTTGCAATGCAGGGTGTATAGAAATCAGAAACTATAAGGCATCAGAATGCAAAAGGTTTGATTGTTATTGTAGGCAAATGGGATCATTAACAGGGCGGAAATGGCATGATTGGGTATCATTGAGGAATAAACATGTAGTTTATGACATCCATAAATAACTAAAGACGATCAAGTTTAAGCTTTTTATGTTAAAATTATTCTTACCTGCTTGCTATCACCTTACACTAAATTTCAATATAGTAGATTCTCTACTTGAGCGTGAAAGTCAGCCCTGTGTTGTCTGTAAAAGTTGCACAAGCATCCTCATAATTCATAAACTGGGGGAAGACATCATGTGGGCCAGGGGTCTTTAAAGGAATTAAAGGATAGCGACTACATACTTCCTGCAAAATGAATTATTTTGTTTTTACCTCCATATCAGACCCTGGAAGTCAAGGTCACAGGACCATGGATAAACAAGGACCCTCTCTCTTCCTCACAGAGTTAATTATCCCTGTGTTTTCGTTTTGGGGAAGGGAGGAAAAACATAAGGGCAGCTCCATATCACTGCCTGAAGAAGGAAGGAGTGAAAGGAACTGAAGACAAGAGTGGTGACACCCACTTATTCTGACAGCCAGAGGGAAAAGCTTCACTTCACAAATCACAGAGCCAGAGAAGTCTTGCCTTTGAGTTTGTACTGTTCCCCCACCCGACTTCTTCTGGGGTCATGAAATAACTTCCATTTGGAAGTCCATGTGCTCAGGGCTTCCCCATTGTTTGTACTGATGAGCCTTTACTCTTGGACCCAGTAAGGGTAAATAGCCAGTACTGCGGGCTTTCCAGCTTCTTCAGGGTCTCCTCTAGTTCTTTGGAACAGACTAAGAAGTTGTAATCTTCCCTAAATGCTTCCTGTCTGTTTTCCTGTGGTGTCTGTTATATACGTGAGTCATTTTCCAAATGTTTCAAAGACAAAAACAACGTGTCCCAGCGCATTGTAGCCTACTGAAACTCCTTGAAGTCTGTAATGAAAACTGTTCCTTATCATTTGCTCTGCAGTTCACTTTGTTGCTCCTTAGCAGGAAGAAGTTGGACAAGGACATGTGTGTCTCCGGGATTGAATTCACAGAGCCATGTGTAGTGACAGCCCTGGACCAGAGAGAGATCTTCAGTTTCATTTCCATGATTTGTATTTGTCACGTGGAGAGGGAATCACATATCTGAGACAGGAATGGTAATTACATAAGCAATGGGGTTTTTTTCACTTAAACAATTCTTTTTTCTTTTACTCCAGAACGATTGATGCAAATAAATTATAGAGAAAGAGAAGGATCTGGAGGAAAATAAATGTTGACTTAGAGTATTGTGATGCATCTTAGTATTTTAACTGTATCTGAGCAAAAGAAGAAATTGCTCTGGGGTGTTGTATAAATTAGATTGTGCTAGATTTTGCAGCAATAACAAATAACCCCAAATTAGCAGTGTTATACAGTATCTTTAGTTTGCATTACACACCTATTGAGTATGGTTTAACTTGGGTCTCGCTTTGCATTCAGCCTCTCCTGGACTCAGTCTTAAAAGCAGCCTCTGTCAGAAAGATACCAATAGGAATCAAAACGAAAAGATCAATAATGTGACAACAGGATCATCCTTCAAGCTGCTACTGATAAAGAACCCACTCCACTCCCTCTACTGCCAGAGCAAGCCACTGGGGTAACCTTGAACTCAGTGGGGCAGGAAGTACAATCCCCCCACAGGGAGAGCAGTAACAACTAGGAACAATGATGCCACTGTCATAAAACCAGCAACAATGTTCAGGGTTTCCACAAAGAAAGTGAGCCCCTCTGACCACTAGCGTCCTAAAAAAATGTTAAGTCCAGATCTAGGCCAGAGAACTCTAACATCTTTCTATTCCCAAACCCTTTTCACCTGAAAAAAAAAAAAAAACCAACAACATTCTATGATCAGGGTATGTAAGCGAAGTAGTTTAATGGAAATATGTCTCCTACAGGCTTGATATTTTAAAATCTATTTAGTCCACTGTTTGGGGAGGTGGAGCAGCCTGGCTAGAGAAAATATGTCATGAAGGTATGCTTTGAGAATCTTAGGCCTTCCTTAGCTTGTCCCTGTTAGATTTCTCCCCTGCTTGTTTGTGGTTGAACATGTGATCCCTCAGCTTCCTTCTCTGGCTGCCTACTGCCATGCTTCCCCCACCATTGTGGACTCTCTCTCTAGAGCCATAAGCCCAGACAGACTCTGCTTTGCTTAAATTCTCATGGTCCGTGGTGTTTGACCACAGCAATGGAAAAGTGAATAAGTGTAGCGTGTGTACAAAATATTCATAAGAAATCACAAAGCTGTCTTTAAACAATTTTTAATATGTATGTCATTTTAGTACTTATTAAAGATGAGACACATTTTCAGAAAGTGATAGATGATATGCTCTTATAGCTTTATGTAAAGAATTGAACATTGGCTGGGTGTGTTTGATTTCAAAACTACCAAGAAAGGGAACATTGGTTTGTATAAACACTAAGTGAAAAAATGTAGACATTTGTCTAGAGTCATCTAATAAAATCTTGAAAAGCTTGTCTTAGGCCCAAGACAAACTCCTTTAATTTGTATAAATTGAAATTCAAGTCAGAAACTCAAGCAGTGAATTTTTTTTTAAATCGAATATTCTAACTCAATACAAAACAAAGGTACACTAACTTGGTACTTATATGTTTAAGAATGATAATCTAAAACATTAAAAGATTCTGTTTTCTGTAAGCTCCCATGTTTCCATTGGCATTTCTTGGCGGCATGTGCAGTGAAGAGTGCACCGGCTGTGTGTTCAGATCCTTGGCTGTGGTGAAGATGTGGCACACAACATGGATGCACACTAACCGAAACACCTGGAATTTGTTAGGCCTTTGATTTTGAACTAATCTTTGGTAATTTCACATTCAGAAGCCGTTTACTATGATGAATATTTTCTAAGTCCCATACTTAGCTACGAAATCCGTGTGGTCGCATGACCCACAGTTAGAAGTAAGATCTCCCATCATCACTGGTAGTTGATATTATTTGTATAAAGCAAGCATTATTGATGCCTTAGTTGTAAAGTAATAGGATAAACTATATATTAATGAAAGCGTCAAAAGATATATTCTGCATTCTGGACAGTCCTCAACTATTCACCAATTCCCAACAAGCCCCTTCTTCATTTTTTTTTTCATGTGGTACAGCAGTTTCTTCATAGTTGAAGCATTCCATCCTCTCAGATGGCTCCTTTGAGGTCAAGAAGTTCCAAGTTGAAACATTCCCTCCAGGAAGAGGGGGGAGGATGGATCATGACATGCAGAAGATCAACAAAAAATTTGTACGTGTGGGAAAGCTGAAGCAAAATTCACAAAGGCAGCAGAGCCGTAAACAGCTGCTGGGGAGAGATGCTCTCCCAATGACAAGGGTGTACTGCATGTTCACGCAGAGAACTCCAAGGATCCAGCCTTCATGAGTCATTGCCCACAGTGGTATGTGGGTTTTTTACTGACTTAGTTGTCTTCGAGTCAACCCTACTTCTGTAAGTAGCCTTTCACCTATGCCCCTGTAAAACCCCAATATCTCATAGATTCGTCAAGTTTGGCTTTGAGGTGGCGGGTAGGATCTGTCCTTGTTTCCCTGTCTGGTATGGATGGGGTTGCTTTCTTCTGTGGCCTCTCTTTTCGATAGTGACATTCTTCCTGTCTTCCCAGTCTCGTCTGTTTCCTCTTCCTAAAGACATTTTATATATATATATATATATATATATATATATGTGTGTGTGTGTGTGTGTGTGTGTGTGTGTGTGTGTGTGTGTGTCTACCATAGGCATCTCTTGATAAATGTAAGCACCTCTGTATAGGCTCTGTTTCTCTATAATATCCCATGAGAACTCCTAGGGGTCACATGTTTCATGTCTTGTCTGTTGAAGTGAGTTTCAAATAGGCAGCAAGGGCACAGGTAAGCAAATATTTGACAAAACTGGACAAGAGAATAATTTGTAGCTATTTTTGTAGCTATTTTCACTGTGTGCATGTGTATTTGCTAGTGTGTTTTGCATCTCTCTTTCTCTCTCTCTCTCTTTCTCTTGTGTGTGTGTGTGTGTGTGTGTGTGTGTGTGTGTCTGTGTGTCTGTGTGTGTGTGTACTATGTGCCTGGTGATCTCAAAGGACAGAAGAGGACATCAGATCCCCTGGAACTGGTGTTACAGAGGGTTGTCAGCCACCATGCGGGTGCTGGTGATAAAACCCAGGTTTTCTAGAAGAACAACTGACGCTTTTAACTGCTGAACCTTTTCTCCATGCCCCTGTAGCAATTAAAAAACAACAACAACAACAACTCAGAGACAGAAATGCTTGGAAATAGAAGCAAAAAAAATCAATATCAAAATAAAGAAAGAAGAGAGGTGAAATGATTGGAAAGCTTTAAAGTGAAATATGGTGTGGAAGAAGATGTAATGGGAGAGCCAGAGAGGCCTGTCATCCAAGAGTTCCCTGTGCCTTGACGGAATGGTTTTTTATGGTTATGTTAAACATATCAAAGAATGTTGCATTGTATAAGATGCTCATTGGGCAGGTGAATTTTGCTGTTGACAAAGTCCAACACCCTTCAAGATAAAAGTCCTAGAGAGACTAGGGATACAAGGGACATACCTCAACATATAACAGCTCACAGCCAACATCAACTTAAACAGAGAGAAGCTCAAAGCATTTCCACAAAAATCAGGAACAAGCCAAGATGTCTATTCTCTCCATATCTATTCAGTGCAGTTCTTAAAGTCTTAGCTGGAGCAACAAGGTAAGTTTTGTTAGGACTTTTTCAAGATTCTGTTTATAATCTCTTTTTAATTTGCCCAGATCTTAAGCAGTCTAAAAGAAACGCTGACACAAATGTTTTTCTTAAATCAACATTACAGTAAGCTAACAGCAAGCAACAGAAAGAAAAAGGACCGGTTGGGGTGCAGGGGTGCGGGGGGGGGGGTGTTGATGGCCCTGGAACTGGCTCCACTTGGCTGCCTTGCCACAGCCAGGACAACTGTGGGGCCCAAATCACAGTGCTGAGAGCTGGGCCCTGGAAGCAGCCTTCCACACGCTTCTCCTGCCCTAATCCATGGACTTAATAAGCATCTGTCTCCCCTGTGGTGCCTCCCTGTCTAACAGAACTACTTATATCCTGTAAATTTGCAGTCTGTTTGACTTCTAGAAAACAAAGCAGTTAGGCTTGTCCGATCGCCTCGGTTTAACCATAGAAGGCCTAAACTATTCAATAAGTCATGTGCCTTGAAGGAGTCAAAAAGGGAAAGAAGAATTGGCACAGTAAAAGTAGATTTTTTAGAGACATGTCACAGACAGATTATCAGAAACTGGGAATCCTTAGAGATGAACATGAAGATATGAATATAATATGCTAACAAGTGTGGCTAATGAGTTACTATGCATTAAAATGAGAACGATTATCTACAGATGATATGACTAGTCCAGGATGCAATTTCCAAGTCCAGAGAAACATTACTCTGCCAGATAACTCCCCAAAGGGATTGAAGGTTAATGTCTCCTACATTAACTGTACATTGTCTGCAAGATTTTAGGTCTGTTAATTTGTCTGTGGACTCAGGAAATACAAATCCATGAAAGGAGCATTTTATCCCACCGTATATTGCTTTCATGAACTGCATCTTTATAGACTTGCGACTTCCTGGTACCAGGTAGATTATAATATGACCAGCTAACATTTCAGGAAGGTGGATACTCTAGGAATGCAACCCCTACAAACATGTCATCTTCCTGCTGTTCCATGTGGGCACTGCATGTTTAAACCTTTGACCATTTTGCCCTTAGTGCAGGGAAATGGGAAGTCTCACTAGCAGTCACCAAAGAGACTTGCTCGCTACAACTGCATCTAATCTTGAATATTATCGAATTCAATCGACATGACCCTCCCATGAGTTGAGTACTAGCGTAACTATCTAGAGGAAGCCCGCTCACTGAGAGGAAGGACTTGGCCTTCAAGACTGGCAACTGAGAATTATGACTAATTCTATCCTTCAGGAATGTGCCCATGAACTTATGACTTATAATGATCTTGGCTTCAAGGAGAAGATTCTCAAATGGTAATGTGGAATGTTTGTCTCCTCCCACTTCTGTGTGGAGGGAGCCATGTGTTAACCAGGCTGAGATGGAAAGAAGCCAGGTGTGGCTGTTGTTTTTAGTCAAAGAATAAATAACTATGAAGGCAGAATACTGAAAACATGCCTGCTATAGGCTCCTTTTAAACAGAGAGTGGTGTGGAAGAATTATCTGTATTCTATCAATCATATTTTAATAAAATGCTGATTGGCCAGGCAGGCAGTATAGGCGGGAAAGCCAGACAGGAAGTAGGGGTGGAACAAAGAGACTGGGAGTATTCTGGCAAGCAGGAAGCTTCCAGTTCTGCCCAGACCACCAGAGAGGAAAGATGTAAGCTGCCCTGCTGGAAAAGGTACTGAGCCATGTGCTAACATAGATAATGATAATGGATTAATATAAGTTATAAGAACTAATAAGTAGCCTGACCTAATGGGCCAATCAGTTTATAATCTTATGGAGTCTTGTGTGTGATTTTCTTTGGGACTTGCCGGTTGTGGGGTACGTGGCGGGACGGAAACCCCAACAAGCCGGCCCTCATGTTACAAGAGAGAAAGAGCAAAGGCCAAGACCATTGGTTTGACGGTCATCCCCCACCCTCCCACACAGCAATGAGATGATGAGAGACTCATCACAGGTCTCTGAGCTTTAATGTCATCATAGGGGTCTATGTCATAGCTTTGAAGAAGTGATGGGAATTCCCCACTGGATTGTCTGAGAAATAGTACAAAAGTCTGAAGAAGCAACCATGGTTAAGTCTACTTGACTAGAGAGAAAACTAGTAGTAAAATTAAACTAGTCAACACTTTCTGAACTCTTCGTCGGTTTCCTTGCTAACCCAAGTAACTTAATTCTAGGTACTTTCCCCCGTCAATTTCCAAATTCCTCAGGGAACTGTTAGGTAATAGTAAGTTCATCATCATTAAAGAAGTTGGTACATGCCCCGGAATGCACCTGGCATGGAAGCAGCCTTTAGCTGCAGGAGGAGAGATACAGCTGTCTCTTCTGAACCTGCCACATTAACATTACAGCCAGCAAAGGTCTGAGTATCCACAGTCCTGAGTTTCTTAAAGATGTCAGATTCTCCCATCAATGGTCCTTCATGGGATGGGGAGCCAGCAATCATGGTGCCTCTCTGTACCAGAATTAACTACCATAATTAGTCGTTTTATGCTCCCAATTGACCTTTAGACTGGGCTGTGTAACTCAGTAGCACAGCCTTGCATAGAATGAAAAAGGCCTTGCCTTTGGGCCTCAGGCGTGGAAAACAGACACAGGGGTGCCATTTACTAAAAGATAATTTCATTTCATTTCTTTGGGTCTTAATGTGGAATCTGCTTTCCTTGAATCTCAGTGGACCCACAAGTGTCTGAATTTGTGTTGAATCTACACTCACCATGAGACTAAGTGAACTTATTTGTCTTTCTCCCATTTTACTTTACGCGGTCCTTTTGTCCTCAGGGAATCTGTATTTTGTGTGGGATGATGTGTCAGTACTCTGAGTTACAAAGGGTGGAACACAATCTTATTATTATAAAAATTATGACAAAGTTAATGCATTTTCACAGTAACTAGATCAGGTTTAAGACAAATGCTGTAATGTCAGATCTTCTGCCATCCCTTTTCTAATTTCAGACAGATAAGGAATTGAGCTAGGTATACTGCCATATCTGGCTGTCTTCAGGATCGTATCGTCAGTGACTCACGATAAATATTTTGATACCTCAAAGAAGTCAGATTTTCAAGTAGGCATTTTAAGCAAAATGGAGTATGCCTACAAATTTAAATTCTTGTTTAGTGTTTGCTTCTTGTGACAGTCACCCAATTTCCTGAGTATGAAAGCAGGGAGTGGGAACATTGTAAAATTTACACCGAAATTGTCCTGTAAGATTGCACAGATGTGCAGTAAAGTGGGAAAGGCCCTTTGTTCCTTCAGACTGCACACAAATTATGTTAATTGTGTTGTGTATCTCTTGGTTCACTCTCTGGCTATCCTGTCATGTTCTCTCTTGGATAAGCACCAAGTGGCTATGTTTTCAGTCAGAGAATATGTAGAATTAGAATCTGCCTAATTGAACAGAAAGCTAGACCTTTGAAATGATCAAAGATCTCCAATTGACTTTTGACTGCTGACATGGCAAATTCTGATGTAGAAAGTAACCTTTGATGGTTCACATAAAGAATCTGATGAAATTTGATATCCAAGAAGAAAACAGCTTTATATACAGAGCAGACAAATATTTATAAATCCTATTTGCTTCAGTGCTACAGTTTGAAGAAACGGGGTTATCTAAACCAGCTCTATCTGAATTCTACCAGTACAGTTTCTATTTAACTGTGGGACAAGATCCTCCTCTGGAGCCTGGTCTGGCCTGACACTTACTAGCTGTCTCAGGCTGACCTCAAACTCTTGGCAGTTCTCCTGCCTCAGCCTTCTGAGTGCTGGAAGTGCAGATGTGAGCCACCACATGCTGCTTATATTTATATTTAATTGAACTTATAAAGAAATTACCCTAAAGAATACACCCTTCGATGCAATTTATGTTCTTATAACGTCTGCTTATTTTGTCTCCAGCCTTCTGTATGCATCATACTAGAGGTTAATTCAAGAAATCTCTGCAGGTTATTCTGCTGCACTTACTACTTTGCTTCTGTTCCTTGGGGAGGACTTATGTACTTGTGCATGTGTGAAGAAACCGGTCTCTCTTGAGGGCTTTGATTTCTTTGGTTTGCATTTACCTTTTAAGCCTTGTCATTTCTATTTCTATGCTGAAAGGCCACGCTTCATTATTTCAAATAAACATGAAACGTCAACTCAAATGATTGAGAACAAAGAAACTACAAGCATAGAAACAGCTCTTAGCCACTGATTGATATTCAGCTACATGAACTGTGCTTGGTAAGTCCCACTAACATTTCCAAGTAAATAAGAATTTTAGTGGCTCACAGTATCACACATACAAGTTACAATAGTAGTATTTTCTCTTTTTTAAAATTTTTATTGATTTTATTGAGCTATATTTTTCTCTCTGCCCCCCTATCATACTCTCCCCTCCCCTCCTACCCCCTACCAAGGTCCTCATGCTCCCATGTAGATTAAATCTATGTATGTCTCTCTTAGCGTCCTCATTGTTGTCTAGGTTTTCTGGGATTGTGAAATGTAGGCTGGTTTTCTTTGCTTTATATCTAAAAGCCACTTATGAGTGAGTACATATGATATTTGTCTTTCTGGGTCTGGGTAACCTCACTCAATATAATGATTTCTAGATCCACCATAAATGGGATCTCCTGAAACTATAAAGCAAAGGACATGGTCAACAAGACAAAATGACAGCCTACAGAATGGAAAAAGATCTTCACCAATCCCACATCAAACAGATGACTGATCTCTAGAATATACAAAGAACTCAAGAAATTGATCATCAAAAGAACAAATAACCCAATAAAAAAAATGATTTACAGACCTAAACAAAGAACTCTCAACAGAGGAACCTAAAATGGCTGAAAGACACTTAAGGAAATCCTCAGCATCCTTGGCCATCAGTAGTATTTCCTCTTAAGCTTTACCCTCAACAGAGTAAATTGTTACTGGATTTGTCCACTCACCTATCTTGTGCTGCAGAAAATACTGTACAAATGAAAAAAAAATACGTGATACAGATTTAAGTGAGGCAGATAACAAAAGCCTGAAGACCATAGCCCTCTGACGAAGGAAGCACAGAAGCAAACCATGTGTGAGCTAGGCTTTTGCTGGAGGGGCTGCAACTTGAATATCAGGGAGGCAGAGCACCAAGGGAGAGTAGTGGTCCATTCTGACAAGGGAGCCTAGATAAGCATCTAAGCAGGTGTAAAATTTAGGAGCCTTTAGATCGTTCCCAGAAAGGAAGGTACTGTACACACAGGAGGCTGTTGAGGTAAGCATACATTTCCCTTCTGGCTTTGACTGAGAAGTGGCTGCTATACGCAGAACTCTACAGATCTATATGGCTACTCAGAGCAGAGATCTCATTTCTTAGGACAAGAATACCTAGACTTTCTGGCTTACCCAAAACCAAAGCAGTCATGCTGGCCCCCTCAGGTGGTCACCTGAGCCTTGAACCAGAATTCACTGTAAAAGTAAAGGCCACTGTCTGGAATCTAGGCTGACTCCTAAAGCCAAAATCAAAATCAAGATTTGTGAGTCTTAGCACAGCCCACTGCCTACCTACGATATCTTTCAATTACTTCTTATGTTCAATTGCAAGTGCTTAACTGTGGACACAAGCATGTATGACCAAAGCTAAGGAAACTCAAAAAGTTGTATATGCATATGTACATATATATGCACATATGTGTATATGAATAACAATAAAAGTTAAAAACTTAATTATGAATTTGGGAGTGGAAATATTAGAAGAGTGGAGTGGAGGATGACAGTGGTGATGTAGATACCAAGTTCTCAAAGACATAAAACTTATAAATATGTGTGTGTACTGAAGTCATCTTGACTATTCATCTATTACATTCGTTTAACCTGATGAATTCTTTCCAGGATCTTCATGTACACAAGGCACCAGTCTTTGAACCTGCTGAGAACACCTTCCTGGCATTTGCATTCCTCTTCTTCCTTTACTGCCCTACTTGATCACAAAGCCTTGGGTGATCTTTCTAAGCCACTGTGAGCATAGTTAGTCTAAGAGCGCAGACTCAAACTAGAATGATCAGGGGCTTCTAATGAAACACAGAAATTATAGCTCTATCCGGTAAGGAAGGAGTTAACATCCTTAAGTGAGCAGATCAGGAGTCCTGGAAATATGTGTGGTGATAACCTGATTTTCATAATTTTTCACCCAGATGCATAAAATCAAGTTTTTCCATAAACTTGGAAATATCATCATTTTAATGGTATGTAAACTTTATAGTAATGTATGTTAATATTTGAAATAATGAATTAATTCAAATTCTTCTTACCATAGAAGCACAATTTGTTAAGCAAGTCTATTGAGGGTTTTTAATTAAACAGACCATTCAGCAGTCAGAAGAGTCATTAGGTATATCCCTACAGTGTGTACACATATAAAAGACACAAAAATGACCAGAGCATCTCCCTGAATGAGTTTCAAGCATAACTCACACAGTACAACGTCACATCACTCTCCCTAGACATTTCCAAGGCAGATATTCTTACCATTTCACAGATGGAAACACTGAAATTAATTTCACACAAAATAATCCAATCTGGGTTTCTCAGAAAAGCACTGGCTCCCAGCAAAACACCTGGGTAAATTCAAATTTCCGAAAGCTGGTTTTCATCCAGAGCACACATGCATATCTTACTGGGAAATTTCATAAAAACAGTAAGCTCTTCTGTGCATTCTGGGCAAGCATATCTAGTAGAGTTTGTATGTGAGATGGAACTTGAGGAAAATCTAAAAGGCTTATTAATTTTCTATTTGGTTACAATGGTAAGGATTAGAAACAGATTACTGTTTACAGTGGTGGAAGAGACAGTGACCTTTTAAATAGGGAAGAATCTTATAACTGAAACTGTGAATAAACCTCACAAACCATAAATATTTATTGAAGTATCACATTTGGTCTAGTGTACATAAGAGTTCCCCAGATTTATCAAAGTTTTATTAATTGTTATTCTTAACAAAATTTGTAGAGTATGAGATCTGTAGTATGGATACATACAAAATCATTAAACTCCATCTAACTTCTGTAAAAGTATATTGCATTATCTTTGGACCATAAAGTTAAATTTATAAAAGGAAAGGAACACATCAACTGAAGCTTTGAGTTATAAGTCTAGCAAGTGAAAGTCAGTCCATGGCCACATTTGAAATGATCTGTCCTAGGAGATTTTGTGGCTTCCAGGAACAATGAAATTACAAATCCAATTATTCATATTGGAAATCCACTCAGCCCTTGTAGTATAGTCCTGGAGGGATCCTGATGAGGTTGGTACCATAAGAAAGAATACCAGCCCTGTTGCAGGGGTGCACACTTATGATCCCAGCATCCCAGAGTCAGAGACAGAAGCCCGCTGCAAACTCATGGTCAGCCTGGTGGTGCGAAGAGGACCTAGGAAATGGCTGGGCATTTTAGGGGCAGCGACCCAGAAAGCAGAACTGTTAGGAATGTCCTTGGTACTCTGAACTGGAATGCTTGAAGGGAACTCTGCTTCTTACCTCTCTTCTGCCTGGAGGAATGTGAGCGTGGGATTGATACCCTAGTCCAGACACTAACCCCTTCTGACAAACAGTTTTTCTAGATTTTTCTAGATTTTCATGCTGGAAATGGGTTGTATCTATACCCCAGTTCCAGTCCAACCCCCCAAGGATTTCATGGTTGCTTTTCATCAAGGAAAAGCTATTCCTCTGACCTGGACAGAAACCTTACATTCTAGGCTACAGCACTTATGCAGCTGGGCCTGTTAATCGCCTGTTTCCCCTGGGGAAAAGTAGACACACCTAAAGCTTTGCTACAGAGGTGGCAAGAAATAATTACCCCCTTAATGAGATCATGTATTTTCCTTCCTGGTAAGTCTACTCTGGGGGAACTCACTATGAGGGTCACCATGAGGTTCTGTGAGGTCAGTCTGGCCTTTTCAGATTCCCGATTGAGAAAGTTTCCCCCCTTTTTTTCTTTTGTCACTTTTTTCTTTTCCTTTTTTTCTTTTTGCTTGTAACTGCAGTTCCAGGGGATGTAATGACTTCTTTTTTTATTTTCTTTTACATTTATTTTATTTAACATACCAACCACAGTTTCTCTCCCTCTCCTCCTCACCATGTTCCCCACAATCCATTCCACATCCACTCCTCAGAAAGGGTAAGACCTCCTATGGGAGTCAAAAAAGCCTGCCACATTAAATTGAGGCAGGACCACGTCTCCCCTGACCCCCTGCATCAAGGCTGATCAAGGCATCCCACCAGAACAAATGGGCTCCAAAAGTCAGCTCTTGCTCCAGAGTTAGATCCTGGTCCCACTGCCAGGGGCTCCACAAACAGACCAAGCTACACAATTCTTCCCCATATTCAGGGGGCCTAGTTTGGTACCATGCAGGCTCCCCAGCTGTTGGTCTAGAGTCTGTGAATGGCAACATGTAACACAAATAATAAAAACCCAAAGTCAGATATTGGGGTTCAACCCAAAAACCAGAAAAGCAAAGCAGTCAAGCCACTAGAGAAGTCTTACCTCCACCAAGACTGGGTGACTGCAGACTAAACAGACTAAGCGCCTCTCTCCTCTCATTTTGTATTCCCTTTAATGCTGGGATTAAAAGTGTGTGATTCCCTACTACTGGGATTAAAAGTGTGAGGCACCACCACCTGGATTTGTTTGTGCATTGATCTTGTGTATCCCAGGGTGGTGTTGAACTCAGAGATCCATCTGCCTCTCTCTCCCAAATCCTGGGATTAAAGGTATGTGCTGCCACTGCCTGACCCCTAGTGGCTTAGCTTTGACCTTCTGATCTTTAGACAAACTTTATTTATTAAAAAACAAATAAAACGTCACGAAACCCACAAGCTCGGGTCAGATGGTTCTGTGGATTTACCCATCGTGATCTTGACAACCCAGACACACCCCAGCTCATATAATCCCTCCTCCCTCTCTCCGACTTGACTACCTAGTGCTTGGCCATTAATCTCTGCATCTGCTTCCATCAGTTACTGGATAATGGTTTTTTGATGTCAGAATATTCACCAATCTGATTACAAGGGAAGGTTGGTTCTTCAAGCACCTTGTCCACTATTGCTAGGAGTCTTAGCAGGGATCATCCTTGTGAGTTCCTGGGAATTTCCTTAGCACTAGGTTTCTCCAACTCTATGATAGCTCCCTCTAATCAAGACATCTATTTAATTGTTTCCCCACTTCATCCCTTCCCAATTCGACCATCCTATTCCCTCATATTCTAGTCCCTCATCCCGTCTCCTCTACTGCCTCCTGACTTCAGTTTACCCAGGAGATCTCATTTAATTCCCCTTTCCAAGGGTGATGTTTGTATCCCTCTTAGGTTCCTCATTGTTATCTAGTTTCTTTGGAACTATGGATTGTAGTCTGGTTAGCCTTTGTTTTACATCTAGTACCTACTTATGACTGAGTACATACTGTGCTTGTCTTGTGTGTCTGGGTTACCTCACTCAGAATGACTTTTTTCTAGTTACATTAATTTACCTGCAAATTTTATGATGTCATTGCTTTTTACAGCTAAGTAGTATTTCATTATGTAAATATACCACATTTTCTTTATCCATTTTTTGTTTGAAGAGTATCTAGGCTGTCGCCAGGTTCTGGTTAGAAGTGAGTACTTCTTCTGATCTCCAAGGTCACACACGCATGTACATGCTGGCACACACACACACACACACACACACACACACTGTGTTATACATTTAAACACACACATATACACGTACTCGCTCAAAACGACACATGTGTGCAAATACAAATAAATCTCTTTTATGAAGTTCGCACTCGATTTTGGCAAAATCTGGTCTGGCCTCAGATACTACTCCAAGTTCACAACCACCATGCTTGTTGCAAAGTCCTACACAGTCAGCATTTGTGGGCAAAAGTTGAGTGTCATTGATGAGCACAGCTTCTTCCATCTTCAGAGCAACAATAAGCTATTAGTCTCAGACCAAATATTGTGCATGTCAAAACAAAGCCCATGAATGTGAAATAGTAGTGGAGATTCTTGATAGCAGCTTTAAATGCATACAGCCTGAATGAATACTGATTTGGAGACTGGGGATAATAATAATGGCAGGAGCAGAGACATGAAATCCACGGGAATTACACAGAGCTCATGAATGCTGATGAGGCGAGAGTGAGATGCACTTGCGTTTTTTTCTCAAGCTCAGTATGTATGTCTTCCTGTTCCTCGGAGAGATTGTTTCTTAAGGGCTGAGCTAAATGAATAACCTGCATTCTGATGACATATTTTTACTCACAGAAAGCTTAAGTTATCATTCCCTCTAATAAATCACTGTTTCACTCCTGTGTGAAGTGGGAATTATATTATGGCCGTCTCCAGTTAATTCTAGGGTTAAAGGTAGTACATAAATGCTTAGTATTTACTGAGAGACTGAGCCTCGCAGCTTCTATTCCGATTTCACTGGGACTCGGCTAATGGCTTTTCCATTCTTGCCGGGTAACCAGTAGAAGTGTAGATCCTAGAGGACCACCCAAACTGGAGCCAGCTAAAAGGTTCCAACCTCAGGAGTAAATGTGCTGGCTGTACCCGAATCCTTCAGAGGGCTCTGTGGCTCCTGAGCCCTTACCCTGAATGGTGAGGGTCTTAAATGCTCTCTTTCTCCGGTGATTGACAAAGCCTTTGTGGTTCTAAAACACCGCGATTCTCTGTAAATTGTACTGTTTCTCTTTTTTAGAGCACAATCTTTTATTCCTTCTAGCAGATAGCACCAGATGAATTATTTCCCGAGATATCTTCCCCATCGACTCAGAAACTACTGTGTTATCATAAATTCAGGCCAAACCTTCAGGACAGAATCTACTGGTCAGAGTTACAAAGAAGTGCACATGGCATTAAAGAACAATGGTTTTGAGTGTTCAAAGAGCGTTCAACAGAATGCATGTACTACATCCTTTAAGAATTTCTCTAGCATGAGAATACTCTGAGAAATCCCTAACAATGAAAACCAGAACTAGCTGAAATTATTCTTTCTAATAAAAATCTACGCTGTTGTTAAACAACTTGGGCCATATGAAAACTTCTCAACTCTGCTGAATTTGACCACAGTTGTGTTCACCCGAGCTGAAAGAAAGCCTCTGGATTGTCAAAGTAAAAATCTGCAAAAATTTTCATCCCACCATGGAACATCTGTCAGCACTTGTTCTGAAAAGTGAGGGGCACAAGGTGTTGTATACTTTTCAAAATCAGTTGCTTTCCTTAAATTTAATTCTGTTTAACAGTAAAAGGGGGGAAGAGAAAAAACGACAGACAGGAAAAAAAAAACTAAGAACAAGTCAAATGGGGAATAACGGCCTCAGCTGCTCAAAAATGTTCCTCCGCGACAGAGGAGACCAAGTTTTCTGCTTTCATTCGTCAACATCTGTCTTTAAAAACATATCAATCACATGATCACTAACAGCTGTTGCATTAGACTTTTAATCAGCCGTGATTTTCAAAAGGGAGAAAGAATGCCATTGGATCGGTTGACGGAAAGTTATTGCTCAGAATGCACCAGCTTGGTACAGGCAACCGATTCAAGCTTTAGGGAGACAAAGCTCTCCCGGGCACTGAGAAAACACAACTCATGGGTAAAGTGTTGGGCTATGAAAGTTTAAATGATACCACATGTTTGGAAACCGGAGGAAAACAGCACAGGTTGTGACATGTATGCAAACGGGTACATTCAATGTGATATGGGGTATATTAAGAATATTTTTAAAACCTCTGTGTTCAGGAAAGGCAGGACAATACAAAGGCCTCAGATGCCTTAGTCACAAGTTCTGAGCGCCTATCCTGAGTATCCCACAGCTGCCCCTGAGGCCATTTGAAATGAACAGGAGAGGGTATGGTGGTTGTGCCTTCTTACCGACAGCCGGGGAGAGGACACTCATGGCTTAAATTAGCTACAAGCCTTCTTGGGGAACACTTGTCAAGTGTGTGTCTCTTACCTTTCCACACCGAAATATAATGATGACATGTTAAACATTCTTGCACTGGAGTAGGGGGCGCCATTCTAAACATAAGGGGAAATATATATATATTTTTTTCTTCCAGCACAAGCCAGTTTCTAACTAATCAGCCATTTGCAGTAAGGACTGGGCACAGTGCTGTCCACCAAGAGTAAAAGAAAATGCAACTTGCATGTGGCCTGTTCAGATAAAACAGATTTTATTCCCATCCCAGAGGAGAGAGCAGAGCGCTTCTGCCAGTGTCAGATTAGTGGAGACTACGGCAGTGGTGATGCTTCATGTATGATGACAATAAATTGGATTTCATTTCCCTTTGAAGCTGTGGACTTCTGGAAAAATCTGCCTTACATGACCAAACAACTGATTTATTGAATACAAATAAAAGGCTAGAAGAGTTATGACATGGTATTGCACGATTATTTTCTTTATTATCATAAGAAACTGTTTTCTGTAATGACTGAAGATTGTATCTTCCAAGATTTATGAGCATAATTAAGATTGTGAACTATCATATTCTTTTATAGAGTATCATAAATGTTTATGGAAGACATGTGACACTCTTTGTATTAAAATATCTAACTTTCAAAATAATGATACAAAAAACATATTAAGGAATAGACTTTGCTTTCCAAGACTTCAATGAGAGAACAGCCATTGAGCGGTACCTACCATGGCTCAAATGGAAATTGAAAAAAGACATCGTTGTGTTTTCGTTAACGGTGGGGATTCCTCATGGCAAACACATTGGCAGGAGATTCTCTCGGTATGTGAGAACAGTAAAGCATGCTTACACAAAGTCTGTGGGTCAGCCAGTCACTCTGTGTGATGCAACCAAGACAGAGCAGAGAGCATGAGGCATAACGCAGAATACTTTTCAGTAAACTGTTGTTTTTTATGCTTCTTTCTCTGTATACATACACTCACACACACACACACACACACACACACACACATAATAGGTATGAACAAAGGACACAGGTACTAAGACAAAATGGCAGCCTACAGAATGGGAAAAGATCTTCACTAATCTCACATCAGACAGAGGACTGATCTCCAAAATATATAAAGAGCTCAAAAAACGATACATCAAATTATTAAACAATCCAATCAAAAATGGGGTACAGGTCTAAACAAAGAATTCTCAGCAGAAGAATTGCAAATGGCCTAAAGACACTAGAGAAACTGCTCAACATCCTTAGCCATGAGGGAAATGCAAATCAAAATGACTCTGAGATTCCATCTTACACCAGTCAGAATGGCTATGATCAAAAACTCCAATGATAGTTTATGCTGGAGAGGATGCAGAGTTAGGGAACACTCCTCCATTGCTGGGGGTGGGTGTGCAAACTTGTCCAGCCACTTTGGAAATCATTATGGAGGTTTTTTTCAGAAAATTGGGAATCAATCTATCTCAAGACCACTCTTGGGCATATATCCAAAGGATGCCCACTCAGACCACAAGGACATTTGCTCAACTGTATTCATAGCAACATTATTTGTAATAGCAGGAAACAACCTAGGTGCCCCTCAATTAAAGAATGGATAAAGAAAATGCGGTACATTTACACAATGGAGTACTACTTAGAGGTAGAAATAATGACATCTTGAAATTTGCATGTAAACGAATAGCACTGGAAAGAAAAACATCCTGAGTGAGGTAACCCAGATCCAGATAGACAAACATGGTATGTAGCCACTCATAAGTGTATATTAGATGTAAAGCGAAAGATTGCCAGCCTATAATCCATGATCCCAACGAAGCTAGGTGACAAGGAGAACCTAAGAGAGTCATATATGGATCCCTCTGGGAAGGAGAAACACACTCTAAATTGATAAGAATAAAGTGCAGTAAATTTAAAAGAAAAACTGTGTACTTTACAAAACAACATGTGCAGTTTTGTTCGGCTGTCGGCACCGCAGGTTTGTCCGCACTATCAGGGCCACTAACAGTTTTTGCGAAATCACAACTGCTCCGATATCTCAAGCATCAACCGTCATATTGTCAGGACACTTCCATCTCTCCTCGCATCGCTGTTCACAGCACTGCTGTGAGGCACATGACTATATTTACTTCTGTCTTGGAGCAGTAGAAAGGAGTGTGATGAGTCTCTGAAAAATGCTTACTGAAGGGAAGATGCTTGTGCTAGGCTCAGCAGTGTGTGGAGAGCATTTTAAGCACAGGAAAGTGCATAAACGGGAGGAATTTAGATAATCATGAACAGACACTGGAACTCTACCATAGCGTTCATGTCCCTAAAATCAGGAGAGTTGAAACATAACCCTAAACTACAACTGAGTTACACAGACTTCATCATCTCGTGATTATATTTGTAATTCTCTCTCTCTCTCTCTCTCTCTCTCTCTCTCTCTCTCTCTCTCTCCTTCTCTCTCTGTTTCTGTCTCTGTCTCTCTCCTCTTCTGTTATAAGCATCAAAATGCCATGGGAACACATAATTTTCGACCTAGTAAAAGAAGTTTCCTAGTGTTTACCCGGCAGTTCCTCAGAGACTACTGTGTGGATTAGAGAAAGAAGACAGATTGTGGAACTTCAGTCTGCTTCCTGGTTTCACTTACAAGTTTCATTAATGCACAAGACACCACCATAGGAAGAACTGTTCTGTTCAAGAAAAATAAACAAACAAAGGAAGCTTAGACATCATAAGTTATACCATTTAAAATTTTAGAAAGCCCTAGATAAAAGATGTTCAAGTTGGTTAGGTGGTAGCTGTTTTCAATCCATTCAGACAGTAGCTACAGGATTCATTTGAGGAGGATGGACCACTTACCAAGTCAGCAATTAATGCATCAGGCAATGGAAAGCAAAAGTTTGTCAGCTGAAAGTGGAAGCAAGAGAACAGATTTTAGAACTAAATATGAAGACTACTTAGTACACAGTAGTAAATTAAAGAGCAAAATGAATTTGAGACAATGGTAAACAACAGGGGTGTCTCAAAGTGTGATCAACACCAGCTGAGAGTATTGAGTTCTGCCCCAGCCTTCACAGAGCAGCCAGTGGGCAATCAGGTAAGGGATGAGGGAACCAAAAAAAGCTGCAATCTGGGAGAGATCCACTATACTATCTCAGTAGGTATCAGAGTTGTAAAGGCGGTGCTGTGAAAGGTACCACAGCATTGATGGTGGTTGAAAAGAAGAAACACATCACATTGGTTGGTTACTTTTCTATTGTTGTGATAAAATACCCTAATGCAAGGCAACGGGTGATAGAAAGAGTGTGATTGGCTTACAGTTCCAGAGGGGTAGTGTCCACCATGGAGGGGGAGTCTTAGCAACAAGAACATAAAACATGGCAATGGGGGTAGGAGGCTGATCACATTTTAATCGACACACAGAAAACAGAGAGAGGGAGAGAGAACAGGAGGCAGGATGAGGCTATAAACTCTCAAGGCACACCCCCCCGTGACATAGTTCCTCCGCTTATGCTTCACCTACAAGAGGCTCCTAACTTTCTAGAACAGCACTACCAGCCCGGGAGTAAGAGTTTCAATGCATGACCCTATGGGAGACATTTCTCATTGAACCCCCCAGAGGCATGTTTGGAGATTAAGAAACCATTCAGCTTTACATATATATATATATATATATATATATATATATATATATATATATATATATATTACTTGGCATAATGATAAAGTACCCCCAACAGATTCTGAGAAATGTGAGTCCATATATCAAAACTCAAGTTTGGAGCTGTTCTGTGGGTAAAGTAAGTAGTGCATGTTTGCTTTCAGGTATAAATTTCCAAGGTTCGGTGTTAACTTGGAGGCATTTATTTTTAACTCACATAAAGTTGAAGACAAGTGTTCTCAGTCATCAACTGACTGGTCAACAAGCTCACCATTGTAAGCACTTGTTCAACAGTCTCAGGCTGAGCATGAGAAGGGTGGGGGTGGGGGAGACACACATAACCATCCTATAAGCTAGCACACCCCCTGCACAAAGCTCAGATGGGAAAGCCCATGCATATTGTCAAAGGCATAATTCTGGGCACCTAACAGTGGTGGAAGTGGGAAGAGGGTGTAGAATGTTCCAGCTTGGGAAGAGGAGGAAGGAGGAGTAATAGGAATTTAGCCTATCTTGGCCACTGATAAAGAAAACAATGTGAGAATCAGAAGATTATAAAACCCTTTCTTGAAATCATGTAAGAGGACTGGGTTGCCCATGCAATGGTTACACATACGCGAGTAGGCAGGACTGCGAGAGGTTTTGGTGAGCTGATCCAATGATGAGACATGCCTCAAAAGTATGAAAAATTGGTTCAACAACACTTTCAGGAGCAAATGAAAAAAAAAGTTTGGGAAACAAAAGTAAGGCCACTTATATGCAGTTTTTGCTGTGTTTGGGCAGACTGTTTAGCTAGAGATCTGTTATGATAGTTTGTTTATTCTAAAGCAAGCACATTTGCTCTTTAAGATAACCTTAAGCTAAACTGTCACTATTATAAAATAGATACTCTTTCCTTGGATAGGTGTTAAATCTGAGCAGCCCTTTCTACTTAGTATTATTGATGTTTTGAGTCTTCCACAATGTACTCAAAGTTTCTCTTACATTCATCTTGATTTTCTTTTCTTTTTCTCCTTTAACTCACATGCCTGTCACTGGGCAGGGTGGGTTGATTACAGGAATAGATAAATAGAAGCAGGGTTGGACGCAGTTTTCATCCGAAGGCCTAGCTACACATCAGACCCGTTCATGGATGAAGACGGAGATGCCTCCTGCGGATCAAGCCTGATAGTCGAAGACCATGGTTCATACAGCATTGGGAGTGCGCTTTCCTTCCAGATATTACTAACCTGGTGAACAGCACTGGAGACTGTGAACCCCTTCCTTCTGGGGGATGGCAAGTGCTGCCTTCACATCAGCATCACCTGAAAGACTGACCCACTTCCACAATTGCTGGCTCACTCCTTTCCTGTTGGCTTTCTCTCAACTCCCGCTTGCACCCTCAGCAGTCCTTGGGAGGACGTGAAGCATCTCCGAAAGCTGTCTGTGCATATTGGGAAGCAGCTGAAGAAGAAAAGGCAACCAGAAAGATCCAGGCTTGAGGCAGAAAACAGTGGGGAGAGTTCTCTGCATAGCTTTCTCCAGCCAGCTGGATGCCCAAAGGAGTTCAAACCATTTGTAAATCCTCAACATGGAAAGCCCTCTCTTGCATTTGGGACAAGATTACATATTCTAGAACTGTGTCCCTAGGTACAAAAGAGATCAGAAATGCATGATATGTGTATTCAGTGACTTCCACCTTACTCTTATTAACTCTGTGACAACCTTAGATGAAAATCCCCAGAAGTGGGAGCTGGGTTTGACTGGAGAAGGGGCACTGACTTTCTGCTGAGACTCACCAGCCGCTGACTGTGGGGTTGCAGGTTGCTATGGTTATGTCAGGGGGCTGCTGAGCAGGGCGGGAATTGTGACAGCTGTTGCCGTGTCAGAAGCTCTTAACCCCTGTAAACTTTTGTGAAAACGGTTTCCTTTGTGGCGAGCCCGAGATGTTACACTGCTTCCTAGCGTGTGGCCAGTGTATATCATGAGGTCAATAAAGTTTCTGAAGATCTTGTAGGCAGACCAGTGTTTGCCTTCAATGCATCACCCTGGCAACCAGAGTGAAGCCACAGCTACCAAGAGGGCTAAGGGCATCCCGAGTGACCTTTCGTCTCTTTCTGAGAAAATTCTAAATGTACTCCAAATGTTGCTTCTTTCTTGACTTGTGTGGCTCTCCTTTCCCCGCAGGACCCCAGAAGAACCACTCTCCCCTCAATGCTCTCACAAAGTTTCACACCAAATGTCAAACCGGGAGCAACTCCTTCAAGCTTGACGGGGCTGTAAATACAGTCTCCTTATACCTTTGCTTCTCAGCGTCAGGTCCACATCAAGTCTTCCTGAAAGGCTAGGACAGGACAAAGCCCGTTTCAAATCAAATGCAGCCTGTCCAGAGATTTGAATAGTCAAAAGATGAACCATGGAGGCAGAAAATGCAAGTCGACCCTTACAGTGTCAATAAAATCCAGTAGCAGACCTTCAGCAGAATTCCTGGAATAAAATAATTCAGTCATGAGTGAAGAGTAAATACACTGGACTTAAGTGAATATTAAAAATGTTAAAATGAACATTTTTTTTCTGAATATACCTATAAAAAAAAACCTAAAATAAGAAACTGGTTATAGTTCAGGTTAATAACAGTTCAGAAAGTGCTGGAATCTTTTATATCAAAATAAGTAAAATAAATGCAGTACAATAAAATAAAAACATCAACCTTGAGTCAACAATAGCACACTGTCTTTTCTTTAGGCACAGTAGTGATTTTGGCATTTATTATTTTTTGTTGTGTTATGATTACTTTATTATTTCACCAGTATCTCATGAATAATGTTTATTGACTGTAGTGACATGCCAAAGGCCATGCATGTAATGAGCACATAATAACTACTAAACACATGACTAGGTTAGTTTGTAATATTAAAAAGAGTGAAATGATAATTTAGGCCTTGGAATATGTGAATAAAGAAAAATTATTGGACATGACTGTTTTCTAAATGAACATATCTGAATGAGTACTTTCCCCTAGAGAAAATGAGACAATTACTTAAGAGTTAAAGAGAAAAGCAAGAAAGTGGGGGGAAAGTAGTTCATCAAGTTTTAGAAACATTTCTGTTGGAAATATTTTTATTTACATGTGTAAACTCAAATTGGAGTGTCCGCAGTCTTCAACAGTCTTTGTGTGGAAGTACCATGCACACACATAGAGAATAAGCTTAGATAGGGAAAACATCAACTTACATAGGATGAAAATGAATGAATTTTATATTATTATAAAATAATATAATGAAAATAAATGAATTTTAACATTATTAAAACACACATACTCTTTGTATCACCTCTTCCCCAATAATCCCTGAGAAAGGGGCAGCATTATCTTTTGGACACAGCAGAGCAGCTAAACATGTATTTACAATGGTTGTTAACAATATGAAAGGTACAGCTGGACACACAATCCCACCCAAGTCCATGGAATCATTGCAATTGTTAGCTGATGGGAGAGGAAGAGATAGTGTTCTCTAAGTGTAGCCCCTGGAAAGCCAATCACTCTCCAGTGGAAGACCAGATAGTCAAGAAGGTTTGGGCAGCACAAATTTGTAGGCGAAAATTTCTACACCACCCAGTCCCACAGCTGTTCAGTCCCAAATAAATACATAGAGGCTTATATTAATCATAAACTGTTTGGCCTGTTGGCTCAGGCTTTCTATTAACTAGCTCATACAACTTAAATTAACTGACAATTCTTGTTTATGTTTAGCCACGTGGCTTCGTACTTTTCTCCACGAGGCATTCTCCTCTTGCTTCCTCTTCGTCTGGCTTGTGACTGTGTCTCTGCCTTTTCTCGTCCCAGAGTTCCCCTAGTTTTGTTACCCCACCTATACTTCCTGCCTGGCATTTTAGTAAACCAATACAAATCAGCATTTTAGTAAACCAATAGAAGTAACAAACCTTTACAGTCCCACAACACAAACTGGTCTTGAAGAATTAAAAACTGTCAGGGAGACAAATTGGAGTGGGTTGTGAAAGGATGAGCAGAGGGAGAGTTGGGGAAGCAGGTGAATATGATCAAATATGTTGTATGAAATTCTCAATGAAATAATAAAAATGTTAAAAAAAAGTATCTTTTACCAAAATCTTCATTAAAGCACTATGATTTTGGGAAATATCTCGGGTCATGACCTATCTGCTTCTTCCTTGGGTTACTTTTCATATCCATGTCCCATAACATTCTTTTGCCATTTTCCTTATTCTGATGAGTAACGTCTTTATGTAGACATCATAAAGATGTTAAAAGAGGAACTCTAAACAAATTAAATTGTATAGAATTTATTTGAACTACAGGAGGCAGAGGCAAGTGGATCTCTGTGAATTCAAAGCCAGCCTGGTCTATGAGAGCTAGTTTAAGGACAGGCTCCAAAACCACAGAAAAACCCTGCCTCACCAAAAATAAATAAATAAATAAATAAATAAATAAAAATAAAAATAAAAATTATTTGAACAAAGAGAGCCGTTTGGAATGAGTGGATTTTCAGAGCTCTACTGGGCAAGGCTAGAGGGTAGAATCTACAGTGCGGATGGAGGAATACAGTCCAGAAACAACCTCAATGGGTGACAGCTCTGCATTAGCCATAGGGGCACGCATCTTATCTGTTGGCTGCATGACGGTGGCTGCAGTTTGGCTGCTTGTGTTAGGCTGAAGCTCTGCTATACTATTCAGTTCGAAGGGTGTTGATGTACAAATTAGACTGTCATCAACTTTTGGATGAATGTTGTAATGGAAGCATCAGGGTATCACAGAATTCAGTTTGTCTTCATCGGAGTGTTCACACAGAGTTTTATCTCTACGAATATGAAGATCCAGATATAAACACATATGTTTGTATCTGGATGTTAATTTTACATTAGTTTTTGTATTTTACAAATACAGATTTCAAACTTACAGTTTATATTTCCATTCTTAATAGTCTATCTTTCGATAAGCACCAATTCATACTTTTAAAATAATTGGTGTGGATAACAATGTTTCCCTTGCAATTAGTGTTAAATGTATCTTATTTTCAAATTTCTCTTTCTTTAAAAGAAAGTCTGCTTGGTTAAATGTTTAAACTTGTTCTTTAACATTTGTATCAAATTATGAAATCAGCACTTTTCCCCACATCATCAGTCACTCATTCCAGTAGCTTTCCCTGCTGATCTGTAAATTCTCACCTGGTCCTGTGTAACCTTTGTCTTCATACGTGTCCTATTTCTTCTTCCCGGCTTACTGATATTTCCTGTCAAGATTCATCTTTCTCTTTCCTGTACCACACCTGCCTTATTACTCTTGATTCACCTCCCATTTCTTTTCCCCAACTTTACTTTCAGACTTTCCACCCATGGACAAATATTTGAAATGACTAGGAAGTTCTTGACTCTCAGATAAATGGTAGGTGAGCATGAGACAAAAGTGTGAGATTTCAGTTAAGAACTCTGTAACATGAGGGGGCCTGCTTGTTGGGGTATCTGTCCCGCCCATTACCCCACAGCAGGCAAATCCCAAAGAAAATCAACCGGAGTCTACATTAGTTTATAAACTGATTGGCCCATTAGCTCAGTCTTCTTATTAACTAATTCTCACATCTTACGGTAACCCATAATTCTTGTCTGTGTTAGCCATGTGGCTCAGTACCTTTTCCAGTGGGGCAGGTTACATCTTGCTTCTCTGTGGTCTGGGCAGGAATGGAGGAATGGGCTTCCTCTCTCCTAGCCTTCTCCTGTTCTCATTGCCCTACCTCTACTTCCTGTCTGGTTGACCCGCCTATACTTCCTGCCTGGCCAGTCAGCATTTTATTAAAATACTTGATTGACAGAATACAGATAATGCTCCCACACCACTACTCCCTCCTAAGAAGGAAAAGTACAAAGAGGAGGTGAGCAGGGACTGAGATGATTTTTTTGACGAGATTACATCTTGCCTGGGATTTAAATGAACAACAAGAATTTAGAGCAGCCAGCTCCAAGGTCAGGGCCTTCCAAGAAGGAAGGACATGCAGTCAGGGGTTCTAAGAACATGAAAGTAGAAATACTACTTAACGTGTAAAAATTGCAGTGGGTACATAAAGCCCATGCCGTAAAAAGTACTGTCAGCAAAGTTGAGAGGCCTTCATGACTTTTCCTTGTGAGCCGCTGGACAATGGAAGAAGACAGTATATAAGAGACATATCAACAACCATATTGTTATACACCAAGTATTAAAGCAATTCAGTTCCGGGACCGTGGAACGGTACTGCTGCAGTTCAGAAGCAATTAGAACTTGTTCTGGGACTGAGACAGCAAGAATCAAAAGTTGAAAATCTTCTGGGACCCTTGTGAAAGGAAGATAAACCAGTCTGGGTGGCCATGAAAATGAGGGGATAAAAAGAGATTAAAGAGTATAGCAATGCCTCAGTCTAAGAACATGAAGCAAGAGCTTGCAAACTCCATTTACCAGGATGACACAAAAATACTGAGCATGAAAGTTTGAGGTTGTCAAGGGTATAATTGATAAAAATGTTTTGATTTGGGGACCATGTGTGTAAGCGGGATAGCTGTGTGGTGAGTGTTCAAGGAATCAGGAAAAAAGATAGAGCACTGAGAGAGATTCCTGATGGCATTTCAGACACAGGAGTAGAAAGCACAGCCCATGAGGTGACAGGGAAAATGAGGAGAAGTGGGAAAAACTCAAGGTCAGACCCAATGGTGTAGAGGAAGCTGAAAAGGAACTTATTTTTATTCTTAGAGACCATCACAACTGGAGTCTCCTCTGTCCCTGGGGAATCACTGGCTTCTGTATGCCACAGTGCTTGGAAGACTCAATGGAAAGTCAAGGCATTGAGGGGCTGGCAGGCAGCTCAGACTAGTGATACACCAGCATGGGAGAAACTGTACTTTTGGTATATATGCTATAGAGGTCGACATTAATAACTTAGAAAAGCCAGCAGTTAGCATGAAATTTGACGAATCAGTCACAACAAAAGGTTCAGAGTTATACCATAGATTTCAAAAATCTAAGCACAAATAATGCTTGAAGAAATATAGACAGCTGATTTACAGTATCACTTACTGGGAAATGCCAGTAATTTGCAGTTGGCAAGGAGCTTGCTACGAAGGAACAAGAAGATGAATGTCTTGAGGGCAGCATTGAAGTGGGAAGAACAAAATAGTCTGTGGAGTTCTGATAGGTCAAGGGAAGGGACAGAGTGGAAGCAGGAGCGGCTGGCAGCTCTGAAGGGTGGGTGTCAGCAGCTGCAGAATATGAGCACAATCAGAAAGGGCAGCATGCATCCCAGGAGGCCAGCCTTGTCCTTAGAGTATGGTGGTCTGCATAGGAATATCCCCCATAGTCTCCAGCATTTGAATTCCTGGTCCCCAATTGGTGGTAATGTTCAAGGATGGTGAGGAGTGATGGCCTTGTCAGAAGGAGTATGTCATCAGAGGTGGCTTTTGAGAGCTTAAGGACTTGCCCTACTTGCAATTTTCTCTCACTGCTTCCTACTTGTGGTTCATGATGTGAGCTCTTGGCTTTCTGCTCCAGCCACCAAACCTGCTGCTTACTGCCATGCCTCTCTGCCATGTTGGATTCTCTTGCCTCTGGAACTGTTAGCCCAATTAAATTCTTTCTTCTATAAGACTCCTTGGTCATAGGGTCTTATCACAGCAATAGAAAAATAAGTAATGCATTGGTACATGGGGAAAAATAGTCCCCAAATATCATAATATGAGGGATTTTAAGATAAGAAAAGACCTGCCAGTACACCAGAGAATGAAAGGATCTCCCATGCTCTTGGAGAGATAGGATCAACCTAGTAAAAATGGCAATTCTACCAAAAGCAATCTATAAATTCAATGCAATTCCTATCAAAATCCCAACAAAATTTTTCACAGAACTTGAGAGAACAATAATCAAGTTTATATGGAAAAACAAAAAACCCAGGATAGCCAAAACAATCCTATACAATAAAGGAACTTCTGGAGGCCTTACCATCCCTGACTTCAAACTCTATTACAGAGCTACAGTAATGAAAACAGCTTGGTATTGGCATAAAAAGAGATGTTGACCAGTGGAATCGAATTAAAGACCCGGATATTAACCCACAAACCTATGAACACCTGATTTTCGACAAAGGAGCTAAAAGTATACAATGGAAGAAAGAAAGCATCTTTAACAAATGATGCTGACATAACTGGATGTCAAGCTGCAGAAGAATGAAAATAGACCCATATCTATCACCGTGCACAAAACTCAAGTCCAAATGGATTGAAGACCTCAATATAAATCCAGCCATACTGAACCTGATAGAAGAGAAAGGGGGAAGTGGTCTGCAACACATGGGCACAGGATACCACTTCCTACATATAACCCCAGTAACACAGACAACAAGAGCAACATTGAATAAATGGGACCTCCTGAAACTGAGAAGCTTCTGTAAAGCAAAGGACACTGTCACTAAGACAAAAAGGCATCTTACTGAATGGGAGAAGATCTTCACCAACCCCACATCAGACAAAGATCTGATCTCCAAAATATATAAAGAACTCAAGAAACTGGACATTAAAACTAACCCAATTAAAAAATGGGGTACTGAATTGAACAGAGAATTCTCAACAGAAGAAGTTCAAATGGCCAAAAGACACTTAAGGTCATGTTCAACCTCCTAAGAGATCAGGGAAATGCAAATCAAAACAACTTTGAGATACCATCTTATACCTGTCAGAATGGCTAAAATTAAAAACACCAATGATAGCCTATGCTGGAGAGGATGTGGAGTAAGGGGAACACTCATCCATTGCTGATGGGAATGCAATTTTTGTGACCATTTTGGAAATCAATGTGGCGGTTTCTCAGAAAATTGGAAATCAACCTACCTCATGATCCAGCAATACCACTCTTGGGAATATACCCAAGAGATGCCCAATTATACTACAAAAGCATTTGTTCAACTATGTTCATAGCAGCACTATTTGTAATAGCCAGAACCTGGAAATAATCTAGATGCCCCTCAATGGAAGAATGGATAAAGTGTGGAATATATACACATTAGAGTACTACTCAGTGGTAAAAAACAATGGCATCTTGAATTTTACATGCAAATGGATGGAAATAGAAAACACTATCCTTGATGAGATAACCCAGACCCAAAAAGATGAATATGGTATGTACTCACTCATTAGTGGACTCTAGTCATAAACAAAGGACATTAAGCCTATAGTTGACAAGCCTAGAAAAGCCAAATAACAAGGTGAACCCAGAGAAAAACATATATAGATCCTCCTGGAAATTGGAAGCAAACAAGATTGCAGGGCAAAAGTTGGGAGCATGGGGTTGGGGGTAGGGTTGGGCCTGGGGTTGGGGAAAGGGGGAGAGTGGGAGAGAGAAGGGAGACAGGAAAGACTGGTGAGAGCTTGGGGGAGTGAGAGGGTGGAGATGGAGGAAGGGCAGATATAGGAACAGGGAAGAAGATATCTACATTAAGGGAGCCATTTTAGGGTTGGCAAGAGACTTGACTCTAGAGGGGATCCCAGGTGTCCATGGGGATGTCTCCAGCTAGGCCCTTGGACAGCAGAGGAGAGGGTGCCTGAACTGGCCTTGCCCCAACTATCACACTGATGATTATCTCGAATATCACCATAGAATCTTCATCCGGCGACGGATGAAATAGAGACAGAGACCCTCATCAGAGCAACGGACTGAGCTCCCAAGGTCCAGTTGAAGAGCAGAAGGAGGGAGAAGACGAACAAAAAAGTCAGGACCACGAGGGATTGGTCCACCAACTGAGACAGTGTGCCTGTTCTAATGGGAGCTCACCAAATCCAGCTGGACCGGGTCTGAATGAGCATGTGATCAAACTGGACTCTCTGATTGTCGCTGACAATGGGGACTGACTGAGAAGCCATTGATAAAGGCACTGGGACTTGTTTCTACGGCATGTTCTGGCTTTTGGGGACCCTAGTCCATATGGATGCCCAGCTCCCTAGGCCTGGATGTAGGGTAGAAGGCCTTGAACTTGCCATAGGGCAGGTTTCCCTGCCCTCTCTTAAGGAGGGAGGGAGAGGGAAGAGGAGGGGCAGGAGGGAAAGGGAAGGAGGGAAGGAAGTGTAAATTTTTGAATGGAAAAAAAAACAGAGCAATTAAAAATAAAAGAAAATTCAAGGTCAATAAAGCATTATATAATCTAAAAAAAGAAAAAAAAAAGAAAAGAAAAGGCCTGCCTTGGTATACACTGAAGCAGGAGGAAATAAATCATCTACCAAGAGGGATGAAAGGATGAGGTAAACACAGTCCTGAGTTACCAAGAATGGCACACAGATTTGCAAAATTTGATCCGGACTACTCACTGTTCCCTTCTCTGCCACACAGAGTGAATGAGTCTGTGAATCACCTTTGCTGTCATTGTTATCCTCTTGCCTAATTTCAGATTATCTTGTCATACATCAAGCTAATTGGGAATTCAGATTATAATATGTTATATATAATAACTATATATGTGATACTAGCAATGAGTAGTTGAGGGACTGATTTTTATTTTCTGCCTTACTACTTAGAAAATTGTTTAACAGTCAAAAATAGAAATCAAAGCTGCCTCTTTATTTATGTGAAATTATAGTGTACACTTTCAAAAGCAAAGTTTCCCCTTCACTCTGAAGTCAGACCTAAATATTGAGGAATAAAAAGACATGACCTCACATTGAGGCTGAACTTTCGGGCTAACAAATGTAACTCTATTTTTAGTACTATCTCATGTATTTATATAAAATAGACGAGCATTTTAGGCCAATTAGTGGCTTGAAAACCATATACTTTTTCCAGCAGGGTTTAATCCTGACGAACTTGAGATGTTAACTCAGAAAAAACATTGGCAGGAGACCATGCCGTTGGCTTGATTCAAGGCAACAAAGCTTTAGCATAAATTAGTTTTTCCTTGTTAAAAGCAAAAACAAATTCTGTTTGTTTTTGTAATACAGTTTGTTGGTTCTTTTAATTTGGGGGAAATTCTGGGGAATTCCAGGTCTCAAAGAAGTGAGAAGCCAAGCAATGCTTGAGCCGGGCCCAGGCTCACTGGTTCTGTGTAAACACCCACATGGGTCCTCTTCAATGTGCTTGGTCTGAGGCGGGAGGGCGGACCTGTTATGCCTGGACCTCAGCTAAACCAACAGTGCCAGGCTGGGGCTGGCCGCTGTGCAGTCCACAGAAGAGTATTCAGACCCCCAAAAGGCATCCCAGCTTCCTGCCCTGACTTGCACGCCGTAGCTATGAAAAGCAAGAGCCAGCGAGAGCCTGCTGCTGCTGCTGCTGCTGCTGCGTCTGTGGGATTTGGAGACTGTCTCATCCTTCCTGCTAGTTCTGCAGATGCGAAACGTGAAGATTGGACATAAAATTTGGCTTTGTCAAAGCAGATTAGTGTAATACCTAACAGACAAGCCTCAAATCCAAGGCCCTATGATAAGAGTCATAATCTGCAATCTACTTTGGCTGCCTCACTGAGTGGAGGCTCCACTGTAAATGAAGCAGGTTTTGTTGTTACTGGTCTTCAGCCTTAGTCTCAGAAAGGTGAAAAACATGAAGGTAAAATTGAATTGAAGAGCAGCTGATGGTCAAATCTGCCACGTTCATAATCATTCTGTGGTTCACTCAGCAGTGCAAACCAAAGCCTCAGCTGCAACAAAGCCCCGTGAATCCAGGGAACCTCCATGTGTCTATTGTGCTTACGACTATGCACAAGTTGCTTCCATGAGTTGATAAAATACACAGACCTGTGTGGTATGAGGGTTTCCTTAAAAATATGTCAAGAATGTTAGTTCAGAACTTACTTATGGCATTCATAAAAACTCTTACTTTAAAAAAATATTTTACTCTTATTTTTATATGTGTACACTCCTCTGTGTGTGTGTGTGTGTGTGTGTGTGTGTGTGTATATATGTTCAACTATCCCACTGAAGTCAGAAGAGAAAATCAGAGTTTTAGTTGGTTCTAAGCAGCCTGAACTGAATGTTTGAAACTAAACTTGAACTCTTAATCACTGAGCCATCTTTCCAGCCCAAACTCACACATTTTTTAATGTAATTAATATTCATGGAAGTATCTTCAAGTACTGTGGTTAAAATGTGCTAATCCCTCATCTCTATTTATGTCTTCTACAATAAAGGAATTCTAGATATTTTTAGGAACACCACTGGCCCAGCCTTTCTTGTGACCAAATATGGACAGTTTTGAAGCTCTGGCCAATGGTATAAGAGCAAAGCTTGGGAGTGGGTGTGCTCGTGTGTGCAACATCCATGTCATGCCATGAAAAGGAGAGAGCAGGTCCTCCTTCCCTTTCTATGTGTCTCTCATTGTCTGGTACAGTGCAGGTGTAGAGAAAGCTTGCTGTAGTTGATTCAGACACATCAATGAGTAATACTTGCAAAGATGAGGGTTACCATTATCGATATAAATGCTTGTATGTCCCGGGGCACATTCTGTCAGTGTCCTAAATTTCCTTCCACAGTATAAAGCTAAGGTACTACAAGATGCCGTGAGAGATCTAACAAATACCAGAGGGGCTGTATATAAAGGTCTGGTCGGCAGTGACCTCACTATTCACAGCAAGCAGTGCCTGTTTTTCCTAACTGCGGATACAAAAGACCAGAACACAGAGGCAGAAACAGGACTGAGGAAGTGGCCAGCAGATGCAGTGGTCAGTGTCGGCAGACTCAACTCCTGCTTGAGGACACCTTGGGGGATTCCTTGTGAATAAGACAGGACTCTGTGGTTAGTGCTGGAACTCTTTGTCCTGAGTTCACAGTAACAGGAAGAGTGACTCAATATCCTGCCACGAAGGATGGAGAAGCTGAGTCTGCTCTGAAACTTCCTCTCTGAAGTGGGGATTGGTCTGGGAAACAGACAGTGAGAACTTAGGCTGTGTCCTACACCGAGATCAAAGGGCCTAGGCAAGGCCAGGTGGATGGAAAAAGATACAAAAAGAGGAGGTGCGTTGGAACATCATGAATTGTATTAGACTTGTGGTTGAGATAAGTTAATAGGGAAGGCCCTTAAGTCTGAAGCCCTAGCCTAGTACTACACAGCTCTTTTGGGTACCAAAGTCTAGATCTTCTTAAAGGCCCTGGACCTTTACCCAGTAGATTAGGTTAGTGGGGCAGGCAGATACAGGGATCTGACTCTTGCTGCCTCCAGTCTCACCATGGCCAGGATCTCACCATGCCTACCTTTTTATGTGGATCCCAAAGATCCATACACTGGTCCTGTTTGTAAAGCAAGTGTTCTTCTTGGCCCCTATAATAAATAAATAATATTAATAAATAATTAATAAATAATAATAAAATAATAAAAAGTCAACTATTTTTATAATGGATCTTATACATTATTCCAGACAGGTTTGTTTTCAGCCCTGAGAGTTTAGGAATCTTATGATTTCTTAGTTTCGTAAGAGAACTGAGGCTCAGAAGGTCATAAACTAGAGTCACACATGGTGACTCATATTTTTAATCCCAACACTTTGGAGACAGAAACAGGAAGATCTCGGTGACTTTCAGGCCAGTCACATGTAACCAGAAGTTTCTTTCCTGCCTGTCAGTTCCCGAATAGTACTCTGAGGCTTAATTACAAACTGTTTGGTCTGTTAGCTCAGGCTTATTATTAACTAACTCTTATAACTTAAATTAATCCATTTCTATTATCTAATATTTTGCTATGATGCCCATGACTTGTTACCTCACATCTTGCTTCCCCTGGGAGCTGCTGGCCTTGCCCTGGCTCCAGTTTCTTTTTCCCTGTATCTTGGTTTGGATTTCTTACTTAGCTATATTCTGCCCTGCCATAGGCTAAAGGAGCTTCTTTGTCAACCAACAGTAATAAAACATTCACAGCACACAGAGGGACATTCCATATCTGTCACAGACATTATCTCAAAAGATTCAGAAAATAGGTCCACAAGCTCAAAAGCTAGACCATCTTTGGATTTAGCCTTAAACAAGATAATGTGGAAAGTGGCAAATACTGCCCTCGATACTTGGTAATATTATCTCAATTTTAGAAAAGAGAAAATGGAACCAAGAAGAGTTGAGGAATTTTTCTCAAGTCATGCAAGTGTGTCAACAGGACGGGTCTCAAAAAGTTAATTCCACAGGGTTGATTCACCTCCCTTTAGAATCTGCCTTGCACAACCAGGGGATCCAGCTCCCTGGGAGCTGCGGCCTCAGGCAAGCTAGAGTGCCTGCCCACCCCCCTTTCAAAGGCCCTGCCCGCACTGGAAGGACAGGTCCTCCTCCAGCAGAGGATGTTCTTGTTGCTTGATGCCTCTTCAAGACAGCAGCCAGCAGCAGACCTGTCTACCTCCCCTTCCCAGCATTCCGTTCCACAAACTCAAGGTCCCGTGAAGCGCTTGCTCTCGGGTCACTGGATTGCTCTCTGATTTCTGCTTGCTAAGTTTCTCGGCCAAGGAAAAGCCATTAAGTGTCAAATTGCATGAGCAGAGCATCCAAGACGCTGGCTGCTCCAGCCCCAGCTCTGCCAAAGGACCTTAAATAAACTTGGTTTCAGGGGAGATGCCCGAGTTGATTCCAGTGTGGTGTGTTTAGTTTGTTAAATGAGCACACAGAGCATGATTTCATCTGATTCGTTGCTGTGAGTCATGAAAGCAGATGAAACAGCAGGCATTTCTCCCCATCTGATAGTTTTTTCCTTTGTGTGTGTGTGTGTGGGGGGGGGTTCTGTTGGGTAACAAGCCAGTCAATACAGTACTTAGGATAAAAGAAAAATCTATGCAAAGAGTGAAGTAACTTTTTATTTATTTATATTTCTACTCAAAGGTGAGCGGTAAAGTCAGACAGTTTCTCTGGATTAATGACTGTGTATTTCACTAATATAGATAGAAAAGTGCTATGCATATAAGACGAAAAATCAATAAACTTTTACGATTATGGTTAGACATGCAAAATGCCTCTGCTCCATTCTTTTAAAAGACATTATTTCCGTGCAGTAGTTTCTGAAAGAAACTTGTTCGTTGTGCCCACCTGAAACAAAAACAAAACAAAAAAACCCGAGGACATGGAATCGCCTTAGGTGTTATTTCACTTAATAAATTTCATGCCACCTGCCTGATTTTCCCATTAGAAGGCGCATTAATATAAATGATGCTCAATGTGTGCTCAGAGCTGGAGGCAGAAGCTCGGTGTCCTCCGGAGGCCTTGTGATGAGGTAGAGATGAGCAAGGTTGTGGGCAAGTCCTGCTCATTGACACTGCAGACAGGGGCATGTTGGCCAGAGTGGAGAAGGAAACAAGTGGGATGATTACTGTGCTGTATTTAGTTTTCAGATGAAAAAATAGAGAACTCAAGAGCCAGAGTGCCGTATAGTCGTTTCAGTGCCCTCGGCAGAGCGCCCGGACCCGAGTTCGAGGAGGATGCTAAGGCTGAAGAGCTGGAAGTAGCGAGAGGTTAGCTATGCCAAGAAGAAAACCCTGTCAAAGAACGAGACGCTGAAAGATAGAATGGAGGGTCTACGTGAGGGCAAGGACTGGGCTCCAGGCAGTGTTTAGTTCATATCTTGTCTTGTTTTGTTTTTTTTCTTTCTATTTTCAGTTGATTATCTGCTTTAATTTTAATTTAAATTTGGTGGGGTTGGGAGAAGGAAAGGAGAGAAATGCATGAACCTCAGTGCATAGGCAGGTGGGGAGCTGGGAGAAGCAGGAGGGGAAAAAGAATATGATCAAAGTATATTGAATAAAATTTTTACATGGAATATTTTTTTAATTGCAAGTTGGACTATGTCCGATCCTAGTGTGTAGAGTCAGAGGTGGTGAACTGGGTGAAAGAAGGAAACTGTGAAGCTAATCAGCTATGCCAAGGGTCAGCGAATGTACAGGCTCTGAGGTAAGAAAAGGGCCAAGTATCCGTGCCAGAGCCATAAAGCATGGAGGAAAACCTAAAGTCCTTACAGCTTACATAGAGACTCCAGGGCCCAGGACAGGACCATTCTGAAAGATAGAAAAAGTGTTTGTGTAAAAAATTGAGGACACTTTGGTATCTTGTCTTGGAGCTGTATGGAGAGAGAAATAACAAAAGAGGGAACCAATCAGACCCCAGAGACACGTGGGCCTTTCTGGGGTGCGTCCTCCTGTCGCCCAAGGACTGTAACGTGTATCCTCGGCATACTCAATGGAGACACTAGGCTCTGTGAGGAAGCCTGTGTGCTTCTGCCGTCTATCACTCAGAGGCCAAAGGCATGCAGTTGTGAGTCTGAAGTCAATACAGGTCATCGGACAGACTGATTGATCCTGATAAGATGCGCACTACCACGCACACTTGACCAAAGTGGTAGCCGAACCTGTGACTAAGGAGCCGTATTCTCTTGTAAGACAGCTTCCCTCAAACTTGTTCGCGTCATGAGCATGAAGTACATAAAAATAGCTCAAAAGTGTTCTGGTGTCAAGGGCAAACTGGAGATTTAGGTCTCGCCTTAAGCTTCCTGTCTGCATTGCCAGCCTGAACGATCTTGCCGCTTGAGAACGCTGTGGAGTCTACGGAAATCAAAGCCTACACACACAGAGGTGCCCTTCTCTTTTTTTCTGGGATTCGCTTAAGGGATACTTCCAAATCTCCTGGGATAATTACTCTGGGCGGGGGAGCAGTCACACGGTAAAAGAAATTCACACGAGCAAATGCCAAGGTTAAGTGGAAACCCCAGGCCAGTGTCGCACTGAGCAGATGAGTCTCACACGTATTAAAAGGGAGGCGGCAATGCACAGAGTAGCAAAATCAGGCAGTTTCCTAGAGGAGATGCTGTGTCCTCCTCGTGCAGGGCAGGTAGAGAAGAACCCCCACAGTAGGGTCACCAAGGGCCAGGACAGTGATGCAAGCAGGCAGGCTGCCAGTATGCTATGCAGGCCAAGGATAAATCCCTGAATCTGAGCATAGTCCGTGTGTTATATTCTCAGCATGTTTTTTTGGAGCTGCCACCAATTAATATCCCATCATCTCCTTTTCCACTCATTTTTGCTCTTTTCTAAACCATGACGATACTTGAGCTGGCAAAAATCTAATTTTTGAATATCTCTGGAAGAACTTAGTTGCCAGCATAATGAGGCCCAATCTGTGTTGGTCATCAATCCAGCAAAGTTAAACTGGGGTCTCCAGGGGAATAATGAACAATACTAAGACAGTTTGGGACAGAAATGAGGTCTCTTCAGGGACTACGGTTCCTGGGACCTCCCTGAAGTCACGCCGTGTTGATAATTTTAGATATACACACAGGCTAAATACACCCTTTGCTAAACAGTGCATTGTAAATGATCCTTGTTCGTTCTCATTTTGCCATTGTCCTTTGCCTCATCCAAAGAACTTTCCAAAAACTCAGCCTACCATCCTGTAGATAGCTAAATATTCTGCCAGAGGAGGCTTGATCAAGCCTTCAAGGACTAAGAGCTCTATCACACACGCAAACGGTGGCTGCTGTAGCCCTAAGCCTCCTAGATACAAAAGGACTTTATAATGTTGTAAGATTTGCATCAGAGAGGAGATGATGTAATGTGGGGACACACACACACTCTCACACAGACACAGACACACTTGCACATTCACACACACTTGCGGGGGGAAACGGTGGCTAGTACTATATGATGTAATGACATAGGTGGGGCATCTATATGAGGAAACTCTGACCATAATTGTCGTGCACTCCTGGGGTATTAGTGTCAGAAAGTGATACAGGAGTTGGTTCCCACGAGATGGAAGTGGGAATGCCAGGCTGAACCTCTTTGGGAAGACAACAGAATATGGGCTAAAATGTCTCTTCCCACAGAAATGGTTATTTTGCCTTATAGTCACGTTCCAGTCAGCAGTCTCAGTGGCACAATATACAAGTGTGCACAAGAAAAACACATCATGATCCACGTAGAGGCCCCACCCATCGACAGAAGAAAACCATTGCAAAGGTTTGAGCGCACCCTGGTGGCCATTCTGTTTTCTGCACGATGAGGAAAAACAACCCCACCTAAGCAAAAATAATTCTTTATATTATCTCTAAGATACATACTGTTCCTATGAAATTTACTCTCGTGTCACTTCTCATGAGGCTAAGAACATGCCAGTAGAATTAAATGTTATTTCTAATTTTTGTATATTCAGCCCTCATTCAGCAGGAAATACTTATTTTAAAAAAAGCATTCTCAAGTAAAAATCCAATCTTACCATACTTATTGTAGGCTCAGTGAGTTGTCTGTATAATTCACTTGAAATTTATTTGAAGCACTAACAATTTCATCTTGAATAAAAAAGTATTTTGAAAATATGTTATCACTTGTTTTTATGACAAGAAACTGAAATCCAAATTTAAAAACTAAATAATAATATTTTGTTTTATTTGCACATAAACAATTTACAGTAGCGAAATAGTCCAAAATAATTACATGATTAGCTTGTTGATATCTGTGGTCACATATAAACAGGGCTGACTTTGTTGCATAAAACGTTCATGAGCTTCTTTTTATGGCATCTAATACAACATGCTAGAATAGGCAACTTGTCTTTAATTTTTTTGAGACAGGGTTTCTCTGCAGCTTTGGTGCCCATCCTGGAACTCACTCTGTAGAGCAGGTTGGCCTCAAACTTACAGAGTTCCACCTGCTTCTTCCTCCTGAGTACTGGGATTAAAGGCGTGCACCAACACTGCTGTCCTTTGTGGTCCCTGAAGAGATTTGTGAAACAAGCATTTGAACAAACTAGAGTTTCCATATTACAACCACCACAGCCCCTCAGCCTGGCCATCTGCACGTGTCCTCTAACACAGGGTTTTCAAAGATGAACTGCTACTTTCATTTCTAAACTAATAAATTACTGTTTCCTTTTGAGTTTCTAATTCCAACTCAGATATGTATCATCAAGAAAAACATTAGTTTGATGCTTTTTTTATCAAAATGAGATTAAAATATTTACCGTACTGTGTGATAGGGTAGAAAGGTGAAAGAACAGTTTGCAGTGTGCAAAATGGTTCTTCTTGTAATGCTACATAGATGTTATACTTCATTTATCATCTCTTAGGTGTCTCATAGTTAGAGTCCTGTTTCCATCAAAATGAGTGAGTACTGAAAATGGGTGTAGGAGATGCCTGCTTGAAGCAGCGGAGTTGGACTGAGCCTTTTGAACGCCTCTTGAGACCGGCCCTATTAACATTCTCTCCTGGATGGAAGGCTGGGGAAGAGTCATGAGACACTCAAGAATTGCTCACAAAGTCCCCTTTTTTCCCACGTGTCCCATCTCCACCGTAGAAGAAGCAGAAGGCTGTGAGGATGGGCAGAGTCATGAGACACTCAAGAGTTCTGCACAAAGTTCCCCTGCTTCCCACAATTCAAGTCTCTGGCATAGAAGAAGCAGAAGGTCGTGAGACGGGGCAGAGTCATGAGACATTCAAGGGTTCCTCACAAGGTCCCCTTACTTCCCACAATTCAAGTTTCTGCCATAGAAGAAATGAGCAATGGCCCGTGGTGTGACTTCTCCAGCGGACAGCTGGTGGACAGTCACCTGTGCTCTCCAGGTGGTCCTGATAAGTTCTGATTCACTAAGACTTGATCAGAATGCTTTTTTGATCTGTTATTGCCTTCTCTAACTAGGATGTCTAGATATTTCTTTACATTCCATTGGGAAAGCCATACAGAGTTATCTCAAATGCAAAATGCTTCTTGCATTCAAAATGCAGTATTTTTGTTAAATACAATGTTACCAATGTATTAAAAGTCCAATCAGTGATCCCATCACAGAATGGGTTCCTTAGCTCAGGAACATTTGTACTAGGTGTTGTACTTTGATGGAGCTGTCTGATCAGCTAGATGGGGTGGAATCTTCTAGTGTGTATTCATGTGGAAGTTAATCAGATGTCAGATGTTTATTTTGCACAAGTCCTATAGGGAAAAGAAATTCTCATGGCAACTTGTGAGGGGTCATACTATATTATCTGATTTAAAATAATCTCACTTTTTATTTTAAAAGTTGGTGGATAGAGTATGAATATTTTTTTTTACAGGTCAACAAAACAGTTAAACAGGGTAAAAGGGATGGAAAGCCAGTCGCTTCCTTCTGATGATGGTCTTCAGCCGTGCGAGGCTATGGCTGAAGAGGGCTGAGTCCCGCAGCTTCACCCATCTTTCAATTTTCTCTCTGGATTCACCTCCTTCCCCACATCTAGCTCACCTTCTCATCTCCTGGAGGTTTCCCTCATTTGCTAGGTCAGTGTTCCACAGACAGGAAGGCTCTACCAAATAGCCAGGTGAGGACACATCACAGAGTCCAAGGCCTTTTTTTCAATTTTGAATGCCTCTAACACAACGCTCCCCCGAGCCTATTCCGTGCCATGGCGTGCTCAGTGAAGTGTGGGCTCTGCTGAGGTGGATCCAGGAAAAGAGGTTAAAACATGCAACAGAGGAGGAAATGTTGGGAATGACAAACAGCAGTGCAGGAAAAAAAACAAAACCATGCAAAGGAGGAAAGGTAGGAAACGAGCAATGGCGGTGGAAGCATCAAGCAACCGAGGGCTCCAGAGGTGAAGTGGTGTCATGTGTTTTTCTAAAGGAGAAACTCAGTGTGAGTGACCTGCTTGAGAGGACATAGGAATGAAGTTGGGGCCTGATTATAGTACTATTTTCACTGAACTGCATAAAATATAAACTTTCTAGAAAGTTATGATGAAGATTATTTTTCCCAGTTTCAGCATTCCTTGTTTGCTCGTAGGTCGTTGTGTTTAGCTGAGGCCTCCTGGGCTTTGCTCCATCCACATTAGTATAGTCTCCCCCAGAAAAAGCACAAGGACCCAATCACATCTCTGAAAACATACATGCAGGTAGCGTCATACAGACTGGGCAGGTTATACTTACGTATAATAGAAGTGTGTGTGTGTGTGTGTGTGTGTGTGTGTGTGCGTGTGTGTGTGTGTATGTATGTGTAAATATATAAACAGTTGATTAAAAGAGAGGCAATGAATTTGAAAAAGATCAAGGAGGGGTATATGGGAGGGTTTGGGGGGAGAGAAGGGAAAGGAGAAGTAAAGCATTATAATAGCAAAAGAATCTAAAGACAAGCTGGGTGGTGGTGCACTCAGGAGGGAAGGCAGGTGAATCTCTGTGAGTTTTAGTCCTGGTCTACAAAAGCTAGTTCCAGGACAGCTAGGACTGTTTCACTGAGAAACCCTGTCTTGAAAAACAAAACAAGAAAGGATTCAAGAATATTATTTTTTCAAAATGTATTTATTTATTTTACATCCCAACCACAGTACTCCCCCCCTTTCCTCTCTTCCCAGGCCTCCCACTTCCCCTCTGCCTTCCCAATCCTCACCTGTATTTAAGATAAACTTATGAAGGTAGCAAATGAATGTTTGGAGCCAGAAGCATGTTTGATGTTTATATCATTCTTTTTATTTTCCTTTGAACATAAACATGTCCAAAAAATCCAGTCTTTGGGACTGGGGAGCTGTTGAAAATGTGATTGCTAAGCAGATATGAGGTCTTGAGTCCAGATTCTTGTCATCCCATAAAGAACCACACATTGAGGGGTGTGCCTAGAAACTTGTCCCTGATATGCAAAAACGGAAGGTCCCTGTGTCTTTCCGGTCAGCTAGCCAAAACCGCTGATGAGTTCCAGTTAGCTAAAGGGCCTCTCTCCAGAAAAGGCATCAAAGCTACCATAACAAGGAGAGAGAGAGGGGAGGGGGCATTTGGCTACTGCACACATGTCCAGCCTCATGCATACACTCACACTCATTTTCGCATTCACACACAAATACAGCCTTAAAAAATAAAAACTCTTTAAAAACTGTGTTTATGTCTAATACTCAGGTGAGCTTTTCCTCCAGTAGCTGGAGCGATGCCTGTTGATGCGCTCAGTGTTCCTAACCTCAAACTGCTACAAAAGGATGCGCAGAGGTTCGGACGGGGCTCTGATTCTGAGGAGCTCCCAGCCGAGAAAGGACTTGATGAAAAGGTGCGTTCAGGAGGAGCCAAGGAGAGCTGCGGAGTGCAGTGGAAGTGAAGGACGGAACACTAACCCTAGAGCAGGTGGCAGGTGGCAGCCCCAGAATCCATGGGAATGGATGTGTCTTCAGATGGCCTCCAGTCAATGACAGGATCTCCGGATCTATCATCAGGGTAGAGGTCTGGAGTTGGGCAAAAAAGACAGATAGGCAAACTGATGATTCCTGGGATAAAGTGTTCAGAGAGTCACTCCTTTCACAGAGTATCTGGTCAAGAGGAAAACTCCAGAAAGTAAAAACTATGTAGGGATAGTTTGAAGGTTCTTTAGATAAGAGAGCAGAATGCCCATGAGAGTTAAAAATACAGCAAAGAAAATGTATGAAAATCAATGGAGTTTAGAAGTTCAAGTTTAAAAATGCAATATAAATCTACCCCTTCCCTCCAAAAACAAAAGCAGGAAGTGATAGGAGAGGGAAATAGAAAAGGAAATAGGAAAGATGAAGGGAGGCCATTGTCACAGAAGTAGCAGACAAATAACTCAACCAAAAAATATGAAAACGTCACCTCATCATATATTGTGAAATATTTAAAATTGATGATCAAGTGTAGGACCTGAAAGATCTGACAATAGAGGAGGTCAGATGCCAAACATCAGGCTTCCCTAAGCTGAACCGGAAAAGGGAACCGGAAAAGGGAACTGCCCCAAAAATTCCAGAGGAGGGGGATGGAGGGAAGAGGCTAAGCATGCAGCACAGAGGGAAGCCAGGCATACAAACAGGACACTCTAGCATAGCAACTAAAAGTAATCATGAAAGAATTAGAACCCAAATGTAACTGTGTCCCAGGAAGAATTAATGGAGAAAGAAACATACAGACAAATTGAGCCACATAAGTTTTGGACATTTCAGCAATCGAGGACCTACTACATCATCCAGGAAGAATAGACAGTATTTCCAGAAGTAAAAGTTATAAGTTAGCTCTGATATCCCACAGCAACAGTTAATGGCAGGATTCAGTGAAATAATCTGTAACATTCTTTGAGATTAAAAAAAAAAAAAAAGGAATTCCTGTGTCTTGTTCTCCTCCACACGGCTCTTCAACGGTCACAGCAGCTGTAGACAGCCCCAAGGACCCAAGACCAGATGCAAGCAGCGTGGATGCGATTATCTGGTATATCCACTCTGGGGTGAAATGCGCTGCTTCGAGGTATGTGAACTAAGGGAATCAGAAACAGCGAGACCTTGGAGAGGACCCTGGACTCAATTTTAAGAGCTCACCAATGTGGCATGTTAGCACTCTGACTTCTAGTAAAGCAGTATCAGAAAAAAAAGGGGGGGGGGGGAGGATGAAGGAGACAATGCTGGAGAAAATCTGTATGTCTGTATGTGACATTTTGTCATTTTTGTGGTTGCTTGCATAAAGTTCGGTGTAAAGTTATTATTTTAAAGTTGACTATGATATGTTATAGAGAAAGAATTTTGCTATTTTTTAAAATAACTCACTAAAATTTTATTTTTAATTAAATTTAAGTAACTTAAGAAGCACTTGTATATAATTTATGTTTCAAAATATATTTCTGATTTTTTCCTGGCCTTGTCAAATTAAAAAAAAAAATCTTTTTAGCCTTTCTTCCCAGATTCACAACCTTTATTTACATACTTTGCGCTCCTTCTCTCCCTCCCTCCCTCCTTCCCTCTCTCCCTCTCTCCCTCCATCTCTCCCTTTCTTTTTTGTTTCTGTCTGTCTGTTCATGTGTGTGTGGAGGAGGTGGTAGTGATATCTGTGTGTGTCTGTATGAAAAAGGGAGAGAGAGAGAGAGAAAGAGAGAGAGAGAGAAAGAGAGAAGAGAAAAATTATTCATCAAATATAATAATATATCTGAATTTCTACTCAAGAATTTAAAATGTATTTGTTTTTAAAATGGATATTAAATTCACAGGTTAAAGTTAGAAAGAATATGTTAAAAGTCACATATTCTTCTCCATGTCAACATTTCCCCAGTCTAGCTACAGATGTAATATTCCATGGATGAGCGTCTATGTGTCTACCATCAAGAACTATTATATCAAGGTAGTTCCACTTTGCATCTCTCTTACGGAAGTAAAATGGAGCCTTTGCCTCTCATGAAGGCTTTTCATAGTTCTTTCTCTGGGAACTCAAGTTTTCTTTGGGTGCCTTTCAATTGGCCTTACAATGGCCTTCCATTTTCTTGCAGCTTTTTTTTTCTGTGTTACTTTTATATAAGAATTTATACATTTCAAAGAATAATATTTATAGGGCTGAATTGAAAAGCATGACAGTTAAGAGAATTTGCTGCTCTTACAGAAGACCCAGGTTCACTCCCCAGCACCCACGTCGTAGAACTCATAACTATCCTTAATTCAAATTCTAGTAGATCTTGTGCCCTCAGCTGACCTCTGCAAGCACCAGGCACACATGTGTCACTATGGTGGTTTGAATAGGAATGGCCCCCATATATGCATGTGTTTGAAAATTTGGTCTATAGGGAGTGGGACTATTAGGAGGTGTGGCCTTGTTGGAGTAGGTGTGGCTTTGTTGGAGGAAATGTGTCACTCAGGGATAGTCTTTGAGGTCCCAAAAGCTCAAGCCAGTTCATTTCTTCCTGCCTTCAGATCAAAATGTAGAACTCTCAGCTCCTTCTCCAGCACCATGTCTGCATGTATTGCCATGCTTCCTGTAATGATGAGAATGAATTAAACCTCTAAACTGTAAGCCAGCTCTAATTAAATGGTTTTGTTTTTAACAGTTGGGATGGTCATGGTGTCTCTTCACAACAATAAAGCTCTAACTAAGACATGTGTGTGTACATATGTTTGTGTGTGTATATATGCCAACCATTCACACACATACAATTTTTTAAAATGTCAGTAAACTCTAAATGACCATTAAAAACATAGCTGAGCTACACAGAGAAATCCTGTCTTGAAAAACAGCTTGCTAGTCGCCACATATTTTCAGATAGACTCTGTTTGCTGGCGTGAGGCAGAGGCACCGCTCCTATAGAAAAGTCTTCCTGACTCAGTATTAGTGGCAAAAATTGTATGACTCCTTTAAGAGCTGGCTTCCTAACTTATGCTGGCAGCACAAATGCCTCGGCTCTTTTGGGAGTTCCTGCACTTAAGTGGGCTTTGTGAGCAGCATGCTACTAGTTGCTTAATGGTGACAAACCTGCTGCATTCCTGCAGCTGGGGCAGTGACCATGGCTAGCAGAGGCAGTGAACATGCTTCTGACATGTTGGGCGAGGCAGAGCAAACAGGCAGGGGTGCGGAGGTAGTCCTAGTCATGCCTGCTTAGCATCCTAACAGTAGCAAAATTACAGTTACGAAGTAGTAATGAAAATAATTTTATGGTTGGAGGAACTGTATTAAAGAATGGCAGCTTTAGGAAGGCTGAGAACCACTGCTCTAAATAGGAAAAGCAATGTCTGATGTCCAAATCATGGGATAATGCAATGGTGACATTTGTGATTAATTTAAATACTTTCTTCCCTGATCCCCACTTTAATGATGGAGCAGTATTTGTTTATATGCATTATGGGAACACAATTCCCATGATGTCTGAGTGTGTTTATTTTTGTACAATAACTTCAGTGTTGTGGATGAGTTCAGCTAAACTTACTGTTCTGTACAGCTTCATGGAGGGCCCATTAGAGGGTTTTGTTTTGATCGTGAAATAAATAAGAGGAGGGAGATAAATTGAAGTTGTCATTCTCCTCATTGGCAAGGCATTGATTCTTTGAAGAAAGAAGAGCATGTGCCAGGAAGAGCTGGCTCAGGTGCTGGCCGGGTCACTGACTGCCTGTGATGTAGCAGCCAGATACTGAAGAGTCGAAAGGCTCTGCTCCCATCTGGAAAACAGACCTCTTTGCACATATTCTCATTCCATCCATTCTTCAACTGGACTTTGGGAGCTCAGTCCAGTGCTCCGATGCGGGTCTCTGCCTCTGTTTCCATCAGGTGCTGGATGAAGGTTCTATGGTGACATTTAAGATATTCATCAGTCTGACTATGGGGCAAGTCAAGTTCAGGCTCCCTCTTTTCTATTTCTTAGGGTCTTAACTTACTTAGCTTAGTTATACTTGTGAATTCTTAGAAATTTCCTTAGAGCCAGGTTTCTTGCTAACCCTATAATGGTTTCCTCAATCAAGATATCTCTTTCTTTGCTCTTGTTTCTGTCCTTCCTCCATCTCAACTATCCCATTCCCCCAAGTTTTCCTCACTCCTCCCCATCTCCCCTCCTTTCCCCTTCCACCATCTCTTCTCCCTACAGCCTCATGCTCCCAATTTTGTAAAGCTATCTTGGCTATTTTAACTTTCCAGGTGGATCTACATCTGTTTTTCTTAGGATTCACCTTATTATAAACCTTCTCTAGGATCATGAACTATAGGCTTGATATCCTTTGTTTATAGTTAGTATCCACTTATGAGTGAGTAAATACCATATTCATATTTTTGGGTATGAGTTTCCTCACTCAGGGTAATGTGTTCTAATTCCATCCATTGACATGCAAAATTCAAGATGTCATTGTTTCTTACTGCTGAGTAGTACTCTAACGTGTAAATGTGTCACATTTTCTCTATCCATTCTTTGGTTGAAGGGCATCTAGGTTGTTTCCAGGTTCTGGATATTACAAATACTACTACTATGAACATAGTTGAACAAATGCTTTTGTAGTATGACTGGGCATCTTTTGGGTATATGTCCAAGAGTGTTATTGTTGGATCCTGAGGTAGATTGATTCCCAATTTCCTGAGAAATCACCACACTGGTTGAACAAGTTTGAATTCCCACCAAAAATGAATGAGTGTTCCCCTTATTCCACATTCTCTCCAGCATAAGCTATCATTGATGGTTTTTATCTTAGCCATTCTGACAGGTGTAAGATGGTATCTCAGTGTTGTTTTGATTTGCATTTCCTTGACGGCTAAGGATGTTGAACATTTCCTTAAGTATTTTTTTTTTTGGTCATTTGAGATCTTCTGTTGAGAATTCTCTGTTAAGTTCTGTACCACATTTTTTAATTTGGTTATTTAGAATTTTGATGTCTAATTTCTTGAATTCTTTAAATATTTTGGAGATTAATCCTTTGTCTGGTACGGGGTTGGTGAAGATCTTCTCCCATTCAGTAGGCTGCCTTTTTGTCATAATAACAGTGTCCTTTGCTTTACAGAAGCTTCTCAGTTGCAGGAGGCCCCGTTTATTTATTGTTGCTCTCAGTGTCTCTGTTACTAGATTATATTTAGGAAATGGTCTCCTGTGCCCATGCATTGAAGGCTACTTCCCATTTTCTCTTCTATAAGATTCAGTGTGGTCAGATTTATATTGAGGTCATTAATCCATTTGGACTTGAGTTTTGTTTGTGGGGATAGATATGGATCTATTTTCATGCCTCTGCATGTTGATACCCAATTATGCCAGCACCATTTGTTGCAGATGCTTTCTTTTTTTTATTGTATAATTTTAACTCCTTTTCAAAAATCAGGTGTTCACAGATATGTAGATTTATATCCAGGTCTTTGATTTGATTTCACTGGTCAACCTCTCTGTTTTTATGTCAGTGCCAAGCTGTTTTGATTACTGTGGCTCTGTAATAGAACTTGGTGTTAGGGATGGTGATGCCTTTGGAAGTTCCAGGATTGTTTTGGCTATATAGGGATTTTGTGTTTCCATAGGAACCTGATTATTATTCTTTCAAGGTCTGTGAAGAATGGGGTTGGAATTTTGATGGAGATTGCATTGAATCTATAGATTGCTTTTGGTAGGATTGTCATTTTTACTATGTTGATCCTACCTATCCAAGAGCATGGGAGATCTTTCCATTTTCTGATATCTTCTTCAATTTTTTTCTACAAAGACTTAAAGTTCTTATCTTGTCAAATAGGTCCTTCACTTTTTTGGTTAGTGTTACCCCAATATATTTTATGTTATTTGTGGCTATTGTGAAAGGTAATATTTCTCTGATTTCTTTCTCAACTTCTTTGTCATTTGTATATAGGAGGGCTACTGATTTTTTTGAATTGCTCTTGTATCCTGCCACATCACTGAAGATATTTATCACCTGTAGGAGCTCTCTGCTAGAGATTTGGGGTTACTTATATATACTATTACATCATCTTCAAATATTGAAAGTTTGACCTCTATTTTTCCAATTTGAATCCCCTTGATCTCCTTTTGTTGTCTTATTGATATAGCCAGAATTTCAAGAACTGTGTTGAAGTGATATGGAGAGAGTGAACAGTCATACCCACCCCCATCCACTTGACCCTGCAAGTTATTTTTTATTTTCAACTAATGCTTTCATTTTAAGATATTCCTTTCAGCAAGAAGAACTATATTTGAAGATGATAGATGTAATTTTTTCTTAAGTTAATTGTAAGCTTTTAAATGAAACAGGCATGTTTTTTGTTCAGGTCAAATTTGTAAGATTTTGTGTGTATATGTTTTCGTAAAACAGGAGATTAAATAGCCCAAATGTGAATGCTTCTCTTGGAGGAAAATCTCATATCAGTCAAGTCAAATCAATCCAGCTGTAAATTAGGTATAAGAGAAAGAAAGGTACAATCTGAGACTAGTTGTCACTGGTGTTTACATCTGTCGAAGTTGCCCGTTTCAATGACTTCAGAGTGAGAAAATGACCACTTGCATATTTAGAGTATCATGATATAATGTTGCATTGTGTAACAAATCTCTATGATGAATAAAATAATTAAAATTCAGATCTATGCTAGTTAACTCTCAGACACAATAAAAAATTCAATATTATAAAGGGAATGGGGGAAATGAATACAAAAACTTTGTCAGTTGTGTATTATAATTACAACCACAAGCTGAGCATTTTCTTGTGGTATGTGTTGAGTTTGTGTGGCATGTGTGTGTGCATGTGCATGTATTTGCATACATGGGAACAAGAGTGTACTCATTTATAAGGACACGTGTGGTGGTCAGAGGTTGGTAAAAGGACTATCTTTCTTAGTTGCTCCTCTACTTTACCATTTTGAATCAGTCTCTGTCATTTTGGCTAGACTGGCTGGTCCTCTGTTCCCTGGGATCCACCTCTCTATAACCTCTAGCCCTGGGCATATTGCTGCCTGCTATCACTTACCCACTAGGTTTTCAGCATGTGTGCTTGGGATATAAACTATATAGTCTTTAAACTTGTGAGCAAGCGTTCTGACTACTGAGCCATTTACTCAACCAAAAAAGCTTACATTTTTTAAATTATATTGCAAAGACATTTTGTGGCTAACGACTTATCACAGTCTAACTTTTTGAGAATATATTAGAATGTATATCTCCTTTCTACAGCCACTTATGTGGCACTTATATATAACATTATGTAGTGCTAGATTTTAAGGTTACTGAATGAGTCATTTAGTCCCAAAGAATTCTGACACCATAAATAAACAGTGAAGAAAAAACATTCTCCTTCTGTTAAGAAAAAAAAAAACTGTAACAGGACTCTCAATATTATGGTCCTAAAATGAACTAGAGGGTTTTTTTTTAAGCAAGAACTTTTTACTTGGTCTTTTGCTGTTGTTGTTTTTGTTTTTTACTTTGAAGGTCTTAGCATTAGTATAGTGAGGATTAGCTTCAGGAAAGCCATTTTCATGTTCCCTACGAATATAAGCCATGGCCAAATACATGACTTTGTTGCCCACATAAATTTCTTTTTTCAGCTAAATATCAGACTTAGAATTCCACACTCGAGTGCATGAGTTTCTTCTTTCACTTGATGTATATTCTCATAGAACAACTGGCCCCTGAGTTACTATTTACCACTTCTGTGATCACACCATCGCAACTACAAAGAGAGTTGCTCATAACTGCCTTTTTACATTAATATAAGCTGCTATGACACTATTTTCTAAGTACTTATTTTGTGTATTCTAAAGCATAGCTTCAAGAGGAAATGTGCATTTTAAGCACAATATCCATATTTGGTGACTGCAGTTGAAGTCTCTGAAGAAACAAACCTACTTCTAAATATTTTTTTAATAATTTTATACTTTGATGAAGTCCTAAATACATTTTATAAGTTGCAGAACTTCACATTTTTGAGTCCTGCATATTCTGCATATTCGGTAGAAAGCCTAACTCAGACACTTGTGCAAAGTTTAGATCAGCCTTCTAGCCCTGTTTTCATAGCGTTCAAAGTACCACAGGTTTAAATGCAGCTGCAAATGGATTATTAAGTAAACAGTTGCAGAACTGTGCTCCAGTAGGTATCATTGAAGATGTAGAAGTTTTGCTCTTTGTATTCTGTGCCACTCACACATAAACACAGACAGCTGCCTCCTCATGTCCTGAACAGTCTCCAGCATCAGAACTGCCTAATTCCATGATATTGGCCAGTGAAAAGCTCAGAAACGTCCACGGGGGAGACTGAGGTAGGAAAGTCTGAAGGACTAGATAGAGAAGCCAAAACCTACTTTGTCTTCTGATGCTTGAAATTGATCATTCTTTGTTTTTCTCAGCAATGAACAAAACCAGAAAGCTAATCTCATTTTGAAGAAGAAACGGTTTCACTGTCAATTTTGTGTCAATTTTGCCCTTTTCCCCCTCTGGAAAGAGGAGCAAGGGGGTTCTCCTGTTTTAAGTATAAGTATATGGATTAAGAAATAGTTTTGTGTGGTTCACTAATGAAATAATTTGAACGCAAAATAAAATGAGCTGCACAGACACGGCTGATGTGTACCTGAGCCACTCTGAGGAATCAGACAAGTCAGGCCAGGAACAGCAAACCAAGTTAAAGGTTGTAACACTTGATTATTCAGCTGCTGCATGCCTCACCAATGGAGCTGTTTCCATTATGGATGAGAAAATTATTATTGAAGAGCCTTTACACCTTAGAACCTATATAATTAGCATAAAGCAAACTTCAGATATTTTTAAAGAATTGGGACCAGAGAAAAAACATTATTTTTTGATCGCATGAAACAAATTTTAATAGGCACATACATATTTCACAAATGAACATGCAACAAACTTCATATAAACAAGGAAGGTAATAGTTGAAATTTTACTATGGTTATCAATATTATTTCTAGGTAAGAGTAAACTAAACATTTACAAAATTCAAAATAGATGCGCTTTAGTGAAAGTCAAAGATGCCCTTAAACATGGGAAAAATGCATATTCTATCTTGTTTCTCAGGAATACTGAATTCCATAAGATACATGTATGAGGTCTGATAAGTAAATGATCAGTGCAAACAAGTTTTCATGCTCCTGTTTTTATTTTATGTGTTTTTAAACATACATTGTATTTGTTTCAAGACAATTATTTAGGTTCAGTCATAACCATATGATCAAGAGCATCGAGTAATAATTTTCATTTGTTTTGTAATTAACAACCCATTTGCAAAGTTCTATTTCCTACATGTATACAATATTAGGCTCTCTTGAGATCTTTATGCTTGATTAAATATTCTTTAACAGATAGTGACGAAATAACAGTATGTGGAGCATGAATTCTCAAATGCTAATTTAGTTAACTTCCCTGCAGCAGCTGTACACACCCTCAGCACTTTCAGCACTTTTATGTATTCTTCTGTATCTTCAGAAATAGCGTTCTAAACTACAACAGCATCAACAGAACAAGGAGGACATCTTGAGGTCATTTCAGAAATGCACACATTGGTATTCTTATAGTACCATCAACACACTCTCTTGGTGTCTTAAAAAAAATGGATCCTTCAAGCAAATTAATAGTCTTGATATAAACGTATAGTTTCTTTAGGGGAAAATGGCAATGTTTCTCACGAGCATTTAGAATGGCTTGAAAGCTCTCTCTCTCTGTCTTTCTCTCTCTCTGTCTCTCTCTCTCTCATCATCATCATCATCATCATCATCTAGCTGACACATAGTCACTTACACTTACACATGCACACACACATACCCTCTCACACAAACCCCAAACCATACACACTCACTCATAAAACACACACATACACACACACACACACACACACACACACACACACACTTTCTTGCTAAATGATAGATACATCCTTAAAATAAGCATAAAACTGTACAAAACATTTTGACGAAACTTAAATATTTTTCTACAGTGGCAAAGTCGGACACAGATTCCATGAACCACTGCTCAGCCATTTTCCTTCACTCGTTCTAGAAAAATGGAAACAATTAATTTGAGATTGAATTGTCCAACTTGAGCCCTTTTCTACGAAGTCAGAGTTGGGCTCGCAGGACCATTGGCAGAATGTTCTGGCTCCTCAGTACTCTTGGTGGGCTCAGAAGTGCCCACAGCTCTGCTGCCTTCCTGGGTTTTATTCAGAGCACCGCCAGGATGGATACAGTTGGCATCCTGCTTGACTTCACCCACTTCGTTATGAAATTCAATTTTGTCTTGGCTGCTGGTTTTCTTCACTTGTCCATTCTGAGCAGGATAGGTGCTGGCGATGACATCATAGAGGAACTGGTATTGCTCCTGGTGGACAAAAAAAGACATCAAAAATGTTCTTATGTCTGGAAGAAACAAGCAAGCACTAACTCTCTCCTCTGAAAAGTCTAGATGACGGAAAATTTTCGCCTGTGTTTTTACCAGGAACTTGCTATCTGACTTCCCATTCTGTGGAATCAGAGGAGGGGTGGGCACCTGGTGAAAAACACCAAATAGAAAGCTCTCCCCACTACACCTCATGGGATGACTGAGTCCTAGCCTCTGCCATGATGTCATTTTTGTGCCTGTACTCCTAGCTAATGTGCCCATGTCAATTATGAATGCTAGTAGGAATGGCTTTATTCAAGACACTTGCTCAAATTCCCACAAAGTTCCCCTTTTAACCTTTGTATACTTTCTATGTCAATATAATTATTTCGTTATTTAATATTACCTGCCTTTGAGTTTCTTTACAGCCGATATACTTCTTGGGTATTCAAATACTTTTTAAAATCTATATGCGTTAACTCAATGTACATGAAAACTTTGTATATTTAAGTGAGATATTATATTGAGAATAGTTACTGAATTGCCAAGTTCAACTCTGATTACCATTGCAGCCAGAGGATACACTGATTACATACATGTAATAGATACTGCTTCCCATTGTATACACTTTCCCCAGTACAAATTGCATGCCTCTTGATTCTGGGCTAGCCTCAGGATTGTGTTGGTTGGAAGCCATAACGTGATAGTTCTAGACCTAGACTTCAAGAGGTGGTGCACCCCTTTCTGCCCATGCTCTTAATGTTCTGTCACTTTGTAAGCTTGAGTTAGCCTTCTGCACGTAGCAACTGGCTACTCATTCCTGTTGTCAAAGGTAAGTGACAGGCACTTGACAATTTACTGGCAGCAGAGATTATTTTATGCTGGCAAGACCTAAGTGGATATATCAGCTGACAGCAAACATGAACCTGGATCTCATTGGCTAACCCCTGGGAACTCAGTAGATCAATAAAATATCTCTAAAATGCTGTGATGTTGTTGAAGTCTAAATTTGGGGTTGGTTTGTTATACAAGACTAGTTGGTAAACGACTAAAGGAAGGAAAAATAAACACTGGGGTGGTCATTTTAGAATGTAACTATGTAACCAGTCAAAACGAATTGCTGACAAACTCTAATAAGATCTTACTTATATAGATTATCCTTCATTGTGGTTTAGAATGTAAGAATGAATGGGAAAACAGAGAAAAAAACAAAGAAGAGAATGAAAATGTGAATAGAGGAGAGGAGAAGGCAAAGTGCCTGCAGGGAAACAGAGATGACTGGAAAGCGACGTCACTGGACAACTTACATAGGTGGCCACCATCCCTAGCCGTGCTTTGCGAAGAGATTTTACCACTTGGAAAACATCAACCACTTCTTCTGTTTCTGCACTTTCCAAGAGATTGAACAAAGCGCAAAACAACCCCGTCTGCTGGGATCCATCTCTGCCAAAAGAACAAGAGAATTTTTTTTAAAGTAGAAAAGGAAATAATTCAACATTTTAAAGAAAAAAAATGCTATTAACATACACCCTGAGAGATGGGAATGTTTTTATTTCACGTCTACTAATGGCATCTTTCTCTAATTTTTTAAGGGCCAAATTGGTTTCTATGAATGCATTTGAGGGCAGACTTATCCACTACATGGCTGGGACATTGCTGATTCTGTGATTTCATGAGACATAGATTTGACATTAAAAATATACTTTCTTCTGTTCAGTGCTTTGTATCATTAAATCCACTTTTAGTAATGTCTTGGGTTGTTAGAACTAATATGAGAAAGTCAATTTGATAAGAGAAGAAGCCAAGATTTAAGAAGCATAGAAGCATTTTAGTCCCAGCCCGCATTGCCTCCCTTCTCGGCTTCTCTGTTCACTGCTTCCAACAGTGTTTCACTTCCAGAACAGTGGGGAAACAATGCTTGACAGAATTACTCACTAAAACAAGGCAACTGAGTAATTTACCAACTACAGGAAGAAGAATGAATACGGGTAGAAAACGTAAAACAATTTCATCTCAGACCTCAAGCCATCAGCAAGTATTCTGGTTAGAGCTCTCTAGTAAACGGACAGTGGTACCCCAACCAATACACTGACGCCTCAACTTCTGTCCTTCAGTTTTCTTTCCACATAAATTTCACTTTAAAATTGCAAATAATCCCAAAAAAGGTATATGAATGAGGGCTTGTTCCTGCATCTGGGATTCCAATAAACAGGACTTTCACAACTTGTAAAAGAATTTTGTCAGATTTACAGCATTAATCTTATGCTAGGATTGCTTTTAATTTCTCAAGTATTTTAATATTTTTTCTACAATGTTTTCATATTATGTATCCTGTCAATATGTCTTGAGGAGATTATGTAGCTCTCTGCTATAGGAGACACTAAGTGTCTGCATAGAAAAAACTATTGAAATTAAATATTATGAGTGTTCTTGAGAATCATGGCAGAAATAGTTCTAATATCAAGTTGCCAAGCACTGATACTTCAGTTCGTGTTTAAATTAAGGTTATGTGAGAAGGCTCAGTAGGTAGAAGTGCTTGTATTCAGTTCTGGTCACCTGAGTTGATTACTGAATCCCACAAAGTAACTGAAGGAAAGTGGTTCTGATAGCTGTTCTCTGATCCCCCTCATACTTGACATGGGCTACACACACACACACACACACACACACACACACACACACAATTTTGTCAATGTTTAATGTTACTAGCTTACAGTATGTTTTCTTGCTATGAAATATTGCTTCTCTACACTGTAAAGATGTACTACTCTCATTGGTTAATAAAAAGCTGACAGGTCGATAGCTGGATAGAAAGTTAGGTAGGAAAGCCAAACTGAGAATGATGGGAAAAGGGAGGGTGGAGTCGATGGAGACACCAGCCAACTGCTCAGCAAGCAGGATGTGTAAAAAATGAGGTACCAAGCCAAGAGCCATGTGGCAAGGCATAAATAAAAATATGAGCTAATATAAGTGTAAGAGGTAGCTAGTAATAAGCCTGAGCTATTGGCTGAGCATTTATAATTCATATTCAGCCTCTGAGTCAGCTATCTGGGACCGGGCAGTTAGGACAGGAAATTTCTATTTATGTTTACTGGAAACAAATCACTCAGATCTCAGGTTCTGTAATATCCAGTAGACTATCACAATGCACCTGAGTCTATGCATAATGAAATCTATCAGCCAATCCATTCATGCATTTCTCTTATTCACCTGTTCATTGGCCACATGTAACATTCCTGGTCTAAGGCTAGGCAGTGAAGAATCAAAGAGTATATGAAATGATATTAAACAGCTACAAGTCTAGAATAACTGCTTTTACAACCTTCATCATTTATATTATTGTTGTAGGTGTAGTGAAGGTGATGGACACAAGAGTGAAGTGCTTCGTGGGGATTTCCACCAGTCACACAGTTTGCTTACCAGGAGAATAGAATTCAATAGAAATAAAGAAGTCTGCCAACTTTAGAGTACATCCCGTCAGCCCTCCTACCTGCAGTGGACTAGGATTGGTGCGTGCTTGTGATACTTCATCCCTTCAGGGCAACTCTTGGGAAGCTTCTGTTTGAGGTTCTGAATCATAGACACCAGTTCCTTAGGTTCTGAAGGAAGCTCTTCCCTATTCCATGTGGTGCACTGGTACTGGTACACCGTTCTGGGCTCCTTCCTCTGCAATCAGAGGTGAAGGGAACATTAATGCAAAGGAAGTTCAGTCCAGTTTATCCTTTGACAGTTGAATTTTTTCACAGTTGCCCTCATTCAGATAACTTACAGTTTTTATCCAGAACCTTGATGGCATAAAATATTAAGCTTGCCATTAGACTAATTACATCATAAGTAAATATGTTCAAAAGTGTTTACAGACCTTAGAATGTCTCAGTTCGAACACGCGGATAGTGTAGGCTGCGGATTTGCTGGTGTCTTTGGTCACCACTTCCATGTCTCCATACGTCTGCTTTCCTTCTCCCCAGTACTGAGCACAGACTTCCTGGATGGAAATGAAACATGATTTACCAGGTTCTTCACATGTCTTGGGTTTGCTCTCTAAAGCATCCAGAACCACTTTTCTCTTCTTACCTCTTTTCTTATTAATTGTAAATGAATGTTTTCTAAAATTGAAACCTTTATACGAATCAAAAATCTACTTTAAATACAGTGGAGATCCTTTCGTTGAACGGTATTTGGTTTGGAGTGATTAAGGTAATCGAAGGGTACCTTTATCATCTCTGGAAGAGGTTTTGGGAATTTGTCCCACATTTGAAAGCCTGATTATCTAATCTCTTCAAAATTTTGTAGAATGACCTGACATCAGCTGGACTCTTCCAACAACTTGGGCCCCACTATTCTCCACTGATCCTTGAGAGCAGAGTTTGTGTTGCTCAAAGACTTCACCCAGAATCTTGATGACCAACTCTATGAGAAGCACCTAATTAAATAAAGGATCCAACTGGAGAGTAAAGAACCACAGGTCTCTGCATACTACCATCCGATAATTGCTGACGATGCACAGGGCCACTGACAGAAGACAAAGGTGGAGAGAGGGAGCTGCAGTTGGAGAGAAACAGAGAGGGTGAGGGATGAAAGTCGGGGACAGAGAAGATAGAGAAAAGGGGACTCAGCAAAAAGGATCTGTAGAGGAGAGAAGTAAAAGAAAATGGGGAAATGAAGGCAGAGACAGTAATGGGTCATGGTGCCTGCTCATAAGGATTTTACTAAATAAGTCTCGCCACATGTCAGAACTAAAATTCTATTATATGATCTATCACTGGGGAATTTTATTAGTGTCTCCAGGTTCTAAGAAAATACCAAACATATGTCACATGGTTTAAGTAAAAAGCAAAAGTACATGGTGTGTTTACCCCTAATTATAAAATTTTATGGCAATAATGTCATGTAGAAATAAAGAAGGAAGGATATAGCTGAAGATTTCAAAAGGTTGTGTCTTTCTAGAAAAATGGGGTTAGGAGGGGCAAAGGAGCATTATTTAGGAACAAAGGATGTTTGTATATTAAGATGCCAGATAGTAAAAGCTCTGCACATAAAATGCACTTGTCAGGAGCAGAGAGGGGATTTTACCATATAAATATAGGACAAATATACAAAGGTATAGCCTTCCACCATGTAGGTTCTCTCCTCCCCATGTCCAGGGATGGAGAAAATGTCAGAACCCACACGGAAGATAATGGAGCCAACCTGACAATGGGCCCAGGAACACTAGTGTGCTGGACTGTATCACAGAGAAATCAAAATGTAGAGAACACAGCAATAAACAAGGAATCCGAGAATGGAGAATGGCGTACGCGGTTAAGGGTTTTCTAACATGGCGTTCTCCAAAGTACAAACCTGGCCTCCATTTGTTAACTCTGTCAACATCACAATGACCTTGACCTTCCTTTGGAACACCATCTGCCAGAAGTCACCAACAGTCTCTTTAAGTGGCCCCTGAGTGGCGATCATCAGTTCTGGTTTCCAGTAACTCTAAAAATTACAAAGGTAGGAACTGGTTAGTGCTGCCATCAAAAACAGACTCATAAACCAAATGATACCAAATTTTGAAAAATAGATGATTTGGTATCATTGCCATTAATAGAAAGCTATGATTCTTAAGTCCAGGAAAAATGCAGCATCTATTTATAAAACAGCTACTAATGTGAAATTACAGTTACAACCTGCAATGCTAAAAATAATTTTTCTTTGAAATTTTTATTCCATTAGTTATTTCATTGTAAAGATGGATTAACATAATCTTTTAAAATTATTCTGTCATCCACCTATTTAACTTGTGACATGGCATGATGTGATATAACACAGCATAGTTAGCCTTAATCCCCACAAAAGTGTCAGCCGCAGGAAGATCTGGGGAAGAAATAAATGCAACTGAGATTTTACTAAGACTTCACTAGATCCCTTATTTAGTTTTTCTGGTTTAGCTGCTGTTTTCCAAAAAGGTAGATGAAATCAAGTCATCTGAGAGACTTTCAAAATGCTGACATGTGACTATCAAAACTAATAAGCCCCATGCTAGGGTGGGCCTAACAATAATAAATAACTAATGTTAGTTATCACTGTATCATCCTACAAATTTGATTTGCTGATTTGGGTAACTAATGCCTTCAAATAGTTACATTTATTCTAATTTGATTTTTAAAACTAGTATGCCATTATGTTTTATATAAAATAAGCAATAACATTTCCTTATCCCAAATCAACTGACTAAATTTGAACTCTTCTGCTTCGTTTGATATGTTTAAAATGGTATCACCAAGTGAAAGTTTTGTGCCTCTGAATATGTGCTTAACTCTGAACTCATCAGCTGTGTATAATACTGCCTAAGAAATGGCTTTAATGACAGACATTTGACATGATCTCAAAGGGTCAGATTCTGGTCTGGAAGTGCAGGTACCCATCATTACAAATGATGCATTGATGTATTTGCTGGTATAGGAACCCACCATTACAAATGATGCATTGATGTATTTGCTGGACTGTAGGTACCCACCATTAAAAATGATAGATTGATGTATTTGCTGGAATATAGGTACCCACCATTACAAAAGATACATTAATGTATTTGCTGGAGTGTAGGTACCCACCATTACAAACGATGCATTGATGTACTTGTTAGAGTGTAGGTACCCACCATTACAAAAGATGCATTGATGTACTTGCTAGATTGTAGGTACCCATCATTACAAAAGATGTGTTGATGTATTTGCTGGAGTGTAGGTACCCACCATTACAAACGATGCATTGATGTACTTGCTGGTTTCCTCCGAGTCACTGTCCTCATCAGAAGACTCCTCGGACTCGGGCTCACTCTCTTTGCTCATCTCCAGCTCATGCTTCAGTGGCACCCTGTTAAAGTCATCTATGGAAAAACAGACAGTAGCAAGTCTTCCCAGAAATGTAGGCGGGACTGAGGACAGAGATCACCTACAGAGAATGCTCTCGGCATGAACACAATCCGGGGCTCAATCAAAAACTCAAATGAAAAGGAATCAAATTTCTGACTGACAGATTCATAGAAATGAAAAGGAAATGCGGAATTAATTGTACTAGTTTAATGTCAATAAAAGTCTAATCATTAAGTTATTCAATACTTAATAATTAAAATTTGTTTCAGAAGTCTAAAGAAGAAGAAACTACCCCCAAAAGATTTCAGTAATAAAAGCACAGGTCATATGTAGTGATATTTCGTTTGTATTTTAATAAATAAAGCTTGCCTGAAGTTCAGAGAGTAAAACAGCCGCACTGATCAGCCTTACAGACCAGGCAATGATGATACACACCTTTAATCCCAGTAGCCACACTAGTTTGCCACAGAAACCAGGTGGCAGTGGTGCACGCCTTTAATACCAGAACTAGAGAGGAATATAAAGCAGGAGGAGGAGGCATCTCTCACACACAGTCTCATGCTGAGATTCCTGGAGGCAGGAATGCCATTTAGGACTAAGGTAGAAGTAAGAGCTGGTGGCTAGCTGTTTTGCTTTTCTGACCTTCAGGTTGAACCCCAATTTCCATCTCTGGGTTTTTATTAATTGTGCTACAGTCATGAGAAGTAGCCTCATTATTCTCCAATTGATTATTCAGGGTTTGATATGCACACTTTCGCTGTGCGTGGGCTATCACTGTTCTGGTAACTATAACTTAGATATCTTAGATTTTTGTTTTCAAAATCATTTAATTAACAATAAATTAACAATGTCTCCTAAGAACATTTTTTAGATTAATTACTATTTAGCTTTATTTACTACTAAAGTATCCCTTGCTACTCAGTATTTTAAATTAGTAAAAACCCAGCTTATATACTTATCTACATTATTATTGATTCCATATTTTAACTGTATTAACAAGGACTTCTACAGAAATTAACTAGGCCAGCCATATGTTGATTTGATTTATCTGGTTGTCTTGTTTATTAGCTTGGCTTATATTTCACCTGTGCTAATTTTGGTATAGGCAGCTGGATGCAGCCAAAGCAGTACCAGGTGTGATCTCGTCAATAAGCTTAAATAGAATTAAAGCTTAAAAATTATTTCTAGTTCAGTGTGGGAAATTTAGTGATCAACAATTTATTGAACATTTCCGTCTTTTCTCAGCCTCTCAGATATCAGAGGTAAAGAAAACAGATGAGTGTTAAAAATCACTGCTATTTGGTGATTACCCTGATATATACTAAAGATAAAATAAAACTAATAAAGGAGAGTGATCATTTTTTTTTCTTCCGTCCCAGCTCAGAGACTTCATCTTCTTATAACTAACCTATTTCTGTTTTATTTTTTTTATCAAATATGTGGGGGGGGTTAGAGGTAGATAACACACTACATATTGTTCATCTTCTGATGTTCATTGAAATTATTGGGATTCATATAATCTGCTAAAACTAAATTTCAGATAGCCCACAAACCTCTTATTGATCATCAACCAAGTGTATGCTGTACACTAAATAAGTCCAAACACGGCTTAACTTTATCTGATGCAAGATATGAAAGTAAACTACATACATGGAACAACATTAGAATTCCTGTTTTTCTTTTTATTTTCGTCTTGATTTCCAATGTGCTGTGTCCTCCAGCTCCTGTATGAAGGAAGTCTCTAAGAAAAACAAAAACAATGGTCCTTTAAAATCTAAATATTTCTTTAATTATTATAGCCTACATATCACCCAAAGATGAGGACTTCATCGACGTCTATGAAATGTATGTTACTCCCTAGGGGTGAAAGTTTTTAAATTGGACACTGAAACTTTCTTTTGTGTTGTTCACATATTTAGTAGCTTTGAGATGTGGAAGTGGGACTGAAACGTGACATTTGTACCCAATAGAATCTGCTTCTTAGTTAAGAGACGCCTGATCGCAAGGCAGTATAGCTTGTTCTTCCATCAGACAAAACCACAAAATACAGATTTTCATTCATATCCACTATGCGATAGCAACTTGTTTTAAATGAACAGGTATGGTTCCAAAAAGAAAGGTACCCAAAGGATGTAAGAGTCCATCCATTTGGAGACAGAGCAAAGATAAAACTATTCAAACTCATTTGGAAAACTGTCATTTGAAAAGAGATGCTTACACAAAGAGAGCCTTCATAGCAGTGTATGTCAGCTATGCTACCTAGAGGAGTATTTTCCAGATCTCAGCCATGGAGTCATACAGAGACATTGCAGCTGTTATCTAAGAGGTTCAGGCTATATCTCCAGCTGCTCAAAGGACCTGACATTATCGTGTGACACTAATTTTTCAGGCATGCAAGATGCAAGGGTGTGGATGTTAAAGAATTTTCCAATAAGCTTCCAAAAGCCACTGAAGCCATTCAATGTGTATTCCACGTTAGATGCCCTACATGGAACTCTGGAGTGATCTGGGTGTGGAGCTGCAATGGTGAAACCTAAATTGCAGTGGGTTCTTCGGGATATTGAAGAGTCCTGACATGTGTACCATTTGCCAAGCAGAGTGGTGGTGAGCCGGCCTGTGATCGAACCCCGAGAACAGCCTCGTCCATTATGCTTTCTCCTCCATAATGGACTAAGCCATCAAACCATGAGCCAAATTAAACCTTTCCTCCTTTCCTCCCTCCTGCTTTGTCTAACTCTAAGGGGTCTTTTTTATTGGTACCTGGTCACAGAAAGGAAAAACATAAGTAACATAAAAAACCAGTTATCTTGGAAACACCATCTCATATTATGAGTGGTCACTCAACAGCCACTCTCCTCGAGTAGCAAGAACCTTGTTTTCTAAGAGGAGCTGATGGATCATCTTCCAATAGTGAGGTATGAAGGATTGTCTACTCCTCAATCCCTGATTCTTTCAAGTGCCCACAAACCTAAGTCTCTCACTGAAGCTGATAGTGCACAGGGCAGTATAGTACTAGCTAGGGGAAGAGGCTACTGATGAAGAGGCCACTGACACTTCATAGTGGAATGAATAAGGTTCCCAAGCTCAAATGCATGTGATCTTGGATAAAGTTAGAGTATATAGGAAACGGAATATTAGTTGAAGCTGATGCGACTTCCTTGAGGTCATTATCCACGATGGTGGAGGGTTTTGCACTGATTCATTTGGAGACATCTATACTACTTAGCCACTTACTTGTGCTGTGCAAGTAAGCCCAGTAAATGTACTAGTTCCTTGGATTGAACTCTGATAGAATTGTGACTTGGCTTTCTCATTGGGTGTCCTATATGGGGTGAACAGAAGTCTGTTCATGTTTCCTCAAGAAAAGGCAATGCGGCACTGTGGTATCTCAGCAAATCCCATTTTCTCAATGTTCCGATGTATATGATCTGTCTTCAGTAAGAATGTATCCTGGTCCCCTTCTCCCAACAGTTTCTTTCCTTTCCTTCTTATACCAAGGAGATATCACTTGATACCACCAAGAAACTGAATCATCGCTAATCTTAAATTTCTTTGCCTCATATTGTGAATAACAATTGCATATTCTCTTTGCTCCCTGCTTCTATTTATACCAATTTCATTCTCTAAAAACCCAAAGAATTTAACTTTCTGTCTTTCCCTTGTATTATAGTACTCACTATTCACCATCATTCACTCAGAGGCATCAGCTACAAATTCCAAGATCATCCGACCTCACTATTTTTTGACCTGGTGAGTAATGGACTCTCTTCCATAAGATGCGCATCTCCTTGCTCAAACCAGCATGGATGAAATAATCTACATAGTCCTGCTGTAGCTTGATTCTCTATTCTCACCCTTGGGATTCTTCTTTCTACTTCTCACCCATCCAGTTTCACCGCTGCACCTTTGTCTATTTGGTCACAAACATGACATCATGTCTAAACTATGACTTGAACCAGTCATGTTATTGAAAATTACTCTTCTTCCTAGTCATTTATTCTAGCAACTTGCTCCTAGGATTTTGTGTGCTTTTTTCAAAGTTTCCCATATACTGTTTCTATCACTTTCCTTCTTGTTTACACGTGACCTCTTCATACGTCAACATCCACTGCTATAAACATTCATTTGCAAAGATCATCAACTCCTTTGCTGTTTTACCTTTATATAACCACTTTTCAGATCTACGTGAGTTTACAGAGCCTCTATCCCTAGAGAACTCAATCAAAACCATGGAATGATTCTCTTTCAATTCACGGCCATAAACATTAGATGATCACACAATAACTTCTGACAATTTTATTATCTTTGAAATAACTATTTTTTATTCTTTCTTCCTCCCCAAGTATTAAGATCTATTTTGCCTTCCTTCCCCTAATTTCCCTCAATTCTCCACTGACGATTTTGAGTTATAATTCCTCCATAAATTAAAGGCAATTCGGGATGACGTAATGTAACGACATTCAGTTTCATAAGATTATCATGTGTAGTACACATATTTTGGAACATCCTACTATTCCCCACAAACATGTACAATTATGTGTCAATTAAACATTTTCAATATATTACCAAAAAAAAGATACTTATAGAATATTACTTCCACTTTTTGACACCCCATCACCACATTTGCCAGTCACTCTCCTACTCTATCCACATTCTCTTCTGCTTGCTTGTCTCCAACCTCTATATTCTGTCTGTTTGGGTGGAGTAATTCTCCAGTCTCTACATTCTGTCTGCTTGGATTGTAAGGTCTCCAGGTCTCTTCTAGAGACCCCCATATCCACTTACAAAGCACTTTGACTCTTGTACCTATAAATGTCCTTAGTACCAAGCAGAAATTCCATCATCCATGTTCATCAAAAAGTGAATCCCTCTTTCTTTTAGTGAATATGCATACAAGTATTTACCTTGACTATACCAGCATCATCGAACAAAAAGTATTCATGTGTGCCTTTGTGGGCTTGTGGTCAGTCAATCAGCTCAAAGGAAAGGAAAAAATGCTAAAGCTCTCTGATATTCAATCTCATGCTGTGACTACTAGTCCCCCAGAATAGGGAAGATGGTAGAACTTGGAACCATTAGATTCTGCCCCCATCCTCCAAGCTCAACCCCATTTTGGTTATGTGGTCTGCATCCGATAAAAAGCACATCGCTTCTCTTATGAAAGTAAATGCCTCAGTAAACTGGAAATTACAGGTGGAAGGGATAAATTCACACCACTTTTGACGATGAAGTTGCTTATGAATGGCTATGTCAACACACTGTCAAACCCAGCAAGCTGTGTGTCCAGTTAGCTTTCAGAAAACCACTTAATAAAGAAGTGGAGACACACAGGCTTAGCTTTTATGTTCTGTCTACCTGCTCCAGCCAGTTCAACTTCCTAATCAGTTGTAAAGTCTTCTAATTATGTCCTTTCAAAACCAAAACCAGATGTAGTGTTTAAAGGTAAGATGTTGCATTAACATTGCCTGTGGCAGGCCATTCTGTGGGCTATTGTGACTATTTTGAAACTCTTCACCTAAGCTTAGTGAAACAAGAGTGTTAGTTGTAAACTCAGCCTTCAGGGTTTAAAGAAGCCTCTTACATAACTGGTTATAAATTTAGACATTTTTTTTAAAAGAACTCTTATAGTCTTATCTTCCTCATCTGTGCTCCACTGGTTTGTAGTCAAATAATCAGCAAGGACTTCAAGAACAGGCGACATTCTGCAAAGCTTCTTATAACCATTGACAATGCTGTGACGATTGCTACCTGGAATTCAGCCTCCAGAGGAGAGGGGTCACTGGGTGGATCTTTCTTCTTCATGTTCTGTAGACATGAATGTAACTCAGACAAGTTCACTTCTGTTTCGCCAAACTGATTGTATTCCACTAAGGCCTGATGGATCAAGATGTACTGTGCCTGCAAGAAGCAAAGCCCAACATACATAATTGACATGTCCTATAGAAGAGCTATGTCATGAATACAGACTTTCCACATTGAGCAGCTGTGTGATAAAAGAATAGTGATATTTGTTGCATACAGTCTTGAAATTGACTCTCACAATTTTCTAGACTATGAATAAATTGCATTTCAGGCTAAAAATTCCAGAAGAAAAAAAAAAGCTTTGTCAAATAGAGTATTCATTGTATGTGGCCTTCATTTTATTAACTTATACTCTGTTATTTTTTATTTTTTTATTAATTTATACTCTGATATTTCCTTCAGTGATTCATATGGAGATTAAAATTAATATTATTTAAAATTATAATAATTTTCAAAGTATGTCAGGAAAAGGTTGATATCCTATAGAACTTATTATTCAAAGTTAGCATTTCTCTTCAATGAATTAAACTATTTAAGATTTCGTGTGTCAAACCCAAATTTAGCAATTCTATGCATTTTTGTTATCTCAGTTGAGTTCTTTTTGGTTTGTTTGTTTTTGTTTAAAGAAAAAATATAAGCATGATAAGGCTTTTAATCTGCCATCTCTAGTTTGACATGTCTTTTAACTGATTATTTTTGGGTATCATTTATTTTTATAAATCTGCCCTCTTGCCTATTTATCTACAAACCCACAAATACATGTACTTCACTGATATTGGTTCCCCTGTGGTATCCATCTCTGTATCCAACCGCATAGATAGATACACACTGGATCGTTCTCTCCAACACCACAAGTCATTGGCTGTGATTTTTCCATTCCCTACTATAGGTATTTAGATTATTTCCAATATTTTGTTATTCTAACTATGCTAAATCCAAGAGTCATTCCTGCACCTGTTTCTGATTATGACCATTTACACAGGCAAATTTCTACTGTTGCCCACAGACATTTGCAATAATAACTATCACTTCCAGTTAGCAAATATCATGTCTCATGCATGCAATATGTCTAAGTGTTTCCACTTATATTTTCCTTTTACCCATTTTTTGTAGTTGTTATATGAGATAATTACTGACTTTATCTCAGTACTATTCCCATTTTATGGATACTTGATCTGAAGCATAGAAAGATGAAAAGAAATCCAATAGTATATAAAATAAACAATGCAGGGCCTGTATTTGAATTTCTGAACTCTAGTCCAAAGAGCCAGGTTCTTGCAAGGTGTGGTGGTTCCTAACTGTTAGCCTAGCACTTGGGAGGCTAAGGCAGGAGTTCTACAGCAAATTCAAGGTCCGGTAGCTGTATAGTGAGATCCTGTGTAGAAAAACAAACAAAACAAAAGATGCTCTTAACCCCTAAACTATTGTCTGCTCAATGTTATGAAAAGCTGCCAACACGGTTTGTTCTTTTTCATCAGGTTCAGGCATGTAAATGATTTCACTGTTTTGGGAGTATCTTAAGCTTATATGGCTTGCGTGGTGTGTTTCAACACAAGTACAAAGTGATTCTGGTGGAGATTAGCTCATTTTAGTTCTCAGAAATTAAAATATCTTCTTTCTCCACTGTTTGAAGTTATAATGATATGGATTTCTTTTACACCCCTCAATCCTCATCCCTGAATATTTAAGTCATCAAACAATAATGAGCCTACTCATGAAAAGTTTGACTTTACCTCCACTTGTACCATGAGGCACCTCTGTCGCCTTAGCTTGACGACATAACCGTAGACATCCACTTTGCCCTCTGCTTCCAAGCCTTCAAGCATGGCATCAATTCCGATGTAGGTTCCTGTGCGCCCAACACCAGCACTAAAGGAACAAGCAGAAAAGTGAGGTGAGAGGTATACCAGATGACTCATTGAGTGAAGGAGCCTGGCTGGCAAGAATGACCTGAGTTTGATCCTTGAATTCCTCTTAAAGGTGGAAGGAGAGAACTGCATCCATAAAGCTGCCCTCTATTTGAACACCACACACACACACACACACACACACACACACACGCATGCATGCACACGCGCGCGCACACACACACACACACACACACACAAATTTTTAAAAAGAATAAAAAATGTAAACCATGTTCACAAGGAGGAAGAGGAACAGCCATCTAGGGTAGGCAATAAGGCAAATTTCATCTTAAAAATTATTTACATATTTACATTCAGGTCCTTGCTATTTATTTCATAAATCATAACATCACATGCTATATTATGTGATTATGCCCCCACAATTATAAAATGTCAGTTAGCAAGAACAGCTGTTTGAGAAATGAATCTTAGTAGACTGTCAACAAACCAGCACTAGCCAATCAATGTCCCTAGCTGCCCAACAGAAGAGTTGTGCAGAGCCACAGGGGCTCTCGCCCTGCCAGTCCTTACCTGCAGTGCACCACGATGGGACCGCTGAAGAAGTTGCTGAAAGCATTAACCCTCCGTCGAAGTTTGAGGAGCAGGTGGGGGTCTTCAGGAACCCCGTGATCTGGCCAGCTGGTGAACTGGATGTGTGTCACTTCTCTCCCAGTGGCTTTCTCTTTTTTCTGGTGAAGAGATGATGCATTCTTTGAGATGTTTTCTTTCAAAGCAAACTCAGGGGGGTAAGTATGTAAAATAAGAGGACCTGTGCAATAGGCTCCTCATGTAACTACCCCCAAACGTTTGCCTCAGACACTCTCTTCTGTGGTTTTCCAATTTCCTGTCCCATGAGAAGTCACACTAGCCTCACATGCACCATCCAGTCAACGAATGAGGAGCAGAGTCAGGAAGAGTAAGGAAAGCGGAAACTTCTCAGACTTTCTATCCTATGATGTCAATGTTAAAAATAGTAAAATAAGCTAAAATGAGAGACTAGAAAAGGTAGTGGAGATATGTAGGAGTGGAGAGATGTAGGTGGATGTTTGGAAACTAAGCAAACAGTATCCTCACAGCATTTTAGAATTCATCTGTTTGGTTTCCTGGCAAGCAGGACTATATTGCACATGTAGAAAGTACTAGTTATTTGATTTGCATTCCATTCTGTAGATTATCACACAGAGAATTATACACGTTCAAAAGATAAATAATGAAAAAGTTTACTTGTAAGTTTTCAATAGAAATTATAAAAATCCATTAAGATAGATACCTCAGAAAAGTTGCAGTGACCAGCTAGGCAACAACCCCTAAACAGCTCCTCCATATATATAATGGGGACCTTTGCCAAGTATGCATTTTTCTATTGGCAATAAATAGGATTGTTTATCCCCAAGAGCAGAGCCAGAAGGCTGTAGGAGAAATAGCTAGCAAACCTGTACATTTGGTTACTTTTTACTGAAGAAGATGTATCTGAACTTTGCACAAAGTTAAGGTCAAATAAGATATGCATGTTTAAATTGCACTACTAAGATATACATGATAAATTAAAGTGTGTTTGTTCCATTCAGAATGGTGCACCATTACTCTCTAATAATAAAACATTGTTGTCACTGTAAAATGAAAGCCTAAGCTCCTCTGACTCCCCACTTGGCAACTCAGCCTAAGGCAACTACTAATCTATATTCTGCATTTATAGGTTCCTCTATCTGGAATTTTCCTGAAAATAGAATGACATAATAAGAAATGACCTCCATTTCAACTCTTTCCAAGGCCATGTTAACCTCATTCTTTACTGAACTGAATTCTCTCTCTCTCTCTCTCTCTCTCTCTCTCTCTCTCTCTCTCTCTCTGTGTGTGTGTGTGTGTGTGTGTGTGTGTGTGTGTCGCTCTCTCTCTTTCCTGTATAGTTGTAACTTAATACTTCTCAAATTGCTCATACCATATGCCATTTATTTAAAATATGCTTTTCATAATGCATACAGACTATTGACAAACGGGATTGTTTGTTTTTCCACTCAATAACCTCGTCACTGACTCAGAGCATCTTGTGGACCCTCTTGTTACTGCTTCAGAGGACCAGAAGAGCAGGTACTTCTGACTCGTGTAGACAAGCAATGCATCAATCAGCAATCTGAATTCTAGCCTGCCTGTCAGTTTTCATGGCTATTTCAGCCTGGCTCTTTCTCCTAAAGATCATTAAAAATGATTTTCCCAGATGTGTTTTAGCTCTTCACATATAATATTCCTTAGCTGCACTTTTATAAAACTGTCATGCCAAACCAAAAGTTACATAATGAAAGAAACCCACATGTGTGATGTTCAGCTTCTGAATGATGTAATCAGGACATATTTTGTGCTCGATGATCTTTACCACGACATCTCTGAAAGCCCGGGTGCCTTCCTCCATGCATGGCCAGTATTCTGCACACTTGTTCTGTGGTTTGAAAAAATTATTCATGACTCCAAAGTATCATAAATCAGTTTCTGCTTACTCCTAAAACATCGACAATCAAAAATCTACTCAACTGATATTCCCCCAAGCATTTGAAAATTATTTTAATAACGTGCACTTTGAGCTGAAATGTATTCTATTTCCCAATACAGTTTCTGGAAGGGTTTGTCTTAGCCAATTAGCAGAAGGACGATCTGCCCAGCCATCAACATCTATTACAAGAAGACTGCAAAAAATGATTAGCAAAAGACGGTCACTTTCAGGCTCTGGTTTTCACCTCTCTCAACACTGTGTTATGTGGGTGTCTGCTGTCTACCCAAGGTCAGTTTGCCGTGATCATTCACAAATAGTTGTGAACTTGGCACGTTGCAATGTACAGAACTTATCAATAAACGCCTCAAAAGCAGTGCACTCTACTATTACACACGCACACACAAACTTAGTATACAAATTTAGGTTTTCTACCTGGATGAAAATGTAGATAAAATGTTAACAAGGTTAAAAGAGAGAATTGCTAGATAAAATGTTAACAAGGTTAAAAGAGAGAATTGCCTGTATTACTTATATGAGATGCAGCTCAGCATTTCCTTTCCCAAGATCCAACCTCAGCCTTCTGAACTCTTACCCTGTTTCCTTCTTCACATCGTGTGACCATGACGATAACTGTGGCTTTTTGCTCCCAGATCATCCTCCAGAAGTCGTCAACCGTTTCATCCCGGGGTCCTAGAAGTTAAGTGCAAGTTACAAAATGCTTCCTTAGAGATGCTCCATCACCAGTTTCCAGGAATAACTCCAGGATTGGAAATAAATTACCTTGTGCGGCAATGTATTTTCTTGGTTCTTTGAAGCCCTGATCAAAACACACAAAGAGAAGAGAGCATTTATCGAAAACTTGTTCATGCAAAAGTCTGAATCACAAGAAGTTGGCATGGCTCTATCATGATTGTGAACAAATGTGGCCATTTCCAGATCATAGTAGTGAGCATTTAATGGTGCAGAGCAGGTTAGTTACCATTGCAAACAGCAATCCTGACCTGCATATATGTTTGCATGTACTCCAGATACCACTTATAATTAGACTTCATCTCCTCTTAGATAATAAGGAATTGGAAAGATGAGTCCAGACTTTCCCTGTTTATCCTCTGCTATTTAAACCTTTTTACCAGTCAAGGAGTTCTTTTTCAGAATTTTACTCAATTTCTTGCAATAAATTCCCCAGGGAACACACCTACACTTTGCCATATTAACTATTGCTGGAACATGCCTTGGATTCCCTGGAGTCCTTTTATATCATTCCAGATATGAAAAGTAAAAACATTAATTATCTGTAATGACTGCTTTCTCTGCTCCACTGACTAAGACAAGGAGGCAGTGCAGACACAGATAACATATGCTAATTCCTTGCAAAATACTCTCAAACACTTTACCTTAGTAAATAGGGAAATTCCATTGGAAGAGTTAGTGTTGTCATTGCTTGAAATTTTGCCCATCAGGTATATGAATCCTCACTTAATTTAGTAAGTCTCATGATGGTATTGGTCAGGTGTATTTATTCATAAAGTCCAGGGGGAAGCTACAGTTTATCAAGAGCCTACATAGGAGCTGACAAAATCTGCTTTTCGGAGGGTTGGAGCTCAGTTAGAGAAACATAATTATAGCTCAGTCCTATCATTAGCATACATATTTGAACAGAATATGTAGGCTATTTATTTTTAGAGCCTACCTAAAACCTCACAAAATCTCTAGCATTGCCATATCTGCTCTGAGTCACATTCCTTTGAAAGAGAAGATACTTGGAAAATAAACTTGTGTATTCTAGAAAAAAAAAAAACCTTGGTCATCATAATTGTTGTGACTGCGGAGATCACTTGCCAAAATCAGTTAAAATGAAGGTGAAAATTATGACCAATAACTAAATTATTTTGGGAACCACTCTTCACATGTGAAAGTGTTGGTTCCTACTGAAAACAAGCTTCACAGAGAACATAGAATAAGAGTTTATATTATGAAGATCATTCACATATTCAGGAAAAATGCATCAACTCAGTTAGATACCAGGGCATGGTATTTAAGAAAGAATAAAAAATATTAGGTATCAAAAATATTTGATGAGAGACAGGTGCTGGGTGGTATCTTCAGAGACTACCTGGGGATGCAATCCCAGTCCTGATTCTAGAAAAACTGGGACTATTTCACCATGAGTTGTGAGAGTTGAACCATCTCTGCATCTCTGAGATGAAGCCAACTTGATCATGTGGATGATGGCTCTGTGTGTTCTTGGATTCGATTTGCCAGTATTTTATTTAGTATTTTTGCATCAATGTTCATGAATAAGATTGGTCTGTAATTCTCTTTCTTAGTAATGGCTTTTTGTGGTTTGGGTATCAGGGTAATTGTAGCCTCATAAAAAGAGTTTGACAATGTTCCTTTTGTTTCTATTGTGTAGAATAGTTTGAGGAGTATTGGTATTAGTTCTTTGAAAATCTTGTAGAATTCTGACCTGAAACTTTCTGGTCCTGGGCTTTTTTTTGGTTGGGAGAGTTTTGATGACTGTTTCTATTTCTTCAGCAGTTATAGATCTGTTTAATTTGCTTATCTGGTCTTTATTTAATTTTGGTAAGTGATATTTATGCGGAAAGTTGTCCATTTCTTTACGTTTTCCAATTTTGTGGAGTGCAGGTTTTCAAAATATGACCTGATGATTCTCTGTATTTCTTCCGTGTCTGTTGTTATGTCCCTTTTTTATTTCTGATGTTGTTAATTTGGATAGTCTCTCTCTGCCTTTTGGTTTATTTAATTAATATATGGAAATCACTGAAGATGGTGACTGATAAACAGCAAATGCATTTAGCAAGTTATCCAATAGCCATGATAACTTATGTGAATGATTTAACCCTGGAAAACTATATAATATCTCAAAAAGTGACTTTATTAATGATTAAAACACAAATGTCAAGGGTATATTAATTTATGAGTGATTTAACTAGAAAATACATCTAAATTAGTTTATTCTCTTATACAGATTTATGTGTAATTGATCGAATTCTTATTCCCAAATTTTATATTTGCCTGAAGCCCTAAAATGTGCTTTTAAATGAAAGTGGTGTCTTTCCAGATCTGGGAGATAAAATGATGTCATAGGGTGCAATTCCCAGTGTCCATATGAGTGAAAAGGGTGGGTTATGAAAATATGGGAGCTGAAACAAGCAAGAAGGCCATGAGGTGGAGGCAGAGACTTGAGAGAGACAGTCATTAGTGATCAGAAACAAGAATAGATGGAAGCCAAAGGTGGTCAAATAGGATTTTTCTCCCAGAGAACTTGAGTGAACATGGCTCTACTGACATCTTGCTTTGAAAATTTTAAGTTCAGAAACTCAGAGAACAGAATTATGTTATTTTCTTGGTACTAATTTGTAATATTTTCTTATACCAGATCTCAGAAATGAACATATAGACCCACATATGTAAAAGAAACATTACTAAACTTAAATCGCGCATCAAACCCCACACATTAATAGTAGAGGGCATAAACATCCCTCTCTCAACAATGGGAAGACAGAAACTCAACAGAGAAAGAAGAGAACTAGCATATGTAATGACATCTACAGAGCATTCCACCCAAAAGAATGTATCTTTTTCTCAGCACCCATGGAATCTTCTCTAAAATTGACCACATACTCAGTAACAAAGCAAACACCAACAAGATAAAAAAAAACCCTGTATCTTATCAGATCACCATGGTTTAGAGTTAGAATTTAAGACCAACACTAAATGCAGAAAGTCTAAAAACTAATGGAAATGAATCAGTGGTCAATTGAAGCAACCCTGGGTCAAGGAAGAAATAAAGAAAGAAATTAAAACCTTTCTAGAATTAAATGAAAATGAAGACACAATGTACCCAAACCTATGGGACACTACGAAAGCAGTGCTAAAAGGAAAGTATATAGCACAAAGGGCCTACATAAAAAAGTAGAGAAATCTTACTCTAGTGACTTAACAGCACACCTGAAAGCTCTAGAAAAAAAGCAGACTCACCCAGGAGGAGTAGATGACAGGAAATAATCAAATTGAGGGCTGAAATCAATAAAATAGAAATAAAGAAAACAATACAAAGAATCAAGGAAACCAAGAACTGGTTCTTTGAGAAAAATCAACAAGATAGACAAACCCCTATCCAAACTAATCAAAAGGCAGAGAGAGAACATCCACATTAACAAAATCAGAAATGAAAAGGGGGATATAACAACAGAAACTGAAGAAATCCAGAGAATTATTAGGCCATACTACAAAAACCTGTATTCCACAAAATTGAAAAATGTAAAAGAAATGGACAGTTTTCTGGATAGGCACCACATACAAAAAATAAATCAAGACCAGATGAACAATTTAAATAGACCTAAAACCTGCAAGGGAATAGAAGCAGTCACCAAAAGCTTCCCAACCAAAAAATCCCAGGGTCAAAAGGTTTCAGTGCAGAATTCTACCAGAAGCAGAACTTCAAATAAGAGCTAATACCTAAACTCCTCAAAGTGTTCCACATAATAGAAACAGAAGGAACATTGACAAACTCTTTTTATGAGGCTACAATTACTCTGATATGGAAACCACACAAAGATGTGTCCAAGAAAGAGAATTAGAGACCAATCTCACTCATGAACATAGATGCAAAAGTACTCAATAAAATACTGGCAAACCGAATCCAAGAACACATCAAAAAAAAAATCATTGACCGTGATCAGGTTGGCTTCATTCCAGACATTCAAAAATCTTTAAATGTAATCCACCATATAAATAAACTGAAAGAAGAAAATCTTTTGATCATCTCAATAGTTGCTAAAAAAGCATTTGACAATATCCAACACCTCTTCATGATAAAGGTCTTGGAGAGATCAGGGATACAAGAACATATTTAAACATAATAAAAGCAGTATACAGCAATCCAACAGCCAACATCAAATTAAAAGGAGAGAAAAGCAAACCAATTCCACTCAAACCAGGAACAAGGCAAGGCTGTCCACTTTCTCCATATCTATCCAACATAGTTCTTAAAGTTCTGGCTAGAGCAATAAGACAACAAAACAGATTTGAATGAAAGAAGTCAAACTTTTGTTATTTGCAGATGACATGATAGTATATAGAAGTGACCCCAAAAACTCTAGCAGGAAACTCTTACAGTTGAAAAATACCTTCAGTAACGCGGTAATATACAAGATCAATTCAAAAAATTCAGTAGCCCTTCTGCATATCAAAGATAAAGAAACTGAGAAAGAAATCAGAGAAGCATCACCCTTCACAATAGGCACAAATAACATAAAATATCTTGGGTAACACTAATTAAAGAAGTGAAAGGCCTGTTCAACAAGAACTTTAAGTTTTTGAAGAAAGAAATTGAATGAGTTGCCAGAAAATGAAAAGATTTCCCATGCTCTTGGATAGGTATGATAAACATAATGAAAAATCCTTCCAAAAGCAATCAATATATTTAATGCAATCCCCATCAAAATTCCAACACAATTCTTCACAGACCTTGAAAGAACAATAATAAAGTTATATGGAATCACTAAAAAAGCCTAAGATAGATGAAACAATGCTGAAATTTATCCAAAACACTGAAAGAACTTCCAGAGGATTCACAATCCCTGACATCAAGCTCTATTATAGAGCTACAGTAATGAAAACAGCTTAATATCAGCAAAAAAACAGAGATGTTGACCAATGAAACCAAATCAAATACTTGGATATTAATCCACACACCTATGAACACCTGATTTTTGACAAAGAAGTTAAAATTATAGAATGGAAAAGGATAGAATCTTTAAATGATGCTGGCATAACTGGATGTCAACATGTAGATAAATGGAAAAGATTCATATCTATCTCCATGCACAAAACACAAGTCCAAATGTATTAAAGACCTCAATACAAATCCTACCACACTGAACCTGACAGAAAAGTAACTGGGAAGTTGCCTTCAATATATGGGTACAGGTGATTACTTCATAAATATAACACCAGTAGCACAGACAATGAGAGCAACAATAAATAAATGGGACCTATTGAAACTGAGAAGCTTCTGTAAAACAAAGGACAGATTCAAGAAGACAAAAAAGACAGCTGACTAAATGAGAAAATATCTTCAACAACCTTTCGTCAGACAGAGGTCTGATCTCCAAAATATTTGAAGAACTCAAGAAATTGGACATCAAATTACAAGATAATCCAGTTTTAAAAAATGGGGTACAGAACTAAACAGAGAATTCTCAATATAAGAATCTCAAATGGCCCAAAGACACTTTAAAAAATGTTCCACATCCTTACCCATCAGGGAAATGAAAATCAAAACAATTCTAAGACACTATTTTACACCAGTCAGAATGATTAATATAAAAACACCAAAGATAGTTTATGCTGGAGAGGATGTGGAGTAAGGGGAATACTCCTCCATTGCTGGTGGGAATGCAAACATGAAAATTCACTCTGGAACTCAGTATGGTAGTTTCTCAGAAAATTTGGAATCAATTTACCTCTAAATCCAACAATATCACTCTTGGCTATATACCCAAGGTATGCCCATATACTACAAGGACATCTGTTCAACTATGGTCATATCAGCATTATTTGTAATGATCAGAACTTGGAAACAACCTAGAAACCCCTCAACTGAAGAATGGATAAAGAAAATGTGATACATTTACACAATGGAGTACTACTCAGCAGTAAAAAATAATATCTTAAAATTTGCAAAGAAATGGATGGAACTAGAAAAATCATCCTGAGTGAGGTAACCCAGACCCAGAAAAACGAACCTGGTATGTACTCACTCATAAGTGGATACTAGCTGTAAAGCAAAAGATAACAAGCCTATAGTCCATGAGCCTAGAGAAGCTAAGTAACAAGGTGAACCTAAGAAAAACATATATGGATCCACCTGTGAAGGGGAAATAGACAGGATCTCCTGATAAAATTGGAAGCATGGAGGTGGGAGGAGAAGAGAGGTGGGAATGGAGAAGGAGGGGAGAGGAAGAGAACTTGAGGGAATGGGATAGTTGAGATGGAAGCGGGACAGAGACGGAGAGCAAGGAAAGAGATATTTTGATTAAGGGAGACATTGTGGGGCTGGCAAGAAACCTGACACTAGAAAAATTCCCAGGAATCCACAAGGATGACCCCAGCTAAGACTATAAGCAATTGAGGAGAGGGTGCCCGAACTGATCTTGCCCTGTAGTCAGATTGATGAGTATCTTAAATATCACTATACAACCTTCATCTAGCAACTGATAGAAATGGAGGCAGGGACCCAGAGCAGAGCACTGGGCTGAGCTTACAAAGTCCAGTTGGGAGATAACCAACTCTGGCCAGACAGGGAAGAAACCAGCATAGGACCAAACTGAACCCTGAGTGTGAATGATAGTTATATGGCTGGGGCAGACTGCTGGGCCACTGACAGTGGCATAAGGATTTATCACTGATTGTACTGGCTTTCTGGGAACTCATTCTTTTTGGATGGATACCTTGCTCAACCTAGATGTAGTAGGGAGGACCTTGGACCTTCCTCAGAGCAGTGTGCCTTGCCCGCTCTGGGGGGACAGGGTGGAAGAAATGGGAGAAGGGGAGGGAGTAGGAACTGGTATTTGTGTGTAAAATGAAGAAAAGATGACTTGTTTTCTTTAAAAAAAAAACAAAATGAAAAAAGAAACTATGAATTCATGAGGACTCGCCTGACAGAAGAAAAAACTGGGTAGAATGGGTAAGGAGATGTTCTCAGCCATACATATGTGTTTCCCTACCATGTAAAATTCTTTAGCTCACAGGAAGCAGGCGTAATTGAAAATTATATAATCCAAATTTTTAAATGTTTTAATAAATTCTGGCTAAATATTTTCAATTTGGATAACTACACAGGGGATGAGTAGCATCAGTGGAGAAGGTGGCTACTGCAGCGCCTTATAGAACAGAAACACAACAATTTGGGGTCAAGTATACCTGAACTGTATCTCCGTTAAGCCTTTGATGATTTCTTTAGTCTTTTAATGACTAAAGAACCTGAGCTTCCCACTTCTCTTATATCTAGAGGGCATAGTGTGCTCAGATGAAGAAATGCAGAATTCTTATGAGAAATGTATGCAGAGAGCATTCAGTTTAATGCACAGCAAAGAGTAGGTTTTAATCTTGGCTAAAAAGAAGCACTATTTACTTCTAGCACCAGCAAGCATACACATAACTACTTTTGCAAACATTAATGATTTTGTTGTAGGTGTCAGCTATGTTATGAGTTTAACTGAAAATATTTCTTACTTCCTTAAAGTTTTACAGAAACAGTGAAGAAACTCAATGGAACATATACATACAAAAAAAATGAACATTTCCACCAGCCAAAAGAGGCTATAAGGTAACAAGAGCATATTTACTCACATCAATGTAGCTGGCATTTATGTAGGTGGACCCTACATCTCCATTTATTTCAGAGAGTTCAACACGGTTATAATCATCTGTTTAAAGAGAAGAACACTTCAGTATTGAAGTACTGAGTAGTCACGCAGTTTCAGCATACGGAAGCTCAGTTCCCTACTTGCACTCACAGGGAAGGATGTCAACATAACGGTTCTTATTCTGGTTGTGGGCCTTCCGAGCATCTTTGATGGAAAACTTGCTGAATACCCGTGGAATGCTCTAAAAGACACAAAGATTCTTGGGGTTACAGAAGATTCTGAAAAAAAGAAGGAGAAGGAAGAAGAGGAAGAGGATGGAAAGAAAGGGGAGGGGAGAGGGAGGGAAGGAGGGAGGGAGGAAGGAAGGAATGGATATTAAGTTAGTTTCTCCTTTGCCAGTTGTCACTGGAGGTAAATGAGGTAACTTATAAATATATCCTTTCTACTGATAAACATGCTAAATAAAATAGCAGGAATTAATTTTATTATGTATTTTTCAAAAAACACATCTTTTCTATAAAATTAATGACAGAAAAATTAAATTAAAAAATAAATTCAGAAAAAAATCTTAATCCTACATTGAATACAATAATCAATATGACACTCAAAACCTTAGTTCATGACTGATAATTAGATAGTCATATAGAACATAAGAACAAAATGAGCCAAATATGTTTCATGACAGGACTTTACAATCAGTTACAATGCACTAAAGCATTATACTATGATGTTTACCAGTTTTATAATGTGAATGACCTTGCATCCTTAATGAGTCTCTCATCTGTAAATATTGCAGTAACATATGTCTGCACTGCATTGCTGTGTTCTGTGGATAAATTATTAAGGCAAATGGTTGTGCAAATATACTTAGCATGTACTCATCTTGATGACCATGTGGAATTTCTTACCCTGTATCAATGATGACACATACCTGAAATTCCGCCAGAAAAAGCCTTCCCTCATCAGCAATCTTTCTTTTATACGTTTCCAGCAAAACGTCAGCATGAATTGGCTCCACATCCATCAGTTGCTTTTCCTCATCTGTAAACAAGTTAGATTCAAGACCAGTGTTGTGTCTGTCTCTCAGATATGCATACATTAATAGAATTCCCAGCTTGAACTTACTCCTCAACAATTTTCTTCTCTCCATCTTTGTGGGAAATTTCATTCCCATGGAAGTGTTTGCTTATAAATTAATGACTTGTAAATCTGACTTTATATTATTCTCTTTACTAGAATGAGCTTCTCCTTTTCCTATGACAAGGTAAAAGGCCCCTAAAAAATTTTACTATTGTTAGATATCCATGGTTTTGACTGGTTACATGGAATTGATATTAATTGACATATTTCTATATTCCATGATTATGATTTTTCTTATCAACAGTCTCACACATGCTAAAAAAATATTTACCCAGCAATTCTATCCCCAGCCTCCATTTTTAAATTTTGTGCATTATTACAATTATACAGATGATAAGAGAAAGTGATTAATATTATTCTGTTCATCATTCATCTTAATTTTGTTACAGTATATTATCAAACATATTATATTCATCTTTTGTACTCAAGAATATTTAAAAATTAAATACATTGTAGGACAAGTTTTTATCCTTTAAAGAAAGAGTGTAGATGGGTACTGCATACTACCCTTTTTTTCCATTAGGAAAGCTTTCATTATCACCATTATTTATACATAGATCTTGACAAAATATAAGCTTTTACAAGACATATATTTGTTATTTGATATATTTTATGTGTATGAGTTTTTGTTCATATTTATGCCTGTGCACCACATACATGCAGGACTCACACAGGTCAGTAAAGGGAATATCTGATTCCCTGAATCTGGATTCTAGGGCAATTGTGAGCAGCCATGTGGAAGCTGGGAATTAACCCAGGTCCTCTTCAAGAGAAGCCAGTTCTCTTTACCTCTGAGATGTCTCTCCAGCCCCGCAGACCATGATTTTTAAAAGGTTAAGAAAGTTTGTGCTGTCACACATAGAAATATTTCTCCTACTGTTCCAACTCCTGTTTCTGATTCTTTTTCCAGGTATCATGGTAACTGTCCCCATTGTTAGATGAAGAAAGAGCTGTCCATGAGTGTGGTACAGCTATCTCACTGTTCACAAAAACTTTGTTTACAAACACAATTACCACTTGGTCTAGTTGCAGTAAGTAGTTCCATTAGGCGGTGAAAGATGCCTGGAACTCATCCATGCTGAGCTGAGGGCTGTGTTGAGAGTCGGTAAGTTCTAAAATCATCCCAGTTGCAATTGGTACTAATTACACCATGAAACCTCTGATCCTTCCAATCCACCTCAACTCTGGGAAGTGTGTTCTGCCCTCTGCCCAGAACTGACCACACTTTTGTACCTCCTTCTCCTGTCAGCCTAACAGAAGTAACACTCTAGAAATACTACCTTGTTGACTTCATCTATTCATTAGCATGCCCTTAATTCCTGGGCACTGGGGAGAAACACTGAGAAAAAAAAAGAAGACCCTCCCACCTTCCCAAAGTCTGCAGCCTACTTATGAAAATGAAAAAGACATAAGCAAGTACAACTGTGTCAGGCTGTGATCCCGTCTCTAAAGGAGACTAAACTTAAGGATCTGTGAAGAATCAGCCCAAAAGCTGCTGCACACACGCTTGCTGCCCCCTGTTGTCAGAAGGAAACCCTTCACACAGGAGATAGCACCAGACACACGGGTGCTGTGAAATTCTGCGTCTTTGAAGGGTCTAGAAACAAGAATTTTATTTTTATTTTTAAGTTTGCTTCTGATTTTCCTGGAATTTGGTTTCTGGAATAAAGTATGCTTTTGGTTTTTTTTAGACTTTGGTGGTCTGTCCCTTTCTTTGTGTGATGCCCCTGGACCCAACATCTTAAATAAGCTACTTTAATTATTGTAAACATAGTCTAAACGTCCTTAATGGTTTTTACTGGTTCTGTCTTTAAAACATAAAGAAATTTTATAAAGACTGGAAGAAGGAATGGCCTTACTTTATATATTGTCTATCTTATTTATCATTGTGCCTTCAGTGGGAGGTTCCACTGTCCCACTCTGGAAAAATCTGAAGATATTCCACATCACTTCCTCACTATAGAATATCATCCACTCTCCCGTTCTTCCTTCTTTCCTAGTTTGTCTGATGTTTCCCCGGAGTCTTTGCCAACTGAATTCCTGCACCCTCCACAGGCAATTTTCTATCGTTTATCTTTCTACAGCACTATGCACATTACCCAGCCTAATGTTTTCCAAATTGTTCCTACTCATCAGCAGACCTGCTTCTTCCATTAGAAACCCAAACCTTAAAGGGCAGAGACAATGGCCTGTCACTATGGTACGCTCAGTGCCATAGATAATATTTGTGATACCTTGAGAACTTCACATAGATGGCTACTTTTGCAGAAATGTAAATTTGCTTCAAAATTTGTCAGTGGACAAATTTCAGGTTGAATTTTTTAAAAATGCACAGCTCTTATTTTAAAATAAGAGGTTGCAAATTCAGAAAAATAACTTTCAATGGTAAAAATTATTTATACTCACCCCTTGTAACAAGTTCTTGTTGTTCATCTAAATTGCTGTGAAAATAAGAAACATGGAATTCACTTGGTGTTCAGGGTAACTGAGCAAACACTGTTTTCTGGATGTAGTGAGTGACAGGAGAAATAGAGGTGTGGATAAGAGAAAAAGGGGTAGGGAAATTAGAAAAGGAGGGAAAACAGAAGGATGTAAAGTGGGAGAGATAAAACAAGAATTTAGGGAGAATGAAGAAAGCAAGAGGGGAGAGAAAGCAACCAAGGGTTGCCTGTAAATTTCAGAAGGATGAGAATGAATCAAGAGAGTCCTTCCAGTATTCAGAAATGTTTATCTTCTTGGGCAAAATAATGAATGCACTTCCAAGAATGTCCCTCTTTCTGCATTTGCTGTCCTCAGATTACTTTCATCTACTGAGAATTAAAAGAGAAGGTACACCGTCTTTGCACTAATTAGTGTCAAAACAGGCCTACAATATCATTAACAAATGTAGTGAGTATAAGTACTTACAGTTAGCCAATAATTTCATGTTAAGCCATGAACTGAAGTTCGTGCTGTCTTCTCTCATTGCTTGGTCAATGCATTTTGGGCAACAACTTGTGACATTATTACAACCACTATTACCTCCTAATTCAACATTGTCTCTTACCTGGATCTTTTCTTACGCAGATCATAGATTTTATACAGAACAACAAGCAGGGCTATTGATGTCACAACAATCAGAAATATCAGGAATGTAATCAGTGCTTTATCATTATCTAGAAATAAAAATGACACACGAGAACTTATTATGTCAAATACTTTGCTAGACAATGTGTCTGATCTTCATGAACTAGAATTTTAGTATTTTTCATTTATGGTAAAGATTCAAAGCTAAAATTTTAGAATAAGATAAAATACATTAAAGTCATGATTTTGCAGTGATGGGCTCTGTTATTTCAACATTCCCAAGGCCTTTATATTTAAAGAGACTAATTAGAATATAGATGAGTACTTCCATTTCTTTTCATTAAATACTGTACTTTTGTAGAAAACTATCATTTAGATTTAATTCCCTTTCACAGACTCATTTTAAAGGGATCAATGAGGTAATGTAGTTATTACAGCTTTCAGAAAGAAACTCATAGTTTACCATTGAGCACAGAAGTGGGTAGCCTCCTAAGGGATTCATAAAAGCTTCTACCCCACAAAGATAAATCTCTTACATGCTCATTGGGGAATAGAACCAATTAGCCAAGAGACAAAATTTATTTCATTTGACAGTGAGGATTAACACTTTCTGTAGCTTGAGTTTTCACAAAGAATCAATGTGAACCACATGCCTAGGGCAAGCAGGATTGGCATATCTTTATCCTGGGTCACATACCATCCTTTTTATGCCCACAATGGAAAGGCAGTAAACCCATGCAGTGACATCAAGGTTTGAGTCCTGGAGACAGGCTGTTGGGCCTCCAACCTTAGTTCTTACTTCCTGGAAAGGAATTTGGCCAGAATCCTATTATCTTTGCACCTTAGTTCCTTAATTCCTAAATTGAGGCTAAATAGTGTAATTCCCATAAATGATAGACTGTGAATAGCACAGAGAAAAGTAGCTATCCACAATCCCCCAGGCCCCGTTTTTTTTTGTGTGTGTGTGCTTTATTGTCTCTAATGATGCTGCAGACACTTAAGGTATCTTAGAAAATGAGACGTCATCAGCACACACACCAGTAGCACAAATATATGTCAAGCATCACAGTCAAGAAAGTAGTCCCATTTCAAAGAACTACCAAGAGCATCTGTCAGCGCAAGCAAATATTATAAAAATTTGTAATAAAGACAACATTCACTTAGTGACTAAATGATCAAATCTATTAATTTAATTTTTATGACACTGTATTCTAAGTTTTTCCTTAGATTTTTGAAAATTGCAGGTATTTATGAAATATATATAACCAACTATGGAGTCAGTCTATGGATGCAAAAAGAGTACATCTTTGTCAAACAAATGCACACAGATAGAGGTGGGAAAAATAGGCCAGTATGACTTACAAGATGTTGATTGATTTTCAACAACTGCTTCTCCCTGATACTCTCCATTGTGAAAAGAGACCTAAATTTCAATTAAAAGAAAAAAAAAGAAAAAGATTAGTTTTCTCTATAAGTGTTCATGGCATGTTATGAAATGTACATTATTTTTCATAAATGCTACTTATTGTCATTAAAACCTCCTGAGTAAAAGCTGAGACTTTACAGTTATTTCATTGTACACAGTCAAAAAGTTTGAAAGGGGGTTGACCTCTCTTAGGAATGACATCAGTAACAAATGGAAATGGAAGAACACAGTCCAAGAAATGAAATCCAGAATGAATAATTTTAATTTTAAGCTATAGTAAATAGACAAAAAAATAAAGTTGTCTATTAATACGCTAGCAGGCTCACATTTATTTTTAAGGTAAATCTGCTACTTACAAGAGTTGGATGTGGAATATGCATGTTTTTGAAGGTAAAGACATGAACAAATTGCAGTGTGGAAAGCATAAGCACCTAGAGCTCATAAAATTTAATATAAATAAAGAAAATCAGCTTGATCTAAACAGAAACTGAAAGGGGTGCTGAAACAAGACTACTGATGCCACATAAATTATGCAAAAATAGATCTGAATGACACCATTGCAAGGAACCGGCATGATGAAGGCAATCATGCACGGAAGCCTTCACTCTCTATACAGGTGCATATAGGATTTCCCAATACCCATAAACCAGATTGTATCAATTACCTTTTATAAAGTAATACAATTCACTGCAATATAATTTTAAACTACACAGATATAGTACATCATAAACTCTTCCAAGTATCCATCATAGACTCTTTTGAAGTCATCAAGGTAGAAACAATCAGAACAAACAATAGACTTTAAGAACCCATTGCTTTCTGTGTGCAGGCAGGCAGCTATGACTGACAAGACATGTACAAATGTTTCCAAACCATGGTAATAATGATCATTATTATTTATAATTATTAATATAATGATTATTTTCATAAGAAGTAAAGATACAATGAGGAAAACATCCAAATGAATTACTAGGAATAAATTATTAATAATAAAACAAATATAAATATTTTAGTGGAAATGGTGATACTGAGTAAATATGATATGATTATACCTCATGAAAATATGTATATTGCTTTAGGGTCATAAATGTATGTGAAAATAAATTATGGCAAGTGAAATGAAGAAAACAACAGATCTATTTGTACAGTGAAAGAAGGAATAGCTAAGTGAAAATTGTCTCTTAATTTGAATTTTATGTTTATAATGTTCACTCATATATCCAAGAATAATTTACAATGTCTGAAGAGTGGAAAAGAGAATCCTAGGAAGAAAAGCATGCCATGGAGTGAAGTCATCAACAAGATAAAAGCTGAGTGTGTGAGAGACTAAATGGAACACTGTGCCAAGGGCTTTGTGGCCACTGGGGAAGTTGCCACAATGGAACATAATGCAGCATGCTTTAGTAACAAACAGCACACTGTCTCTCCATGTGGAACACCCTTCAGGAACATATAAATGGCACACTCAAACAAATATCTGCAAGAACCAATGATTGTGAAAGATAATGTAAATGATTCTCAAAGAATAGCTATGTATCAAAGAATCAAAGGGATTTCTAGGATACAAACCATCCCTATACTATTTATAGTTTCACAACATTGAAAAAGAGTGAAATATATTCAAAATGCAACAAAAGTTATGCATACCACAAAGTTGTCAAACCCATTTCTTCCTATTTATTGAATTGTCCCCTTTGTGAATACCTACCCATAGAATAATAAAATATTCAACTATTTATTCATTGATGCATTAAAACAATAATGAACTGTGAAAGAGAAGAGATAATTTACCTCTTGGAATATGATGAGTGTTTAGCATTAGAAAACCCAATACTGTAATTCACCCTGGGACCAAATCAGACTACTCTGGCACCATATAACACAGCACCATATATATTTTTATGGATTCCAACATATTTGTGATGACTATTCATGGTTGTCAACTTGATTATATCTGGAATTAAGTAAAACCCAAGCAGCTAGGTATGTTTGTTAGGGATTTTTTTTCTTTCATTGAATCTTAAGTGGAAAGACCCATTGCATATCTAGATTTCTAGGCCTTAATCTGGACCACGCCTTTTTGTGGAAGCTTATATAAAAGAGACAAAAGAAGGAAGTAATTGCTCTTTGCTTGCTTGCCCTTCCTCTTGCTATCAAGGCATTCTGTCACTGGCATTAGAACATATTTCTTCTTCAGGATTCTGGCATATACTGAAGACCAAGTGAGACATCCCACCTCATGGACTGAACAGCTGCTGAATTCTTGGACTTTCCCTTGTTAAATAGCCATTGTTGGAAGAGATGAACCACAGCCTATAAGCCACTATAATAAATCTCATATATATTCATTCTGTTCTGTTACTCCAGAGAACCATAACTAACACACTACCTTTCTTCCTTAAAATTGTAGTCGAAAAAGGTGGTTATACAAAAATACTTGGAGTGCAAGAAGCCAAGGTAGTCATTTTGTAATAGTTAATGTTCTTTGTCAAATTGACAGTATCTATAATCACCTATGGAAAGAAACTCAAAATATATCTGTAAAGGAGTTAGTTGAGGAATAAGACCCAACCTCTATGTGGGTAGCGCCATTTCATGCTAGACTAAATAAATAATGAGACTTAATAATAAAGAGAAAGTAGGCTTTATATTGCTCTGTCGCTCTGTAGCTGTAGATAAAACGTAGCCAGATGCCTCATGGCCCTGCCATCATCACTTCCCCACCAAGCTGGACTGGACCCACCTCCGACTGTAAGAAAAATACATTCTCTCTTCAAGTCGATTTGCCAGGTATGTTGTCAGAGAAAGAAGACAAGTAGCGAATATAGAAAGCCAGAGGTCAATGAGATCACTCCACAGATAAAACTGCTTGCTATACAAGCCTGGCAACCTGAATTCAATCCCTTGAGTCTATGGTAGAAGGAGACAATTGGTTTCCCGGACATGTCCTCTAACTTCCATGTCTGTGCACTATAGCATATATTGGCCATGTTCACATACTCATGTGCCTTCATTAGATAAAGTAAAACTGATGAAGAAAATTTCCTCCGAGGAATGGGATGATTGCTGTGATACACCTGAGCACATGACCTCACTCCTTTGGAAATGGTTTGTGCAAAGGTAGAAGAGACTGGAGATTCATTCTAAAGAAGGCTGAGAATGCTTTAAGAAGAACATGATACATAATTCTTATAGGAATCAGAAGACAAGAGTGCCAAGAAAACGGCAAATAGTAAATGCCCAGCTTATGGTGTTGCAAGGCTTGGAGGGAACCAAGACTAAATGTGTCAGCTACGTGATCCATTTTGGCAAAGAATCTAACTACATTCTGTCTGTGGCTGAGAGACTGAGAAGTAGTGAACTAGAAAGAAATGGGTTCATCTCTTCGGTGGAGGAAATCTCATGGTAGCACAGTGTTCAGACTGGAGCAGGGCCACTGCTTACTGCTCTCATTCAGCAATTCAGGAAGTACGAGGAGAAACACAAAAATGTGGTGTTGGGTGGAGAAAATGTGTGAGCAAGTTTAAAGGGGAAGATGAGGAGATCGTAATAGGTGGATTCAAAGTTATACGCTTGTGTGTCAAGTTCACAAAGAGGCTTATGCGGGTTAATTCTGGTTGCCACTTCGACCGATCTAGAATAACCTAAGAAATATATTTCTAGGCATGTCTGTAAGGGAGTAGAGTTAACTGCAGAAAGAAAACCAACCCAAAATGCAGCAACATAGACCGACCAGGTGGAGGGTCCTAAATGAAACAATTATAAGAGAGCAAGCAGAGTACCAATATCCATCTCTCTCTGCTTTCAGAATACAGGTGCAATGCAACCAGTTTTATCAGGCTCCTGACATAATGCTTTCCCTCAAACTAGAAGTCACGGTAAGACTGTCCTTCCTTAAGTTGAACTTTTCGTGTATTGAGTAGAAAGTATTAAAGATATCAAAAGAAGTTGTTATTTATTGAAAAACATGTTTACTGAATGCCGTGCTTATTAGAGTTCAATATAGTTATCATTCATAGAATATGATAAAAGTATATGAAAGAACCCCATGCCACTATTGGAAGTTAAGTAACAAAAAATGTGGAAAGACAAGCATGATAAAATAATACAGGAAAAAATAAAATTTGCTGAACTGTCTTAGAAATGGTGATTTTATCTAATGCATAGAAATTTTCATTACAAACAACAGAAATATCTTTATAATGCCCAGTCTGTGGTGAAATTACAGATATTTAAAGGTTCCTGACGTTCACTTTATGTTCGAATGTTTTCTTGAATTTGTTTCTGGTATTTTCTAATTTCAAAGCAGACATAAAATTTTGTAGTTGAAAACAATAAATATCAATATTTGGCAAAGTAAAGATCTGCTACCCATGAATTTTCTTCTATCAGATGATATGGGAGGTCTTTCTTTCTATGTATGGCTTTTATTGGTTAATGAATAAAGAAACTGCCTTGGTCTGTTGATAGGGCAGAATTTAGGTAGGCGGAGAAAACTGGACTGAATGCTGGGAGAAGGAAGTGGAGAGAGAGAGCCATAGTGCCATTGCCCAAGACAGAGGTGTTGAAACCTTGCCAGTAGGCCATGACCTCCTGACAATAAGCAGATTACTAGAAATGGGTTAAACTAAGATCTAAGAGTTAGCAAATAAGAAACTAGAGCTAATGGACCAAGCGGTAATTCAATTAATACAGTATCTGTGTGACTATTTCAGGTCTAAGCTAGCTGGGTGGTGGGGAAAAACAAATGGCTCCCTCCAACAACCAACACACAAGCAATAACTTCCCTACAGTAGTCATTTTGAAGTTGCAAATACTCTAATAAAATTTTGCCTTAAAACCTTGCTTTTCGTTCCAGAGATAAAATGCATGGCATCAAATTTTTGAATGTTCTAAAGTGTTGATTTCACAAGTCGTCAGAGATCTTTAAGTTCATATGAGTTTGACCTTAGTGCCATGGAAGTGCTAAGGCTGAAACACTGTGCTGCAGCTGGGGAACGCAGCGATGACAGAAAACAGGAGTTTACCTGAAATGTGTAGTCAGTTAAGTAGTAGAGATCCTTTACATCAAATCTGCATGTGGTTTTGTTGAATTTCAAAGGTACAGAACCTTTACTTTTGACTTCCAAAATGTAAAATTTCTTGGGACCATTAATTTCATTAGGAGGTTCACATGTGACAATTATAACATTTTGTGATGTCCGGATGGCTTTCACTTCATTGACCTTGCTTGGTGCTATCAAAATAAAGAAAGGTGTGTTATCTTAATCGTTCGATATGTGAGAATTTACATAACGTGAAACCTGAGTACAACGTAAACCATTTAAAATGTTGGTCTGCACACGAGAACACAGATTCAAAATCTGTATCAAAACATCTAAAAATAAATCACCTCTTCATTAAGTGTTAATGTATAAAGCTTGCTGGAAGTCTTGAGAATTTGCACAATCCCTGAAGAACAGGATGTGGAACTAAATAGCACTGCAAAGTGAGAAGGAGGCAGGGTGAGGAAGGGTGCCAGAGAAACAGGTATAAGTCCCCTCTCCACCCCAGGCCTTCCTTTTCTCATCAGTCTCCTCCTCAATCAGGTGAGATTCCTGAAGCAACAAATTGCTTTCATTTGCTTTGACATCCCCAAAATCTGGGAAGGCAATAGTAACATACAGTTGTAGGACCTGGAAATTTTTCAAAATTTTATTAATTCTTTGAGAATGTCATAAAACGTATGTTTGAGCCTATGCATACATGGACCCCCTGCTCCTCCTCTAACCATCGGCTCTGCCCTGTCACCCGTCCCTATTCAGCTTTGAGTTTTACTCCTCTTCTTCTTGCCCCCATTAAGCTAGCTTTTGGACTTGGAGCCTGTCCTAATGTGTGGTCAGCCTATCAAGGTTGACATCATTAAAGAAAACTGACTTTCCTCTAGTAGTACTAAATGCCAACAGTTCCTGAGCTAGGGATGGGATTATGTGCACACTTTTCCTCTCTCTACCAGGATTTTAGGATTTGGACATTTAAATCATGAGCCTAAGTGATGTGGAGAATGTTGTGGGTTTTTTTTTTCAGGAATCTGGAGCTCATTAGGTCCTACAACCATAGCTCCTACCCTAACCCCAGACTCTTTCCTCTTCCCTGCCCCTAATTGAAGTTAGCAGTTACTCTGGACACTAATCTTGCTTTGTTTCTGCAAACTATGTGAACACAGCACCGGAAGCAAGACCATTGAAATTCCCAGTGTACAACACGACATAAATAAAGGCTGTGTATTGTGAAATGTTGTGTCATGGGAATAGGAGCCAGTGCTCTGTAGGGCATCGTAAGCATCTCGGTGCACTTCGTATTTCTAGATAGGAAAGTGAGAATTTGTAATCTAAGTTGCTGGGGGACTTAAGTGCTTGAAGTCTTACAAAGCACACTGGCTGATGATGCCCCCAGCTTTCTTCCTTCAGCCCTGTGACTTTATCTGATAAGGATAGTGAACCATTATCCTTTTTAACCATTAACAATTTTTAGATATTTTTTCTAATATTATTTAAAATCTTATATGCTGGGGGGGGAGAGAAGGGAGGATAGAAGGGGAGGAGGAGAGGAGAAGGGAAGAGTTGAGGAGAACTTGAGGGAATGATATAGTCAAGATGGAGAAGGACAGAGATGAGAGCAAGGAAAGAAATATCTTGATTGAGAGAGTCATTATAGGGTTAGCAGAAATTCCCAGAAATCCACAAGGATGACCCCAGCTAAGACCCTAAGCAATAGAGGAGAGGGGGCCTGATCTTGACTTGCCCTGTAATCAGGCTGATGATCACCTTAATTATGACCATAGAACTGATCCAGCAACTGATTGAAACAGAGGCAGAGACTCACATCGGAGCACTGGACCGAGCTCCCAAAATCCAGTTGAAGAGTGAAAGAAATGAAAATATGAGCAAAGAGGTCAAGACCATGATGAGTTCACCCACTGAAACAATTTACCTGAGCTAATAGGAGCTCACCAACTCCAGCTTGACCGGGAAGGAACAAACAAGCATAGGACCAAACTAGCCCCTCTGAATGTGGTTGACAGTTGCATTGCTGGGACAAACTGAGGGGCCACTGGCACCAGGGCAATGGCACCAGGTTTTATCTCTGCTGCATGTACTGGCTTTTGGGGAACCTGTTCTCTTTGGATGGATACCTTGCTCAGCCTAGATATAGTAGGACGGTCCTTGGACCTTCCCCAAAGCAATATGCCTTACCCTCTCTGTGGATTAGATGGGGGTGGGGTGGGAGGGTGTGTGGAGAGAATGGGAGGAGGGAAGGGAGTGGGAACTTGGATTGGTATTTTTTAAAAAAAAAAATCTAATATTTTTTTTAAAAAAAAATCTTAGATGCCAATAAACTTGCAAAACCGATATATTTCTCAAACAAAGTAGAAATATCAAAGAATTGTACATGAAAATGGCATTTGTTGTTCTTTATCATTCATGGAAGACACATTATAGCAAAGCACTTACGCGCCGCTTTTGTCTGAAAGAAGCATTGCTCAGCACTCCCATTGCGTCGCACCCTGCCATCGACGTAGGCGTGGAGTGACACTCCATAATATGTATAAGGTTTCAGGTGGGTCACTTCATGGCTGACAGTCCCTTTCAACTCTTTACAATTTTCTAAAATTAAAAAGAAAAAAAAAGAATTTAGTAAGATTCTGGAAGCCAGGATCCCCATGCATATAACTTGATTTTCACATTATATCATTCCAAGGAGACTCCAAATATTGAGTGAATTTATATATGAAGACAAGGGCTGCATGTTGTCTCTCACCTGTGTTCCTAGCTCCAAATCTTTAGATGTGAGTATATGACCTGGAGTAACTGCAGAAACGAGGAAAACACAGAGGAACTGGGGAGGAGGTTCTAGCGAGGGACAGAAAGATATAGGTGATATGATATGAAATGGGACATGAGAGATGTGAAGGGGGCTTTAATGGGGAAAGGAGGACAACACAGAAAAGGAGAAAGACACAGGAAAGAGGGAAGGGGACATGAAACACTAAGGATTCTTGAAGAAGACATTTATTATTATTATCATTACTTTATATTTACACATATGTGGTAAACATGTTGAAGGTATGTTCCTATTGCTATTGACACCACATAATTTGTTGTGTCATGAGAATGGGAAGACTTGTTGAGGAGTCAGAACACTTAAGCTAGAATTGACCTGGAAACGTCCTCCCTGAGGACTAGCTTTCATAGTACCAGAAGATGACACGCAAGCCACTGAGGGAGGAGAGCAATTAATCGCTGTGACATATATGAATCACAACAATGACCAACATGCCAGGGCATCCCTAAGGGTGCAGCAGGGGTTCTCATATCTTGGCAGTATGCAATGCTTGTCTAATTGGACTTAAGACCCACTTAACAGGAGAAAAATTATCCTGCTGCTGTAAACATAGTCAGCTACATCACGTGGTGAGAATTTAGTCACAGTATCTAGAGGAACACTACCTCTGGCGTTTCCCTAACCCAGCATTCTGCCTAAATGAATTCTAAATATGCATTGCTATACTAAGATAAGTGTAGCTTTTACCTGTCATCAAAGAAACTTATTTTTGTGCAGAAAGTTCCCGTTACAGAAAACTACAACTTGTCAAATAGCAGAAAACACCTGACTGTGGAGGGCTCCGCTCCAGTTAATGCATCAACAACAAATCTCCTGCGCCTTAGGCTCAGGGGATATCAAGGAAGAGGGGGAGCCAAAAGACTGTGAAAGCCAGAAAACCAAGAAGTTTGCTGTGTAATTGTGTCCTCTAGCTAGGACAGGAAGCCTACACTGATGAGGTTCCAGCAACATAACTACCTGATGTGACCTGAACAATCCGACAACAGTTGACATCCAAACCCAGATGGGGGAAACTTCACTGGGTCCAACCTTAAACGAAGAGCTACAAGGTATTAAGAGCTGTTGAGATCAGGATAACCCATTTTCCCTAGGATGATCCATTTGATCGGTTATTTGATGGCAAGTGATCTGCAGGCAATACTCAGTTGATTGTATTTTTATGTTTGTTCATTTGTGTGTATATGAAGCAACAATTAAATAAGAGGACAGACAGTGTGAAATTTAGAGAGAGGACCAGGAGACGTATAGAAGGGAGGAAAGGGAGGGAAATGGTCTCTGTGCTTCAATTATATATACATATGTATGTAAATATATATGAGAAAGCAGTACAAACAATATTGAAATTTCATTGAATAAATTCAATTATTCTGACAATCTCAAAGTATCGAACATTATGACTACATATCATTAATGTATATTCAATGAACTTAGACACATTTGTGGAGATTTTCTCTTCCGGCACAAGACGGGCCCCAGTGAACACTACAAAGCCTTCAGCTGTTTTCATCACAGCTTTTCTGATACTTAACTCTGCCCTTAGAGCATCAATGGGAACTACTGCTACTGCCTTTCAGGAGAGAAGCCCTCAGATCACCAATAACGAAGCTTACTGTTTCACATTATTTTAAAGCTGTAGGAATTCAAGGGGCCATGAGAATGGGGGAAGACTTGATTATGATAGCTGGAATCTGGACTTTGCGAGGAAAAATGGGTTGAACTGAAAAGATTGAAAGAGAAAAACTAGATATCTGGGGGCGGGGGAGAGTCTAATCCCTGGACTGTGCATGCTCTACAAGCATGTTACTGTTGAGTTGCACTGCCACAAAACATTAGAAATGAAAGAAGAGATGTTTTGAGCCTATGGCAAACATGACTAGCATAGCAGATTTTGGCTATATAGATGAGGAGGAGAAGTCAAGACTTGGATATACCATAGGGCGTAGCTTGAAGAGCTAGTATGTGTTAAATGGGAAATCATTGGCACAAGTTGACATTTTAAGTAGAAAAAATAAAGCAAAGAAATTATAAGCAGCATGTTATCAGACAGAAGTTACAATGATAACAATAACAACAAAAAGTGATCAATGACTCTGTACATGTGATAGTCAGTGTTTATGTGATGGATGAGTTAATTGATTTAACCCTCACCATAATTACAAAGTTGGTATTTACCACATCATTGGATTTTATAGAAAACTGAACCTTAAGAAATTAAGCTACTTGTCCATGACCACAGGTAAGGAAAATAAAGCCAGAATGGAGCTTAGACACTGAAGAATAGAATTTGAGCTCCTGCATTTACCATTTCACCTGCTCTCTGGAGAAAAGCAGGAAATAAATGCCAACAGTGGGGTGAAGCCTGAATTTCATATTGAGAATACACTTCTCTGGTGCCTTTCAGGAGCAGTATCAAGAAAGACTCAACACAAACAGATCACCAAATTTCTATAGATGAATATCACCATGGAAGTCCCAATAGTAAGGGACAGAAGATAGTTTCTGTAATGGTATCTATTTCTCAGAATTCCCCAAAGCCTGGGTATAGTGAGGTTGCTTTCTAGATTGGGTCTGCCTTATACATAGTGGGAATCCTCTCCAGAATGGCTGCACAAATGAAGGGTCAGATGACACCCTATGACCCAGGCCTTCTGCTATGTCTTTATATGGTGTCTGGATTTTAGGATAATATCTTCATCACTGGGATAATCTCCTGGGGTTAAGGGTGCTGATCTCCAGCTCAGCTTGGCTTTTATTTAGTGACCTAAATTCATGAGCTTGTATACGCAATCTCACAAGCATTCTGCTTCAAACCACAGCTTCATAATGTAAGTCAATGACACTTGTATTTTACCTAGTGCAAAAAAAGCGAAATTGTTCATCATAGTTTTGAACAATAAATCTTAAAATCTTTTTAAAGAGGTGACTTAGTATTTAGACAGAATGTTTGGGATGTTTGTTTCAAATTACTAAGGATTTCTAGCTTTGGTTGAAGGGCTCTGTCATAGTTAATCTTGGTTGACAACTTCATTGGATTGAAAGAGGCCTTAAAAATTGGTAAGTCACACTTGTATGTCTGTGAGGTGCTGTGGGACAGGATTGACACATGGTTCTGTGAAATGAGTGAGACAGATCTGCCCTGGATATGGATAGCGCTTCAGAAGATGGGAGTCTGAATGAATGTGGAGCAAGGATGAAGCTCGGTCAGGAATGAAGGGTACTCTTCTTGAGTTGGTATAACTTTTTCTGTTGCCATCACACACCTTTTTAAGATCTGAACACAGCTTGCGGTAGTGACCCTGCAGGGGGCTTTTAGACCTTTGCTTTTGGACTATGGTCCCTCTTTTCTGAGGATCCAAACCTCTTGGGCTGAACAACTACTGCTTTCCCTGTCTCTGCAGCTGGCCGCTGGCCACTGAAGGACAAACAGTCTCAGACTGTGTTAGCTAATCTAATAATTGTTATTCACATCCTCTTGATTTTCTTCTGATAAAGAACCCTCACTAACACATTCCACAATACTTTACATGAACACTCTTGGTTCCTTCATAAACCCAAATACTTTCAGGTCTCAGAGGAACAAACTGTGTGAAACAGAAGAATATCGCTGGGTGGTGGTGGTGCGGGCCTTTAATCCCAGCACTCGGGAGGCAGAGGCAGGAAGATCTCTCAGTTTGAGGCCAGCCTGGTCTACAAAAACTAGTTCCAGGACAGGCTCCAAAGCTACAGAGTAATCCTATCTTGAAAAACAAAAATACAAAAACAAAAAACAAAATTGGAAACACCTAGAAAGATATGGTTTTTTTTTCACCAGTGTTTTATATTTATTGTGTACAGACTAACACAAGGAATGAATTGATAATTTCCAGACTTGATCTCTAAAGGTATCTTCATGGGCACTTTTTCAAACAGTGTAGACGTGGGTGTCCTAAAGGGATTATCGAAACCATACAAGTATCCAAAGGACATTCCAATGGCAAAAGAGACAAATAAAAAGTCATATTTAAAGGATATCTACAATGATTCCTAGAACCGTCATAGTTTCTTTTCTTTTTTTTCTTGTTTTTTCTTTTTTTTTTTTTTTTTTGATTTTTGAGACAGGGTTTTTGGTGCCTGTCCTGTCCTGGAACTAGCTCTAGTTTCAAAATGTTTTTAATAGCTCTTTACAAAAAAAATCCTTTAAATCCACAAAGTTGAAAATGTGTCTTCCTCAATGACTAGGGGGTCTTCCTGTCACGTGGTGCCATTAAGCTGATGACACAAACTTGAAGCTCCTCAAGAACTAGCATATGGTAGATACTGTAAAACATGGCTGCAGCAAGGTCAGAGAGCTCACCTGAAGTTGCTGAAAAACCATCTAAAATTTTGTTAATCTGATTTTCACCATACAAACAGCAAACAAATGGATATTAGGCCATTATCAAAAATACTTGAAGTAGAACATAAAAAAAAATCACCAGGTAATCCCAAGTAAAATAAATAATGGATATATACTCTTCTCTTTTCTAACTTTTGGAGATACTGAAACAGTTACATCATGAAATTTTGAGATAAAATGTGAACTTTGATTTGAAGGCATTCATTTCAAAGATTTAGACCTGTGAATTCTGGATGGGGCTTTTCTCCTGAACTAGGGTGCACAGTTCATAGGACTGACTGAATATTGAATGGTGCTATGATCCTGTCAAGTCTCCTTGGTAGACAAACTGGATGTTGACCTCCTTGCAGTACACCTTAGACATGAGTGAGAAAACAGAGGCTAAGCAGCAGGCATTGTAACTGCAGTCGGAGATCATGGACCAGAGACCAGCTTCAATAGATCTTTCAGGTGGTCTCGATACCATCCATAGTGGACACTCAATTAACTTACTAGTGCAAAGTTTGGGAGAATAGAAGATACCTATCTTCCAAGTTCTCTTCATTCCCCTTCAACCATGTGCAAGCATCATGTTTGAACAGCTCTATATTTAAGTGACAGTAAAAAGGGCCTTATACTGACTGCAGGCAAGCAAAACTCTTCCAACTTAATAATTCATGCTGTCCTTTACCCTGATTGTTCAATTCAGTCCAAATAGATTTTTCAGACTATACAGAATTCAAACAAACCACATACACACATAATTCTACCAAATACTGTCATACAAACAGTACAGTAGAGAATTTATCAAACTAGGTATGCAGCAAAATAGAGTAGTAGAAGAATCTTAAAAACAGAAAGAAAAGCCAGTGTATTCCTGAAGAAGCCACGGAGAGGGGTCCATAAAACACATGTCTGATGAAGCAGAGGACATAAGGAACCCTCCGTTTTATCTTCCTAGAATCTCTATTTCTCTTGTCTTTTCAATCTTCTCAGATTCTCAAATGCACCGTTTATATTTCTTCCCCATAAAACTTTTGCTAAGGACAACATGCCCCTTAACTTCCTTTTAGTCATTGGATTATTATAACTTCAAGAGTAAGGGGGAAAATGTTCTCAAAACATAGGAGTATACAAAAATGTTCTTTTAGTTTTCAAATTTTGTAACTTATGTCTGATTTCTTCCAGCCAAACCCAGAGAGGACTCAGTGAGTGCTCTGTTCATTGCGACCTCAGCGCAGAGGTAAAAGGCTGTCCAATGTACAGGATTCCCTGGGAGGCGGTAATCGTCCATATTGCTTTCCATAAATATTCTAGACATTTGGTCTTCTCCAGGAGATAGCTGTTCATTTAAGCACACTGATCTAAAGCTAGTCATGCCGAATTGTGGGGACTCCATCAATTTCTGAAGCAGACTAATTAAGGACTATAAGTGACCCAAGTTCCCTCTTTCAGCGGCTAAATAGTATGGTGATCATTTGTTTTCACACAATATTGTGTGTCTGAATTTGTCTGTGTGTTTATCTAGGGGCTTCAGTGGGGAGTTCAAAATAGTCCAGGCCAATTACGTAGAATTTGCAGGATGTATTATATATTATTTTTTAAATTTTTTTCCTTCACTGGGTTCTCAAATGTCAAGATTAAAGTTAAGAAAGATTAAGAAAAATATGCAAGTGTTAGAATGATTTTTGATTTTTGCTACATCTGAGGCCAGAGAGTTATTTGTGAATAGGAGTTCTGAAACAGAGACACAGAAATCTCACCATCCACATAAAAGCCCTGCAGCACCCAGGCTAAAATCATAGTCCCAGCATTTAAAAATTCTTGACTTTTTTCCTTTGTGGGAATTACATTTTTACAAAATTACCTGAACCGGTCTTATTGGAACACAAATAATATCCATGGAGCAAAGTTGAAGGGTGATTCCAGGTAACTAATGTTTTGTTCTCAGATACATTCCCACACAAAACCTTCCTGGGTTTCTCTGGAACTGTTAAAAAGAAAGAAAGAGAAAAAAGTTACAATGAAAAAATAAGTAACTGAAAAAAATAGTATTTCCATAACAAGATGGAATCACTAACAGCCATCTTTTGACGGATTATGAATTAATAAAATCTCAGTGATGTAGTGTGAAAGAATGGTCTGCATTCTGTCAATTATATTTTAATTGAAGGATTATTAGCCAGTAGCCAGGCAGGAAGTATAGGTGGGACAACCAGACAGGAAGTTGAGGCAGGTCAATGAGAGCAGGAGAATTCTGGGAATGAGGAAGTCCATTCCTCTGCAGTCCTGATCCATCCACAGAAGGAGCAAGATGTGATTGCCTCGCTGAAAAGGTACCAGGCCATGTGACTAACACAGATAAGAATAATGGGCTAATATAAGTTATAAGAGTTAATAAGAAGCCTGCGCTAACGGGTCAATCAGTTTATAGTTAATGTGTGATTTTCTTTGGGACTTAACAATTGCAAGAACCAGGCAGAACAAGGACCGGGCAGGACAGAAACCTCAGACAACAGTGAAGTCCTTAGATTTCAACTGTATTCTTTAGATAAGGTTTCTTTCATAGAGTCTATTTTGTTCCAATACAGCAGTAGGAAATCTAGTATCCCACTGATTTGAAAAATTCCTGAGAATATTTTCTTCTCATGGCACTGTTGTTCAGATATTTTGATATTTTAAGATATTGTTGTGTGAAATCATTCAAACAAAATCAATGATACTTGCTTAAGGTGTAGCTTGATGAATTATGAATGTATGCATCCATGAGCTACTACCACAATACCAAAACTTTCTATTATCCTTCTATGTCACTTAACAGTCAAAATAAGCCCCTTGAGACACCACATATTCTATTTACTTTCTACTGTTATAGATTGAATGTATCTTTGTTTTTATTATATATAAATGGAATTAAACAGTAATATTTTTCACAAATTATATTGGTTTTAATATTGCACTTGGATTTTTTTTTGCACATCATAACTGTGCCTTTTTAGTCATCAGTAAGACTATGGCTTGTATCTTGAATGTCACAAAATGTCTTGGTGGGATGTTGGAGAGGTAAGACCTAGTGCAAAATCTTTGGGCCATTGGAAGCACACCCTCAGATGGAATCAAGTGTCCCCATCCTTCTCTTTTCTCTTTCCTTATTGATACAAGTGATGAGTAGTTCCCTTCAAGATACATCCCTATCATTCATTGTTATATGGTATCCCTACCAGAGACCTAGTACCACAGAGTCAACCAGCCCTGGTCTGAAATTTCTAAACTCAAGATCTAAATGAATATTTTATCTTTATGTGGTTACTGTCTCACTAGAGCAAGAAAAAATAAGCAATGTTCTTTATTAATTTATGCCATA